>NC_059434.1:54310649-54634577 GCF_021028975.2 Sphaerodactylus townsendi | reverse complement strand
ACCTGGGCGAGCCGCAGCTGAGCGCCACCAAGTCCATCCAGGTGCGCGTCAGCGACGTGAACGACAACGCGCCCCGCTTCTCGCAGCCCGTCTACCAGGTCTACGTGAGCGAGAACAACGTGCCCGGTGCCTACATCTACGCCGTCAGCGCCACCGACCGCGACCAGGGCGCCAACGCGCAGCTGGCCTACGCCATCCTGGACAGCCAGATCCAGGGCATGTCGGTCTTCACCTACGTCTCCATCAACTCCGAGAACGGCTTCCTCTACGCGCTGCGCTCCTTCGACTACGAGCAGCTCAAGGAGTTCAGCTTCCAGGTGGAGGCCCGCGACGCCGCCGTCGAAGCACCGCCGGAGGAGACCGGCGGCGGCGGCGGCGAGCAGGAGGCCCTGGCCGGCAACGCCACCGTCAACATAGTGGTGGTCGACCAGAACGACAACGCGCCCGCCATCGTCAGCCCGCTGCCCGGCCGCAACGGCACTCCGGCCCGGGAGGTGCTGCCCCGCGGCGCCGAGCCGGGCTACCTGGTGACCCGCGTGGCAGCCGTGGACGCGGACGACGGCGAGAACGCGCGCCTGACCTACAGCATCGTGCGGGGCAACGAGGCCAGCCTCTTCCGCATGGACTGGCGCACCGGCGAGCTGCGCACGGCGCGGAAGGTGCCCGCCAAGCGCGACCCGCAGCGGCCCTACGAGCTGGTCATCGAGGTGCGCGACCACGGGCAGCCGCCCCTCTCCTCCACCGCCGCCCTCCAAGTGCTCCTGGTGGACAGCGCCGTCGAGCGGCAGGGCGCGGGCGGAGGAGGCGGCGCGGGCGGCGCGGGCGGCGGGTTGGGCCCCGGCGGGGCAGGAGGGCCCGGGGGCGAGCACCGGCCCAGCCGCTCGGGGGGCGGCGGCGACCACGGCGAGACCTCGCTGGACCTGACGCTGATCCTCATCATCGCCCTGGGCTCGGTCTCCTTCATCTTCCTGCTGGCCATGATCGTGCTGGCCGTGCGCTGCCAGAAGGAGAAGAAGCTCAACATCTACACGTGCCTGGCCAGCGACTGCTGCCTGAGCTGCTGCTGTTGCTGCTCCTGCTGCAGCCGCCAGGCGCGGGCCCGCAAGAAGAAGCTCAGCAAGTCCGACATCATGCTGGTCCAGAGCTCCAACGTGCCCAGCAACCCGGCCCAGGTGCCCGTCGAGGAGTCCGCCAGCTTCGGATCCCACCATCACAACCAGAACTACTGCTACCAGGTCTGCCTCACGCCCGAGTCGGCCAAGACCGACCTGATGTTCCTCAAGCCCTGCAGCCCGTCCCGCAGCACCGACGCCGAGCACAACCCCTGCGGGGCCATCGTCACCGGCTACACTGACCAGCAGCCCGACATCATCTCCAACGGCAGCATACTGTCCAGCGAGGTAAGGCGCTGCTCCGATCCCCTTCCCTCTCCCCTTCCCTCTGGTGCCTTCCAGAGGCCCCACTGGTTCATTCTCCTGGCCAAAATGAATTACACCGATCCTTAAGAAGTCACTTCCAAGTGACTCCCTCCCAAGCAAGTGTGCAGGGGGGTCTGGGCCCTTATGGCATCACGTGTTGTTCTGTAATTAATGCTGCCGTCTGGGTTAGTGTTATGAACTCCTAGTAGTAGTGATGCACTGGGGGTAGGCTAGTTTCCATGTGATCTTTTTCTGCAAATTCATTCAAGTCTGTAAACTGAACTTTTTTAGATTCATTAGATTATAAAGTGGTTCTCACTTAGTTGACTAGATTGAAAGTCACTTGTGCTGTCGCTTCTGTTGCTAATGTACCTGTTGCAAGTAGTAGACTGGTAGGAGCTTGTGTGCTGACTCTTCCTAGCCTGACTATCCTACTCAGTGCCACCCTTCAGACTGCAGTGCATTTGCCCTCCTTTCTCTGCGCATCTCATTTATTCTCCCTTCTCTAAAGTTTCCTAATGTAGGCAGGATCCTGCATGATATCTCTCTGGCACAATTTCAAAATGTTGATACTATCTGGCTAGTTTGACAGCCCTGCTATTTTCTGCGGTACTTTTGGTCCTCCCCCTTCCCAATTTTGAAGACAGAAGCATTTGTTCACCAGAGGCTAGCTCTGGTGTTATTGCAACCAAACACCCACACTGTATGAATTTAAATGAAGCTGGCCTAGCTTCTTCCATTTCGATATATTAAAAACAAAACAAAAACATAGCCCCCGGTTAAGTATTGTTATTTGTTTTCTTTTGGGGCTAAACCCATTAATGCTTCTGAGTACTGTTCCTCTCAGGATATGAGTGTCTTCCCATGATAATCTACATTTAATACAGCAACTTTTCCCCAACTGTATTCACATCTAGAAATCTTGCTTTTATGATTAAGGCTATGAAAAAAAATTCCTTGTGGGGGGTGATGCCCTATCATATGGAAGTTTTAATTAATATAAGAATTAAGACTTTATTAATTACTGTTTAAGACTCTGGCGGAGTCATTGGTATGTTGAAGTATGCTTTATAAAGAAAGCATTTTAAAGGAATGTTTTTGAAATTCTGTATTACATTTGTACACTTTTATGTGTGTTTTGCATTATCTTGGTGTGTAAAGAATTCATATGGATCATATAATCTAGACTTACAATTTTCTACTGGTCTTCAGGGTACTAAATCGAGTGTACACTTCATTGCTGGGAGCAAAAAAAGTTTGAGATTTACAAAACCAACAACCACTTTTTTAAAGTTAACATTTGTAAGGATTTAAAACGTTGTTTGTATTGGGGTTTTTTTGCTGATGCTGTTGATTTTATTACATTCTCAGTTTTCGTACATTGCATTGAAATACACACTGGAGTCCAGATTGTGGGCCCATTGTTCAGACTGAATGGTAGCTCTTTTTATACTTGTCAGTCGTGGTGTAAATTGTTGTCCAACATAGGCCAGGAATTCACATTCAGTCTTACTCCCTGTTGATCAACCTCAGTGCAGGTCCTGTTGGCACCTTGGTGTGTGAGTAAAGAGGAAAAGTATTTGAGACATGCTAGTGATATATGCTTCTTTAGATGTTGAATGGCCTAACTCTGGATGTATACATTACCATTATTACAACTGCGGTTACATAAATTTGTTGCCAGCAAACCATACTGGCAGTTCATTTTTTTTCCTAATTATTTTTCTAGACTAAACACCAGCGTGCAGAGCTCAGTTATCTAGTTGATAGACCACGGCGGGTAAACAGGTAGGATTTCCTCATTCCTGATTTCCTAAATTACAGCCCTTATTTTTACAAAACCCGAGATGTATTTCAGCAAGTGAAGCTAGGGATGTGGAATACGTTTACTGCAGCTGTAGAATAATGGCTGAGGAATATAAAAATGAATTTGTTCAGACAGAACCATTAAGCAAAATAAATCGGCACTGAACGAGCATCTTTGAATTATGGCTGCGGTGGGTCTTGCTGAAATTACCTGAAAAAGAGAGCCAAATCTAATTTTGTGCTTGTCGGAAACGTGCTTCAAATACTTATGAGTCCCTTTATGAGAATTGGCAGATAATATTGATTTCTCTGTGTGCAAATTTAGCTTCCCAGCTTAAGCAAATTCAACCAAATTATTTATAACAACTGTGTGTAACACAGGCGGTATAATAATGGCCACTGTCTGTTCCAGTTGGATTATTAATGCCTGCAACTACAAGTTTTGTTTGTGATGGAAAGAAGAAGAGCTGTGAAGTGGGAGGTTTGGCTGAGTGCAGCACCACCTATGGCCATGGGATGGCAGAAGAATGTTTTATGACTTCCCCTATTCCTGACTCTTTTTTTTTTTTAATGTTTCTAGTTCTGCATTCCAGGAAGCAGACATAGTAAGCTCTAAGGACAGTGGTCATGGAGACAGTGAGCAAGGAGACAGCGATCATGACGCCACTAATCGAGGTCAATCCTCTGGTAAGTCTGATAAGAGGGAAATCTAAATGCTTGATCTTTTAATAAGAGAGACAGCAAGGGCAATTACAGATAGATAAATAAATAATAAACCAGAAGTAATGTGATACAGAGTGTTTATCGTCTTATGCGCCTGTGAAACTGAATGGCCTTAAAGCAAATCCATTCATAACACAGAGAGAAGGATGGGGTTTTTTTTTTTTAAACCCTTGCTTGGGAGAGTTTGGCTTTGTTAATCCTGCATGGTTGGTGCTATTGTACATTGTCATCTTCTGGAGCAAAGCTGCACAGGTAACTGGAAAGTTTGGTTGTAGTCAAAAAGGTCTTCTGAAAAGCTGTTGGAAAGATGTCCAGGTTCTGTGCAAGGACTCCAGCAGGCTTAGCAAAGTGATGTACCGGGAGTGAAGGAGTGGGAGATGAGATGGAATGACAGGTGGATGGTGGGTTTTTGTGGGGTTTGCTTGTTTGCTTAGAGATCAGTAGAGTCTCTCACGGAATTCTGGAAATACATATTTTGTTTGCAGGATTCCAGTTCTTTTGGGGATTTATTTCTAAAATACCAACAGGAATATATGCAGTCTTTGGTTCAGTAAATGTGAAGGAACTGATGTTGTTCTTTGTATGCTGCAGAAAGGAAGTGAAAATATCTGCTCTCATACTGCTGACACTACACCGGTTTGAACTAAGTTTTGGTGTCGGTTCCCTAGATCAGAGGCACCAAAAGTCTTGGAATCCAAGAACAGTTTAAAATCACCTTTCTCACTCTCTCCCCCACCATGCTGAAAAAATACAGAAAGTGACACAATAGTGAGACAGATGCTTTCCCCTCTCTTTTGAATTATCATCATAAACATCAGTGAGCATCTACTGTGTGTTAGTGGAGAGATTGGATATTCCAGCCCTTTGCTCTTCCAGTGTTGCTGGGGGAAGTCTGGGCACACAGGGGAAAAGTCTGCTTAAGGTCTGCTTTATATTGCTGTAAATCATTAGCATGCAGACCTTATGAGATCTAAGGAGAATCAAGAGCTTCTGACCCTTTGCTCATTGCATGGCTTCATACTTGGTGAAGAGAATCTTTCTTTTGTGTCTAGGAATTTGACAACAAAGTATCTCTTGCCAGAAAGTCGGGGAGGGGGGGTTGCCCCATATTTGGCATATGATTTGTTGTGACCTGCCCAGAAATGTGCTTATTGATTCCTCCTTCTTCCTCAGCCACCCATGTGGAGGCCACCTTCAGCAGCTGAGAGGCTATAACAACCCTCCATTTCCATATCTCTCCATCTGTTTTTTTCTCTTTAGTTGTCCCCTGTTTTTTTAAAAACACATTTTATTGCAGTATTTATCATGAACATTTCAGTCAGTTTATTCTCTCAGCATAATGAGCCATAATAACCAAAAAGGAGAGGGAAGAATAATCATCTGCATAAGGTGCTGGAATGGAAAGGCAGAATAAAATCGTGATGCACATCAATAAAATGCTATTTTATTTTTGAAGCATCCAGTAGTGTTTCTATCCTTAGCTTATTTATTTATTATTGTTGTTTTTAAAGACTTATCTGGAATTAGAGCATTTGTGATCTCTTGGCGCTTGGCACCAGTTCTTATCAGAAGCCAATTATTGGTGGTGTCTTACTTTGTTAAATAGGTACCAAGGTCTAAAGGCATACATTTGTTTTCATCTGTTGATGTGTAGTTTGAACACCAAATCAAAGTAGCCAGATATGTCTGTGTAAGATGATTAAAATCTAGTGACTTCAAATCTTTTATCTTTGGTTCATGGACCTCCTGGTTAATCTGAATTACAGGCTCCTACAAATAAAAGCAAGAATAATAGTTTTGCAGTCTAATTAAGATTAACATTTTGTAATGAAACTATGACTTAAATTAAGAACTAATGTACTCAGTATTGGTAAATTATTGCTGGCCATTTATGGAGCCAATTGCAAATAAAGATTTTAACACACCCCCCCCCCCCCCCCCCATATTGAATATGTATTTATTGTGTGCATGAGAATCATCCACCTTTGCTCTTGAAATCTGGGAGTAGACCTGCGTACTCATGCTTGGACTTGTGTGTGAACATCATTGGTTGTGATTCACTGAAGCACTGTAGGCTAGCTTTTCCAACTGAAATAAATTACAGCCAACCTAAAATAGGAAAATAATGTACATGTTCAGGTATGTATGTGTTAAATAGTGCCTTTTAGAACCAAAGATTTTCCAATGTAGAATAATTGTATATTGGAGAAATTTTTAGAATGTAGTGTCTAAACTTAAGAATGTCTCCCCACACCTCTGTGGATAATTAAGCTTTAGGCTGCTCTTTGGAGATTTCCAGGATACATGCTAAGTATCACTATTTGTGTTTTGTGTTATGTGGTGCAAACACCTGTTCTTCCCAAAAATCATTCTTAAGTGACTGGCATCTAAAAAGGTTTTTGAGGAGATTTTGAGGAGGGTATGCATGCAATTTCACAGGATTTGCTTGTCGAGTGTTTTGAAGAATGGCTTTTAGAAGCCATTAAAAGAGCCAGTAGGCTGTAGTGATAGAAATGAGAAAGAGAATTACACTTGATTTCTGTGGAGAATGACCAGTGAAAAGACAAAAGTCCCAGTGGGGCACAGAATGCTATTTTTCTCCTCTCGGCTTCTGTAGTGTGATAGTTCAATCCTGCTTTGAAGATCATTTTGGCATTTAGCTAGTCTTGGAGGAAAATAGGATTGAACATGAGGGAAAAGGGTTTAAGGCAATTCTTTGACAGTGGCCAAGTATTTTATTTTGGTGTCTTTCACTATGGTTGCTGTGATTAATAATGCAATTTGCCAGTCCAGATTCAGCTATGATGTTAATGTTTTGTAATGCTCATGGGAAATGGAGTGGGGAGCACATAGATTACTGAAAGCAAACTTGTGAAGACTATCTTTACAACTGAAGAAATGTCAGGCAACTTTATTAATAAAAAATACAGCATTTTGATGAAAGTAGATGCAATGCGAGGATCTGGCAGATATAAGTACCTTGCTTTACAGTTGCAATTTTTAATTGGATAATTAAAAGATGATACTTTGAAGATTATTCAAAATCTCTGGAGGCTTTGAGTGTGTAGTTTTTTCTCTTAATTTAATCAAGAAGAAACAAATCTAAAAAAAGCGTAACATTGCCGAGCAAAATTAGTGATTTCATGCTAACTCCCATGACTGTTCTCCTGGGCATTTTAAAGCTTCTTTTTTCCCATAGAACTTGGTAGGAATTAAGTCACCTAAACTCAGAAAGGATTGCAACCCACGTTAAACTTCGAAAAAAATAGATTTGTTGACATGCATTATGCTGCTGTTGCCTGTGTGTAGTCCATTTTCTTCTTGTAAGGCTTATTTTTAAAAGAAGTATTTTTGTGGCTTCCTTAATTATGGTGGATGCTGTGATTACAGAAAAGTTGAGGGATCTAGACAGAGAAGCTGTGAAATATGGTTGCCTGATAAGATTTTTAAATGCATACATTAGTTATAGTCAATGGTGGGATTCAAATAATTTAACAACTGGTTCCGGTGGTGGGATTCAAATAATTTAACAACTGGTTGTTTACAAGCACCATTTTAACAACCGGTTCTGCCAAAGTGGTGCAAACCTGCTGAAGCCCACCACTGGTTTTAGTGATGAATATTATTGAGTAGTTCTCAATAGTTTTTAAAAATCCTTTCAGCAAAGCCATTGAACATTTATGACTTGAATTCACTTTTAAAGAATCAGTATAACTCTAAAATTTAGGCTTTTACCATTTTTCCAAATTCAAGAATAGTTTTTCCCCCACTGTAGATTGGCAGTGATAATGGATAGGCTAGCCCAAAAAGACTGCACATCAAGTGAGATTTATGGCAGAATGGAGCTGGAAGTGTTTGAGTGACTGAACATTACTTTAAACTATAAATCAAACATTTGGTTCTCTGTTTATGGAGGAGTAAGGAGTGGAAGGCCTCCTCAATTGTTATTGGCAGAATATTAATATTACAGTCAGGTGGTTTACTAAATAGCATTACAAGCCCTGTTTCTAGTTTGAAATCAATAGAATAAGTGTGTTAGTGATAACGTTGACCACTGGACATTTGCATTGCTTTAGAATAGTCAAACTCATTCCAAGGCACACTGAGAGCCATATTTGCATTTGCCATCAACCAAAAGAGCCTCGTGGCTGCAGTGTGTCCTGTGCATCCTCTCACCAAATGCACATATATGCAATGTTATATGTATTAATATTAAACGACCACAGTATATCTGAGCATGTAGGGTTGTTTCCCTGCACCACTTTTGAACCTTAGTACTTGTAGATCTGAATTGAGAGGAAAGACTCTCTCTCACCCTCTCCTGATCATGAGGCACACTCTCTACACACCTGAGCCAGAGATTGCCAAGGCACTTGTAGGTGTGTGGGCTGGCTTTGGAAGAAGAAGAGTAAAATCATCACCACTCCACTGTGGCCAACTTGCTCTTTTCCTGGGTGTTTTTACTCTCTCTTCTCTGTGGCCAACTTGTTCTCCTCCCAGCAACTGTCCAGAATGGGGAGGCTGCAGAGAGCGGGGGGGGGGGGCTGTGTGTGTGGAAAAGGGGCCCTTACATCCCTAGCATAAGGACTACAGCTCAGGGAAGCTGCCACTTGCACCTTACCGATCCTTCAGTTCCTCCAGCATTTCAAGGTGGGACTCTCCTGCCTGCCACAAGTTTTACTGGGTAAAGGTCTTGTCCAGTTGCCTGAAAAATAAGGCAGGGTTAAGTTGGGAAATGGTGCTGGGAGGCACAGAAGGCATGACAAAGAGCCACATCTGGCTCCAGTGTAATATTACTGAATTAGAAAATATAAAGACGTAGGTAATTGTTTTAATTCCCAGAATCCCACAGACCATAACCTGGTGTGTTCTGTTCTTGTTGTTTTTGTGGCATTGGGAGCTTTTGGTAGCCATCCTGAAGATGGTACTGGATATACATTTAAATAAAAGTAAATAAGGTTTGAGCCAAGCAAACACTGAAAGAAGTCCTCTATCTTAAATATACTTTTTGGGTACCCTGTGCCAGGCATGACTTGAAATGTGCTTGATAAATAACCATAAAAAGGAAGGAAGGAGTGGCTTCAAGTCTGTGATTTGACATTGTAAGAGTGACCAAAATGAGCACTGTATTGTGAAGAAACAGACTTATTAGGTGTGTATTTAACTTCACTCTGCAAAAATTCACAGCAAATTAAGTTACCCGATCCCTAGCCATTCACCTTTAGTACATGTCTGTATCAGCAGCTGTGCATCTATTGCTTCAATTCGAAGTCATTATGATGCCATGAAAAAAACACCTGTTAGAAAACATGGTAAAATGTCACCTTATTGCAGAGAATATTTAAAAAAAATGAGAATTGGAATTAAAGCCTGCATATGTGCTAGTGTAGTTTCCAAACCAATCTAGTTTTTGTTTAGGCATATCATATTGTAAGGCACAATTGCATGATGCCCATAATATATAACAGTAGGCTAACGGTTGATGTTAACTTAATGGAAACTATTTTAAAAGAGTATGTTAGTTTTCTATATCAGGGTTTTAGCGATTAGTACACCTCTACCGAGAGCCCCGTACCCAATAGAAATATTTCATCCCATTTCCTTAGATGCACCACTGTTTCTGAACATGTCTTTCAACTACAAATATATACATCTAGTCTTTTACACCAATACTACCATTTATGTTTTTAATGTTCTGTGATTTCAGAGCTTCATTCTTTATATCAGCAAAACCACATTATGTAAAATACTCCCACCTTAAAAGGATCATCTTTTAAAACATACAACACAGCTAGAATTTCATACTTGAAATCCCTATTAGTTTCAGTCAGAAAGAGTTACGCACAAGCTTGAGGAATCAGTTGTCCTTAGAGTGCTAAACCATGACTTTAATTTCCAGTTTTCATAGCACCGTTTTCTTGTTTTATGTTATGCTGTTATATAACATTACTTGCTTCGTTCCTTCAGTCGGCAGGCAGAAATCATAGGAAGCTACTGTGAGCTTGTCGCTCAGAACCTAATATGAAATTGAAAACAGTAGACAGTTTATAACGGAAAGCTAAATTGGGGAAGGGAGAAGAACAAAAGAGGCTGTTTGTTGACTAAACTAAAATCTTAGTTCAATTTCTCCTTTTAACGTATTGGGTTCAGTTTCAGAAAAATGTTTAATAGATGTGATTATTGTAACTTGGATTTCTTCTACATGTAATAACATTTATTTTTATGAATTCTAAATGTTAAAATGTAATTTTTAAAACTGATTCTGGTGCTATGATACCTGGTAATCAACTGGATAAATTATTTAAAGCAAAGGCACAGTGCTGGAAAAATGTGGGCAATACACTGGTATACCTTTCATCTTTCCATCTTCTTTCGGAAAGCAAGCCAGCCATTTACTACATTGATATCCTTTGTATGTCTTGCATGCTGTTTTCTCCCTAAATCTTTAATCCCTGCTGCTGTTCACGTTTGCATTCCTCAACAGTTCACCGATTAGTAATTTACTTCCAGACTTCTGCATACCAATTATCAGTAGAAGGTTGCAAACAAAGCCAAACTTCATACTGCACGTAGCTTAATTTAAAATAAAATTGGTATTATAAAGCAAGATTAATCTGAGACAAATCCCTTTACATTTTTTTTAATTTTTGCAAATACTTGTTGATAAATTGGTGGAGTTTCTTGTTTGCAGATTATTTACTGACACATTGCTTCTACTTATTTGTCTCAAATTAAAATTCAGAACTATTGCAGAATTTTAAACTCTCATCTGTGCTTGGGGGAGATAGCTAATGATTTCTTTCATGGCCATGGTTTCCAATCCTTTTTATCAAAAACCAGGTTCTTCTCTGAGAACCATCTGCCATTCTCAAATTCTGATGTGAAGGAACCATACAATTTACAGATCTTGTAGCAAATTATTCCTATCCTTTACAATTAGATCCTGCCAATCAAGTTGTAAATTTACCTCATATGATACCTTACCTGTGTATTCTGGCTCATGATTTCGGTAACTGATGATCTTTGATTTACAGTAATGAACAACTTGTGGTGTCCCGGCTATTGTTGATATTGAAAAACACCTTGAAGGTTTCATCAGTCCACTATAGCATTTTGGGTACTGGTGGTGTATTCGTGGAGTAATTTTGATGCAGTCATTATAAGTCCAAACTAGTAAGTGATTTTGTTCAGGTTACATGAACATTAAGCATATCTAACATATTTAGGATCTTAACGACCAGAGACCTAATGCATGCTGCTCAATATCTCTTCAGGTTACTGTTGGTTATTCTGTTCCATTCTAAAAGGCTTCAGGCATCACTGTTTTTCAAGAAAGTTGGTCTGATGACTTAAAATTCAGTCCACCTATGGAAATGTCAATTTGGAGTTTGTCAGTAAAAACTCTTGTCATTTAGAATTGTAATGGCTTTATAGGATTTGGAAGCAAACAGTTCCTTGTTGACAAGAACCACTCTTTGCTGGTATAGAGTAAGCATTAATGTATTTGTCAATAGTATCTGGATCTGTGTCACATCGGACGACAGTAGTCCTTAGTGCCTGTAATTAGTGTCATTTCAATCAGAGCTTTTCTTCAGTTTTAATGTGGCTTATAGGATTGTAAGGGAGATGCTTAAGAAAATGGTGAGAAGGCTAGTTCACCAAGGTCAAGATCTTCCTTTTAAAGTAGGATGCTTAATTTTTAGCCTTTAAATATCGTACGAAACGTTCCACATTAATTTTCCACTAGTGAAACCTAATTGAACAGGAACTTAGTATGATCCATTTTGCTCCTCACTTTGTCACCACTTTTGTATCACGTTTACTTTTCCTACTGATTCCGGGCAGCACGTTGTTGCCAACACTTTCTTATGGAATGGGACTTTGCTCCCCAATAAGCTCGATGGAGTAGCTTCACAAGAAAAAAAAATACTGCTTTTTATGACTGTTTTGCCAACTGTGGGTTTTTGAGCGCTTTCTTTCTTTTTGACTTTTTAAAGCTTAAATTGATCAAATACTTTATGGATAGGATGAAGGTGATAAACAAACACCCTCCCCCCCCCCCTTTTTCCCCATTTTTGGCTGCCGCAATCAGCAGCTGGTTGTGATGCTGAAGATTATATCTGCAGTCTTTTTTTCTCTTTCCTGCATGTAGGCATGGATCTCTTCTCTAATTGTACGGAAGAATGTAAAGCATTGGGCCACTCGGATCGGTGCTGGATGCCCTCTTTTGTCCCTTCTGATGGACGCCAGGCTGCAGATTATCGCAGCAATCTTCATGTTCCTGGTATGGACTCTGTTCCAGACACTGAAGTGTTTGAAACACCAGAAGCCCAGCCCGGGGCAGAGAGGTCCTTCTCCACCTTTGGCAAAGAGAAGGGCCTTCACAGCACTCTGGAGAGGAAGGAACTGGATGGACTGCTGTCTAATACACGAGGGCCTTACAAACCACCATATTTGAGTAAGTACTGTTCAAAAGGCTGCTAGAAGAGTGTTCCCATTGTGGAAATAAACCTTCACCCCCCTAGTGTACTTACTAGGAATAGAACAGTGTACCAGAGGCAATAGGAAATAAAACAAAACTTGAATCCCTTTGGATTGAGAATCACTGAAGAGAAACATGTTGGTGGTTTTTTTTTTTTTAATAAAATGCCTGTGGCATTTTAAGATTATAACATCTAGGATCATGTTGAAGATGGATTTGTTAAAAAATGCATATTTTGTTTTTTGGAACCAATACCTTAGTGGATTTTTTTTGAAGTAAATTATTAGAAAGACAAGTATATCTTCATCTTTTTACCTATTTGTGGTACTTCTTTACTGAGATGTCTACTGCACTAAAAAAAATTTGTACCACAGTTGCTTTGTTTCCATTGAAAACTTGGAGCTCATCTTCTGAGTGATGATTCACTGCCATTTCTGCAACCTTTGTTCCCTTTACCATCTTTCAAGGGAAGAACTTTAATGTTCTGCTCTAACACTCTTTGAACTCTTCCGATAGTCATCAGTATGATATTTGTGTGACACTGAGGATAGTTTGTAGGTTTAGGAAAGTTATTTTCTTATTAATTACAAATCTTGTCCCACGTTTTTGGTCCAAGACACCAAAAATACCAATCTCCTTCCATCATGTTATGTTTTATTACAAAGCCATAAAGTCTTCCTTTGATTAGAAGTGCTTATGATAATTCTTATAGTCTGTGTGACTAACTGAGGGAAGCAGTGTTGTATCAGCAAAAGCAAAGCTTTGATTCAGTAAGTGAAATGCTTGCAAATGCTGCAGGAATCCTTCTTAGAGAAAAAAAGAAACCTGTCTGAAGCCAGTGATGTAACAGTGATGTCGCTACAGGAATCCAGGAGAGTTCTGAAATGCATATTGAATATTGGAGTACTTCATTGTGTTTTTTCTCAGTTATGTCTTGGCAGTTGCCCACCAGGAATTCAGTCTTTATGCCAAACATTCAATCTTTATGCCAATTTTACCTCTTAGCTGACTGAACAAGCATAAGTTTCTAATATCAGATTTGTAAGTTGTATGTTTAGTTACGGATGTAAATCACATAATTTATTTCAGAATGGTAATATTCCTTGTATATACTGCTTTGAATTTAAGTCTGTAGTGGAAGATAGATTTTTTGGGGGCGGGGATTATTATTTGTTATACCTCACAAGTCTCACAAATACGTTCTTTTACTGTAGAACTACCTTTTAGCTGTGTGTTTCTTTATGGTTTCAATTTGCGTGTTTCAGTTCAGTGTCTGCTTAGGACCATAACTAGCTTATTTCATGTAGGTAATATTTCTTTGTTGGTGGCTGAACCCAGTCATCACTCTTACGATGGCAAACTGATAACTGAATTGGATTGTTTGAATCTGTAAGTGGCTTTTAGTTAGAATACAAATCTGTTTCTGGTTAATTTGTCATTTTAACATGGATGCTTTCTGGTCAGTTTCATTACATATTTTTCTCATCATCTGTGATCTTTGGCACTTAAAATATTATATTAGAAGTAAGTCCTATATTGTAAATGAGTGATAAATGATTTGGGGGGAGGGAACCACCCAGCTGATTTTTGTATTCTATTTGATATTCAAAACTAAAATCTGTATTAAATATGAAATTTCATGGCTGACTTTTATTAGGTGTAATTTTTTTTCTTTAGTATATTCTTAGGGTTTTTTAAAGTAACATTTCTGGGGGTGGGGGTGGGGGGGAAAATCAGTTGCTTAGAACCATAATGTCCTTTAGAGCTGATAAAATATTTCCTCATGAATAATTTCTTTTTTGAACACTACAAGGTAAGAGACGTATTTTCAATTCAATTCTAAGGAAAGCAGCAGAATTTCTTCAAGAGGTAACTATAGCAGAGCTGCTAAGTAATAGTGACCGCAGCATAATTAAGTTTAACATTCTCCAGGGGCAGATTGTACCAAAAACCATTAAGAAAACATTGAGCTCTACAAAGGGAATTAGACAAAAAGCTAATTGAGAAAACCCTGAAGGGGTATAATATATCGAATTAGCATTCTGCAGTCACACCTATAAGCTAGGACACTGGGGTAAAAAAATGGAGGCCCATTTGCCTCCAAAACTAAAACCACTTTTTAATTGAAACTTTGTTCTTGGTTCAGATACCCCCTCCCCCCAAAAAAGATATATGTTCACTGTGACAATTATGTAACTCACAAAATATGAAGTATTAGAATGACAAAAGAAAAACCCAAAAAGTAGAACTATCTGGAACTCACATTTACCCACCTCCAGAAAATTAAGAATAAATGAAAATACCTGCATTTGAACTGAAACTTTTGACTCTGTTTTAATAGCTCTCACCTAGCTATGTGGTAGTAGATGCTTCTGAAATCTACAGGGGCAAGTGTCACAACAATTTACAGTGCAACCGAAGGGAATTGTTGAAGGTGATAGAGATATAATGCCATAATATGCAGCGTGCTTTAAAAATGGTTATTTCATTGGGCCCTTTTGGTATCAAAAGTGAGCCTTTAAAACAAACTGCAAGAAGAGGATACAGGCCCACTATGCCCCACTTTTAGCTACAGGTTTAATCAAATCATGACAGCTTCAGAACACATTCATAAGTACAATAAAAAAATGAACAATGTGTACTTTCTGCATAGTGAAACTGCAAGGTTCAGACTTGAGTGCCAAATATATCAATAGCTTCAGAAAGTAAAATGAGTAGGGGGAATTCTAAAGAGGCTAAATGAAAATGATAGATAATAGGAGGTGCCTAGTGGATTATTTCTTGTGTCTGTAGCAGTAGTGTATTGACAGAACTAAGTCCCCCCCAACTGGCCCCTAGGGTGAGAAGAGGGGCTGGAAGCTGGCAAAGGCCAGGAGCCTGGGGGAACCACCTTCCCAACTTGTTCTGCCACCCGGCGGGGCCATCATCCAGAAGGTGTGCAGACGGGGCAGTGGCGGAGTTGGCTCAGTGGCGTCCTTGGGTAGCCGGCCTGGCATGCTATCCACAGAGGGGTAGGGCCTTCCTTCCCTGGAGAGTGCTGGCCATGCAGGAC
This sequence comes from Sphaerodactylus townsendi, assembly GCF_021028975.2. NCBI lineage: Eukaryota > Metazoa > Chordata > Lepidosauria > Squamata > Sphaerodactylidae > Sphaerodactylus > Sphaerodactylus townsendi. The sequence continues at coordinate 54,619,096 of NC_059434.1, read as the reverse complement.
CTGAGGGGAAGGAGGAGGGATGTGGGGACGATTTTCTGCCCCCACGTGACTAAATGGGCGCTGCCCGGGGACATTTGTTTCCTGGTCTGTAGTCAGCAGCTGAAAAAGGAACCATGAATACTCAAGACACAATTTGAGAGTATTTCAGAGAGTTAGGAAAACTTTAACATGTGGAGGTTTATCAGGGATCAACTTGTGGGATGAAGTAAATTTTAAAGTAGCTGATATGGCAGATGCATACATATTATCAGTTCTTGTCAGGTAATAACTAAGAGACTGTATCTGAGACTGAGAAGTCAAGTGACAAGAGTGCAGGAACAAACTAACACTTTATATAAAAATAAGTTGATTATACCAGATGGTATTCATCCAACAGTTAGCAAAGGATACTAAGGGAAAAGCTGACTTATTTCTAATAAAAATAGTTTCAAAGTCCCATGATTTAAATAAATTATATTTAGAAAATGTTAGAATAATGATTTCAGTATAATGATCGTGGCAATTTAGATAGGTGCAATAAAAAGGATATAAAATATCCAAGTAACAATAATTTAATTTCAATAATTTGTGTAGTGTTTCAATTTTTCATGAAGGAGTCTCCAAAACAATAAGTTAATAATAAAATTAAAACAGAAACACAATAGAACTATCAACACACCTTGATCAGAAAGGTTCTCCAATCAGACAGTACATGAGGTAGTACCCATCAGATAGAATCTTCAAACCCAACAATAGACTGCCAGAATAGCAAAATAAAAATCGGAGTAACATCCCTTCAACAAAAGTTACCATAATCTTGTCTGGAGTCTACCCAGAGAAAGTAGACTCCAGACACCTTGTGCACCTCCTCTTGTAGGCCATTCACAAGAGACTGGGTGCTGCACAGAGATCATTGCTGGTATCAGAGTGCAAATGCACCTCCTTTACAAGGAATCATTAAATAAATGTAACCCAGCCTATCTAAAAAGATGTGATCATTTCATTTTTTTTTGTTTCTAGTGATAATTATAAAGACAAAGTGTGGCTAAGTAGAAAAGTTGTGTAGAGTGGCGAGCCAAAGCACCATTTCTATTCTCATGGGGGAGTTCTTGATCCTTACTTCCTAATGTACTTCTGAGTGTTTGGCTTTCTTTTCCTGGTTACTGAGAAAGCAGCTGTGTGTGCGTGTGGAGGTCGTGGGAGTGGGGAGTTGAGTGGATATACTGATGGGAAGTAAACAGTTTTTTTTAAAAAACACATCACCTTTTAGCTCTGATCCATTTTCAGAGCTGCTTTGCATTAAACACCATAAGCAAATAATCAAGTGATTTAAGCATTTTAGGCCTAGATTGAATTCTGTTCAATTTGGGTCCACTAAATATTAAAAAAACAGATTGGTGTGATTCTTTAGAAAGGAAATATTACCTTTCTTGTGTCCAAGCTCTGGAGCTGGGGAATTTTGGTTAATGAGATTAACAGTCTAGGCCCTAATGTTGAATAAATCATGACTCATCCTGTACACTAACTGCCTTAATGGTTAACTGAGAGATCTAAAAAAAGGAGAGGGAATTTTTGTAATATAATTGCTCTTAATTTCCTCAGGTTGTTGGGCCTTTGGGAAAGAAAACCAAACTATTACTGATAAGATTCATTGTCTCATCCTTTCAAATTCATGAAACTTGCACGGGTGCTGATGGTGCCAGTATGAGGTTTGATATGATTGCCCAGGTTCTGTTTATCACAATTTTAATCATATATTTAAAGCTCATATCCTTCCATAAATTTCATTCATCTTTAAGGTGCTTGTTCTTTTCTACTATATATTTAAAAGCCATAATTTTAAGGTGATAAAAAGCTGCAGGGGACGTTAGAAAAGATGGATGTTCTATATTCAAAAATCTAGATGTGAGTTCCTGTTTAAGCAGCCCTCCCCTGCATTCCTTCAATAGCCGATCACCCTTCTGAAAAGCCACTCCTCCAGGTCAGGAGACCCCACACTGACATCCAACATAAAATAATGAACTACATTTAGAAGTGAAAATGGGAAAGTCCTGCTATATAAGTGATAGCTAGCTAAGGTTTTGAAGAACAAAATCCCCTCTTCCAGTGGATGTTCACTGCTGGTGGTCATGGAGGACCTGGCAACCCTAGCCAGAGCAAAATACACTAATTCTGCTATTGGCCACCATGTGACTTTTGTAAATTGAGACCATGTGACTTTTGAAAATCTATGTTACACCAAAAAAGAACTTTAATTTTTGTAAATGGATAAAATGACAAATTGAAACTGTACAAAAATCATACCAGTTTTATATTTGTAATAGTAGGCAGCAGGGTCTTGTAGAAGTTGACTGCTCTTTATTCATCACTAAAAGTCACTTCTCCATCTTGCATTCACCCTTGTTGTTTTTTAGAAAGCTAGGATCTTTGGTGGTGCATATTTGTCCTTAGGTAAAAGAGGGAATACAATGGTTGTTGGGTAGAAAAGAAATAAGTCCGCCTAGCAGGTCAGGGTTTAGAAAATGAGAAATACAGAAACATCACTGACCTTTACTGTAGAACAGTGATGGCGAACCTTTTTAGACCGAGTGTACAGATTGCAACCCAAACCCCACTTATTTATCGCAAAGTGCCAACCCAACAATTTAACCCGGATGCTGAGGTTTTAGTTTAGAAAAAAACGGTTTGCTCCCTCTTCCTCCACCCCACCTGCTCGAGCAGGGGCCAGCCTGCTATAGCCTCCAGCAAGTCCCACGTGCACCGCTCTGTGCCTCTCTAGCATCTCTGCCACCTCTGCGCCCCCCCTCGAGCAGCAGCCACCCAGGGCACAGGCACCAGGCCCACCATCCGAGCCCTCCCTGCTCACCGCGGTGTGCGCACGTCATGCTCAGTGGTCCAGGCCAGCTTAGATGTGTGTGTGTGTGGGGGGGGTGTGATTTCCACCCTCCACATGATGAACTCTGTGTGCGCGTGCGCACAGAGCGGGCTCCAAGTGCCACCTCTGGCACCTGTGCCATAGGTTCGCCATCACTGCTGTAGAAGGTTACTAATGTTCAACAACAACATCAGCTACTATATTAAAAAACAGTACTTACTGAAAGAAGAATAAATCAGTAAATTGTTAACCAGGGCAGAGTTGATAATTTGAGCATTGTGGAGAGGAGAGAGAACAACTTTGGATTTATACCTGTCCCTTTCTCTCTTGTAAGGAGACACAGAGGGGCTTACAAACTCCTTTTCCTTTCCTCTCCTCCCAGCAGACACCTTGTGAGATAGGTAAGCTGAGAGAGTTCTGAAGAACTGTGACTAGCCAAAGTAACTCAGCTGGAATGAAGGAGTGGGGAAACACATCTGATTTACCAGATAGGAGTCCACCGCTCAGGTGGAGGAGCAGGCAGTCAAACCCAGTTCTGCAGATTAGAGTCCACCTGCTCTTAACCACTACGCCACGCTGACTGTCCATGTCATTTTTGTTATAGATCAATTCTGTGTGGCCTAACATTCTCAACTTGGCTTTAGTATGAACCATACAAGGAAAAAGTCCCACCTTTGTTAGGTTAGTCCCACCTTTGTTAGGCTTTTCAAAACTGCAGTGAGATACAGTAATTGTCCAAATCTTTTTTTATGGTAAAAACATTAAAGAAGGTTAAGATATAGTGCCTCTAATTTACATTTGCGTAGCATCTTTAATCAGTAAAACCTAGAAATCTCTTTTTGAACCTGCGCAAAATGAAGGCAGTGTTGTCCCACCTACAAAAGGAAGCCTTCCTCAAAGAAATGCGGCAGATGTTAACAACTTGGTGCTAGCAACTTGTAATGAAAGAATTTGTGTAAAGAACAGCTTGAATTTGACTTCAGTTTCAGCATAGTATGAGCCAGTTTGTGGGGGGCGGGGAGGTGTGCCAAAGAGTTGTGGAATCAGCATAACCCTATTTCTGAACATTAATGTCACTGCACTGCACTGCACGTAACACATGAGGTATCCATGCTGGCACACTTGCACCGATACTCTTCAGGAGTCTGCACCAGCACTGACGGGTTATTCCCAGTGTGAAACCACCTTAGTCAGCTTACTGAGGGCTTTCAGCCCAGCAACAACCCCTTTTGCTGATGTAGACATATGACACTAAAAAGGTAGGCACAGCCATTGGAATGCATAGGATGTTTGCAGCTTGATTAAGTTTTCTTCTTTCTTTCTTTCTTTCTTTCTTTCTTTCTTTCTTTCTTTCTTTCTTTCTTTCTTTCTTTCTTTCTTTCTTTCTTTCTTTCTTTCTTTCTTTCTTTCTTTCTTTCTTTTTTGGCTCTCTACACCTCCACAAACCTTTCTGGAGGTAATGGAGCTACTCTGTGCCTGGTTGCTGTTCATCACCACTCCTTTCTATTAGGCTACCCAGAATTTTTTCTCTTTGCTGTAAGAATTCTGATTTTACTGTTTGTGGAAAAACAGCATTGTAACATTGACATTATCTCAAGATATTACTAAGACAGATTTATGAGATAAATAGCGTTTACTCAAGGAAATTCAAGCAACAGAGGATACAGAGCAATTCTTGAAAAACTTGGTGAATGTTAATAAGGTATATATTTATTAGTGCATTTACATGTTAGAATTATTGATTGATTTTCTGTTTGAATGCCAGGTATCTGTAGTCTGCAGGGAACATCTTTTTTTTGGTAATCGAGGGGTGGAATGTACTGTCTCATTAAGCTCATATAAATAGTTACCCATTTCATTTCTGTGTATTCATTTCTGGATCTGCACATTGAAGAAGAATGCAAATATTATTTGCTAATTTATATTTCAACAATTTTTTCTTAGTATTCTAACTAAAATATTTTTTTTCTTTTACTTTATCATTAATACCCTAAGTTCCCTGGTTCCAAAGCATCAGTTTTGACTCAAGAAGACTTAATTTCAAGTGCCTTCTAACCCATAAGAAGAAACCAGAAGAACAGCAGAAAATTAAATTAGATCTCTGTGAAACCCCCACTTTAAGTGTATCAGCATATGCATATGCAAAATAACAGAGACTACAGGGGTAGGGGTGGGGATTTCAAATATTACTACAAAAGGTTTCTGATCTGTGGATTCCTGACAAGCTGCATCTCTCACATTCAGTGATTTGGTTGTTCTAAATCCTATTAATGCTCCCTTACTTGATTTGTACAGCTGAGCTTCTGGGGAATGTACACCAAAGAAAATGGTTGAGTAATCTCAATAACTTCATCCAAAAAAGTCATACTAATTTTGGATAAAACTATTGTGTGGTTAAATCGTGCCATTCCATGCACCACTAACAACAATGGCTCATTTGGTGGCAATGAAAAAAAAGTTAAAACTGTGTTCTCATAAGAATATGCCACTTTCCATGTAAACATAATCTTCATTGTACTAATTCTTGACAAGTGTAAATTTTGAAAACAAATATAAGAAAAATTGGAAAATAAAGCTCTCCTGGACCTGAATGAGGCAAGGATAATGCAATGTAATCCATGGTAGGCCCTAATTAAATCTGAAAACTTATATTATTTTTCATCCTTTCTATTTCTTCATACACTGTGAGCCACTTAATTTCTTAACAGATTTTCAATTAACTGTCCAAGCATAGAAATTCTCTTAACTGTCCAAGCATAGAAATGCTATGTGTGGTTTGTTCTTGCTCTTCAAACCACGGCTTGTTCCCAACCTTCAGTCCTTAATTGCTGAACCATAATTATCAACCAGAAGTTGATAATTGAAACATGACAGTTAACTGGTTTTTGCAAACCGAGAAGTACTTAATTTGTTCATAGCATGTAAGACAAGTAAGTGGGAAGTTGAAGGATTCTATGAGTAAGGTGCAAGCATCTTCTAGACTCATCTTTGTGACATCAAATTTTAGTGAATGTTTAAGCCAGCTATTTCTGTGTTTAATTTTTTTATCTACACCTTGAAACACTTTGACAACAAAGAAGAGTTACAGAGATTTCAAATATAAGTACATATATTGTAGGGACTTCCAACTCTGTTTGCCTTGAGCCAGCTGTTTCTGTGTATGGTAAGGGCAGGTGTGCCTTAGCCACGTGCTCTTCCATTTGTCACTAATTTGCACTAGAGTAGCTTGAGTATAAAAGGAAGAAAACCTTCCTTTTGCTTCCTAGCTTAGTTTATATCCATGGCTTGAGGAAATATGCCTAATTGGGCCAAGAGTACTATAGGCACCAATCAAGGTTTTTTGACAGATGAGACTACACATGGTTGAAATAAGTGTTGATACCTTGAATGTGGTGATACTGGAGCTAGTTTGAAATGAATCTATAGTACAGTCAAGCAGTCACATTACTGTCAAGCATTTGGGGTTGCAAACCTCTATCTGGGACCTCTTGGAATTACAACTAGACTACAGAGATCAGTTTACCTAAAAAAATGGCTGCTGGCATTCTACTCCACTTATTTTCCTCCCAAACCCTCCCCTCCCTAGCCTCTATCCCCACCCCACAATCTCTAGGAGTTTTGCAACCCAGAGTTGGCAACCCTTCATAAAGTAATAACTACACCAGAATGCTCATGTTAAGATAAGATATTCTAGATACCCACAACAATGCAATGTGTATCACTTAGGAAGGGAAAGAAGCAGAGTTCAGATTTATACCCGACCTTTCTCTCCTGTAAGGAGACTCACAAAACCACTTATAACTTCCTTTCCCTTCTTCTCCCCATAACAGACACCTTGTGCGGTAGGTGGGACTGAGACTTCTGAACGAACTGTGACTAGCCCAAGGTGTATGAGTGGGGAATCAAATCAGGTTTTTCAGATTACAGCCCACCTGCTCTTAACCACTTCATCACACTGGCTCTCAAGAAACTGAAAAAAGGGGGGCAAGAAGCTGAAAAAGGTAGCACAGGAGGTTAAAGCTGGGGATTATAGCTTTCACAACCCAGACATTTGGGATATAAGCCTTAAAATGTGGTTCTCTGTCTGAAACTGGCTTGGATGTAATAAAAAAGGATGGAGAAGCAGTGAAGGAAATTACAACTAGCCTGTATTGTGTCACTGTGTATTAACGTAGTTTTAGCAGAGAATGTCAATATTATACTGGGTTTTTATCAACTGGAATAGTAATTCATAAGATATTTAGAATCTAAATATATGTTGTTTAATTACTGTGCGCCTCCAATTCTAATGTGAGACTAAGCGAAGAGGAGACCTGTGCCCCTCTCAGGCTGCCGTTATTTCTAGTCAGTGTGGAATGAGATAGTGTAGAATTGTGCCTTCTTCTCCTTTGACTTTATATCTTGATATTGTACAGAAGCACAACATTCATTTTATGGGGCTTGTGTGACTTAGAAAGACTTATGGTTGCCACATTAAGGAGGGCATTAAAAAGAAAGACCAACAAAATAGAGATTTCAGGGCTCCATGCTCAAAGTCTTATCTTCACTACTACTTTGTAAGAAAGTAGTTACATTTAACTTGACTTACATTTAGAATGTGTGCTTACACTGTCTGTTTGGAAACTTGATCCTGATCCACAGCAAGTCTATAATTACTCTAATAATATTCAGGTTATTATAATATGTTGCAATGTTTTGCCATGTACTGGAGTGTTGTTGAAAATGTCTGATTAAACAGAGTTGAATTTCGTTGTCCTTTTCTGAACTTGCTACATAAAGGTGTGTGCTTCTTAACAACATGCGGCAATTGCAAGTATACAATTTGTACATCCCTACCCAAAATAGTGTATTTTGTAAATTCAGTCCTCAGATTTCTTCTAATTGGTGATAAATTTCAGTTATCTTAACATTACTTGCTGCACCTTCCCCTACAACACTTTCAGCAGCAACTGGTTAGCTCTTAGATGTTTTCTCTTCTGCTTTCATTAAAAGGAAAAAAAAAACCTGGGAGAAATAGTGTACAAAAGAGTAGCAGTTCCAGCAGTAAAATTCTGCCTCCATTTGGAGTACTTTTCATTTTGAAAAGTTCACAGCATGAGAGAAGATAGGGAAGACTTGGAAATGTGATGGATAATCTCTGTGGATAGTGTCAAGAACATGTATGTGATTATATTAGGCTGTAATAGTACTTGGCTAGACTGAACAACCACATCCCATGATAGTTAAATATGATTACTTGGATTTGAATTCCACTGACATCAAAAGAAAATTGCTTCCAAATCCTCTGTGCTCAGTTCCGAAGCATCCAAATAAATTATATAGAAATAAACAGCTGATTCATATATTAACTTCTTAATAAGAGAACGCATAATAAAGCTCCTCTCTATCTGCTGTTGGCTCAGGCTCTTCCTATCAGCATTTGCTTTTCTCACACCACTGGCAGCTACATGTAGCTATTTTGGATAGAGTGTGTTGTTGTGCTGGCTGTGTTCTGCCTAGTGACAGCTGATCTTCCCTGGATAATTGAAAGGAAGGTAGTTGCCCATTTCTTCAGGGCAGAGCACTTGCCACCAGCCAGGGAAAAAAAGGATAAGAACTGCTGCAGTGAAGCATTGCTGGCTAAACAGCTTGATGCTGCTGCCGAAGATGAATAGAAGTTCCTTTTGTGCCAGGAGTGTAGGGCAAGGCAAGGGAAAAATAAATGCTGCAAAATCTATTTTCAGCTGTAGCCTGTACTGCCCATTATGAAAAGGCTTCTTCTATATTCTTGGAATGTTGGTGCACATGTTCTCTCATATGAGTAAGTAGCAAGAATTGAACATTTGGGTATATTTGAGTTTGGAAAAAACAACATAAATATAAATTCCTTTTTCTGCCACATACCAATTCATTTCTGACACAATCCTATAAGCCAACTGTTAGGGTGTTGCACTTAGAATCTATAAAATCTCAGTTCTGGAACAATATATCTATATCTATTGACAGACAGACAGACAGACAGACAGACAGATAGATAGTCTGTGCGCAACAAACTTAATTTTAGTAATAATCATACTACAAAATGAAAATGTGTATTTCTACAATGGTGGTTGCCACACTTTTTGGGGGCCACTGTCCCTTTGGTTCCATAAACTCATCCTCAGTGTCCCCTACCGTATCCTATAAAAAGCATTATTCAGAAGAGCAGTTCACACAAACATCTAAGGAAGATACTAACAATTAAGTTACAAACAGTAACAATTAATTACACATTTATTAAAACTTTTCAGTCTAATTTATTGAACAAAATTGATAAACTTCATCCACTGATACCAGCTTTTGATAGTTGAACGGCAGTCATTTTTAGCCATAAAAAGTTGAAGATCTCAGCTTTAATGGTTATTTTGAAAAGGAAAAAAAAACTCATTTCTCAAACAAAATTAGTTACTAACAGTCCCATCCAGAGGGGCCTGGCAGGTGGGGACGGAGCCAGTCCAGTGCTGCCCCGCCCCTTCCAAAGAGCTTTCACCCAAGAATAAAGGAGATACACTACCAAAAATGTGGGCCACAGTAACTAATTTATAACAAAATCAATAGCTATTACTAATAATTGGTTGTCTTGTGATTTCCGGCAACTTGTGATTTGTGGCCATTTTAAATACAGACATGCCCAAAGGAAATAACTTTGAAAGTGATAAGAGCAGTAAAACTTTAAAGACTAGATGAGAAGGTGTTTCACTCTAGGCTATAGCCTAGTCATCTATAAACAAGGATGATTCCGCATGGGCCAAAAACAGCGGTGTGAAAACGGTGTGAAAACAGTATAAACCCTCTTACACCATTTGAAACCCTTTTACACCATTTTCACACCATTTTCACACTGCTGTTTTTGGCCCATGTGGAATCAGCCCAAGTGAACACCTCAGTTGAAGGGCCCACCTCCAGCACTATCGTGGGGTCCTTGGTCTCTTATTGTCCCCACTATAATACCACTGTTCTACAGTCCTGCCACCATCCTACCAACTGCCAAAGGGAGGAAACTCAGTGGCTGAAGAGGTAGGGATCCTTTTTACCAAGCTACTTGAATTTTCCCAAAGCTGAGAGGCTCATGGCTACTATTGATTAGTCCACAAACATCTCTAAGTGGCATATCCCGTGGCCCAGGCACCCACGAAACATCTTTTGCAAAACCCACGCAATCGCTTCGATAACAAAACTGAGAAAATTTTATCACAATTTTACTAAAGTCAGCCAGGCAGTTTCCCATGTTAACCAGGGCTTGGCCTGTCAATAACCGAAATATCATTTCTGAGCTTGTGTCAACCACCCAACCTCTCAAGTGATATATTCCTTTTCCGATATGAAGAAGAAGAGTTTGGATTGATACCTACCTTTCTCTCCCTTAAGGAGACTCAAGGCAGCTTACAAATGCTATTCCCTTCCTTGCCCCATGGCAGACACCTTGTGAAATAGGTGGGCTTAAAGAGTTCTGAACTAACTGTGACTAGCCCAACGTCACCCAGCAGGAATGTAGGAGTGAAGAAACAAGTATCTTTCACCAGATAGGAATCCACTGCTCATTTGGAAGAGTGGCAAATAAAACCCAGTTATCCAGATTAGAATCCGCCTGCTCTTAACCATATGTGCCACAAACACCCATTCCATACCGTCATCAATTTAGAACAGGGGTAGGGAACCTGCGGCTCGAGAGCCACATGCGGCTCTTCTGCCCTTGCACTACGGCTCCACGAGCCGAGCCACCGGCTTCATCCTTGCCTGCCCTGCAGGCAGCAGGGCGGGCGCACCAACTGCCCGCGGACGGCTTCCCCTCTCGCCCGCCCTGTTGGGGCGGGGTGGGCGCTTTCCTGGCGAACGGCGAGGCCGAGCCGCTGGCTTCATCCTTGCCCGCCCTGCAGGCAGCAGGGCGGGCGCATCCATGCGCTTCTCAGAATGAGTGGAGTAAAAGGTAAAAAAACCCAATATATACAGTGTTATCTTTATTTTAAATGTCAAAAATTATTTGCAGCTCCAAGTGTTTTCTTTTCCCGTGGAAAACGGGTCCAAATGGCTCTTTGAGTGTTAAAGGTTCCCTACCCCTGATTTAGAAGAACTTGTCTTAACACAGTTGAAAATGAAGGACAGAAAAATGTCTGGCTGCTGCTTGCATGTGACTCATCAGGGTTCTTTCATCCATAATTTCTTAATTTGGTATGGAAAGGAATCAGATATAGACATTTTAGGTCTGTCTTCCATATCCTTTTCCTTCATTTTTCACTGTTATAAAAGGAATCTAATTGTTTTGCTTAGGACTGCCAACTCTGAATTGGAAAATTTGTGGAAAAGTGGTGGTGGACCCTGAGTAAGGTGGCATTTGGGGAGGGAAGATTGCGCAGCAGGGATATGATGCCATAGAATCCAATCTCCAGAGCAGCCATTTTGTCTAGGAGAACTGTAGTCTGGAGATCAGCAGTCATTCCAGGAGATCTCAAGGCCCCACTTGGAAGTTGGCAGCCCTCATTTACCAGAGCCTCTTCCTCTCCTCTTTTTGTCCTTCAGCTCAATGTATGATTAATATTTTTAGTCATACCTGAGTAGGATGTGCAAATATGCAGTAACTTTGGCCTTTTCCCCATGCAGCTTATTACAGATTTTCCCAGTGATCGATCTTGTGTCTTGGAAATGTTTTCTGTGAAATAATTCCAAACATCTCCATTCTCCTTGTTGTTTCCCCCCTTGTCTTTTCAGATGCATTTATTCCACACATTACTGATAAAAAAGTGTTATTCCTAATGGTGATGGCATATTACCCTTGACACAGAAGAACACCACTTTCCTTTTTTACCCCTTTTTCACAGGCACTCTAGGGTTACTTTGCACTTATAAGGAAGCAGGAATTCAAAAATGTCTCGACCTCCATTTCTACCTTTGAGAATTTCCCTCACAAAATAGAAGCCCCTCCCCTGAAATCCCTAGCAGAGCAGGTTAACTGAAGAAACAAACATATGTTATTCCCCCCCGCAAAAAAAAAATCCTGGCCAAATTAGAGCTGCAGTAGTGGCAAAGTGGTTAAGAGCAGGTTCATTCTATTCTGAAGGAACCGGGTTTGATTCCCTGCTGTGCCGCTTGAGCTGTGGAGGCTTATCTGGGGAATTCAGATTAGCCTGTGCACTCCCACACACACTAGCTGGGTGACCTTGGGCTAGTCACAGCTTTTTGGAGCTCTCTCAGCCCCACCCACCTCACAGGGTGTTTGTTGTGAGGGGGAAAGGGCAAGGAGATTGTAAGCCCCTTTGAGTCTCCTACAAGAGAGAAAGGGGGGATATAAATCCAAACTCATCAGTAATATACAGCCCCTTGTTCTGCAGAAGCAACTTATTCTGTAAATTTTACTCACTCATAACTGTGAAATCAGCGTAACTTCCCTTACTGTTACATTGCTAATTGGAGATGAAATTAACAAAGTTGATACAATCAATCTTACTTGTGCCTATGTCTTTATGTTACATTGCTGTGCAATATGACAAAAAGAAAACAAATAAAATACTTTCAAAAATGAAGGATGAGTGAAAGGATAAAATGGCTGAAGGGGAAGTTGGCCGACTACATGGGTGCATGGATGAGGACCAGGTATTTGGTGGGGCAATGAAATAAAGACAACAAGATCACATGCTCAAGGAAAAGCTGGCTTGGAAACAGATCAGAGAAAAAATATAATTAAAAAGTGCTTGGGAAAACAACTGGGAAAAAATGTTTCCTGAACCACATGGAGGAATAAATGTGCAGAATTAAAAGGGGGGAGGGGAGTAGAAAGATACTTTGTAAACAACTCATGTGGAAAAGGCCATTGTGTTGGGCCAATTGAAATAAAAATCATAGTGCCAGTATCCCTTTCTTGTTAGATAAAACAAGGGCTCAAAAATGCAGCTCACAGTCACAAAGCACTCTAATTGTTGTTATGATGGCCTAGTGTCAGTGATGAAGAGGATAACAAAGTGGCCTATTTCAGGCATAATATGACTCATCAGTGACTTCGCCATTGCAGTGAAGAGTATGCTAATCACATATTTAAACAATACAGGCTTGGAGAGGATTGCAAATCTCTTGCAGAATGCAATTAAGTACTCTATAATCTTGATAAATTGGAAGGACGGGCTGCAATTTGATAGGATAGTACTTCAAAACAAAATATAATTGCTTTGCTTCTGAAGTCAAAATAAAAGACCTAAGCGGGTCTAGAAATATGAGGTGGGGGAGGTGGATGGTTAAGAAAGCGTGGCTGAAGGAACCGTATAATTAATATATATTAGTTCCAATATCTATCTTCACTATGATAAAAGAAAAGTGAAATAGATTGATAGCTGCTTCGTGATGTTAGATAAACTTGTAGACGTAGTCTGGCATGGTGTAGCCCTTGTACTTCAAAGCGTTGGATTAAAGCTGGACTTTATGTCAGGAAAAAAAATGATGACCTTTATAGAATGCAGGTAAAGGATTTTATGTTTCAGTGCACAAAAAAAGAAGCTCCTAGCATATAGCAAACTAGCATATCCAAAGGGTGTCTTTCTCGTTGACGGGCTAACTTTCCATAGGCAAAAAAGGATAGTGTTTATTGCAATAAAGAGGAACACGTTCTGTTACACAAGATGTGCTTTAAAAAATACAGTGTTCAACTGCATAATTTATACAATCAGTAATACATTAGTCATTTTCTGATTGACCCTAAAACCTGTAACATAATTTCCCTAGATTATTGATTAGGTATGTGCTTTTGGCTGATTGGGCAGTTTCTGCTGCACTTCCGGAGAGTTTCTACGCATGATCTCTATTATACATACAAAGCTAATTTTTTGCAAGCTCAAACATATTCTGTTCTCTTGACTTGACTTGTGCTACTCCTGACCATAAGCAAGCTTCATGTTTGTCAACCACAAGCTGACATCGTGGTCTTGCTGTCTACCATCTTTTGCTTCTTCTTTTTTGTCCCTTGCTTTGTACATAGGCATTATGCAGAATATTTACTTATATTCATTTGGTTTATTTTTATGCTTCTGAAGGCTCTAACATTTAAGAACATTTCTTGTTCCTGACAATGGAAAATGTCTGAATGAATCCAGAGGTTTTATGTTACTTTAAGAAGATGAACAGCATGTTATTTGTAACGTTTAGATGAATATTAAAAAAAAAAACACCTTGCTTGCTTGTTTAGGGGTCTGAGCAGATAATATATTGGAGAATCCATGACTTCCAGCCCAATCTAGAGCAAGATGGCAGGTGGGGACAGTGCTGCTCTCCAAAGCCACAAAAATGGCATTATCTCCCAATGCTGGCTTTGCTGGCACAGGAGGACTGGGCAGGCAGCAATCTCCTGGTCTGTCCCTGTAACATCCAGCCACATTGGCACAGCTTTTTACACTGGTAGACCTAAGGACAAGCAGTCACTTTTGGGTCTGGCACCCAAGTAAATTGCCTTTCAGCTGGTGCATTTGCTGCACTGACTCCAGAAGGGGATTCACGATCCCCTCTGGAGTGGACTGTTAGTCCTCCTAGGATTTTAAAAATGTGACTAGATGTTCCATGTGGGTTCTTTTTTGCATTGGGATTGATGGTTGAACAGAGAGAAAAACGTAACTTATTTTACCCCCTTCTGGGGTTAATAGCACTGAAGCCACCACAAAGAGTAGCTTACCCAGTTTATTTATTTATTCATTCATTCATTCATTCATTCATTCATTCATTCATTCATTCATTCATTCATTCATTCATTCATTCATTCTTTCAGCTTTTATACCGCCCTGTCCCCGAGGGGCTCTGGGCGGTGCACATCATATAGTAAGTACAGAATAATCAGTAAATACAATCGTAAACTATCATAAATTAGATAAAATCTATAAAATCTATAAAAGCAGCGAGGCCTAAGTGTAGTCTCTTAATAAAGTTCCAAATATAAATATGGGTGTGGGTGGCGCCCCATAATCCAACATTAAATCCTTCCCCCAAGAGAGAGGCGGCAGACCCCATCAGATGGTACAATCCCAAAGGTAGATCAGGGAGGATAGAGCCCCCTTAAATGATGCTGGGAATCTCATCTAGTGTGACTTGATAGCTGTCTTCAAGGCAGTAAGCATAAAGGTGTGCCTTAGAAGTCAAATATATTCAGAACTTCCAAAAATGAGTAAAATAAAAAAATACTTATCTCCTTCACATCTCTTACATGGACCTTCGTCAAATGAACAGAATTACGTTGGCTATGTAATCACATTCAGGATGGAAACAAATGAAACTGTGTGTGTTTGTAAAATTTGGTTCATAAACCTTTTAAACAAATTCACCTGACTGTAGGTCCAGTACTCAGAAATATGCTCTGACAGAAAAAGTGACCTATTTGCATTTAGATGAGCCATCTGTCTCCTTTAGATGACGGAGATAACAGCACCAACATCAAAGTCATTCTGAGTGGATTGAATGCCATGAGGGGCTAGTGCCATGTCCATCAGTGCCATATTCATCCCTGGTTACTTCTGAGTCAGTGTAACTGGAATGGATCTAACTAGATTTAAACAGTGATATTACACATTCGCTTATGTGCAGCACCTTGAGAAGCTTTTACACTTGGTTATTTTATTCCTGTTGTGAGCAAGTTACTTCTTTGATGCTCTAGTTCATCTTTCTTTCTTTTTACCCCTACATATGGGTGAAACTTTGAGTATTGTGAAAGACATTTACTGATCTTTTGCATTTATTTAGATGAAAAGGTACTTGTCAGCAAAAAGGAGAACACAGCAGTTATTACATTCACTAGCAATAAAGCTTGTTGTGTCAAAAAAAAGTACAATGGGCTCTAAAAAAATAATCATCCCAGAGCAAGAGATGTAGGCATATCTACAGGAAATGGCACCCTGCACAAACACTGAAATTGTGTTCCCCCAAACATCCCAGCTTTGCCGAGGAGGAGCAGCAGGGTGCCTGTGAATATAGGGAGCATTCTCCCCATCCACATAGATATCCTACTCTCCATTTGCAAAGCTTGATCCTGGCTTTGCAGCAGTTGGGGGAGGAGCCAGCAGGGTGCCTGTGAAAATGGGGAGAACTCTCTGCCTCTTAATCTCCATCCTGCCACTCCTTCTCTTAATCTTTTTGCCCCACTACCCCAGCACTCTCTTTCTTCCCCACTACCTGTTTTGTTTTTAATTTTCTGCCCTGCTAATTCTTTCTGTCTCTTCTATTCCACCTCTCTCTTTTCTACCCATGTATTCCAGCTGTCTCTTTCTCTCTTCCTATCCCAACTCTCTATTCTCTGTTTCTGCCCCCCTACCCTAGCTTTTGTTCTTCCTTTCTGGTCACCTACTCTAGCCCTCTCTTTCTTTTTTTGCTTTTCCCCAGCAGTTCTTCCCCTATTCCAATTCTTCTTTCTCTCATTCCCCCAGCCTAATTCTGGGTTGCTTGCCTGGAGTGCTCTGGGTGGGTGTGATGAGGCCCCTTCCCCCACAGCCCCATCATCACCGCGTCAGCCAGAGCCATTCCTGGTGTAGCAAGGCCTTCCCCCTCACTCCCCTAAACAGCCCAGAAAACCCACCACAACGAGCCTGAGATATGATTAAGAACATAAGAACATAAGAACAAGCCAGCTGGATCAGACCAAAGTCCATCTAGTCCAGCTCTCTGCTACTCGCAGTGGCCTACCAGGTGCCTTGGGGAGCTCACATGTAGGATGTGAACGCAATGGCCTTCTGCGGCTGTTGCTCCCGATCACCTGGTCTGTTAAGGCATTTGCAATCTCAGATCAAAGAGGATCAAGATTGGTAGCCATAAATCGACTTCTCCCTGGTTCTAGTATTGTGAGAAAGAGAGAAAAAATTCTCTCTGTCAACATTTTCTACCCCATGCATAATTTTATAGACTTCAATCATATCCCCCCTCAGCCGCCTCCTCTCCAAACTAAAGAGTCCCAAACGCTGCAGCCTCTCCTCATAGGGAAGGTGCTCCAGTCCCTCAATCATCCTTGTTGCCCTTCTCTGCACTTTTTCTATCTCCTCAATATCCTTTTTGAGATGCGGCGACCAGAACTGGACACAGTACTCCAAGTGCGGTCGCACCACTGCTTTATATAAGGGCATGACAATCTTTGCAGTTTTATTATCAATTCCTTTTCTAATGATCCCCAGCATAGAGTTTGCCTTTTTCACAGCTGCCATGCATTGAGTTGACATTCCCATGGAACTATCAACTAAGACGCCTAAATCCCTTTCCTGGTCTGTGACTGATAGCACTGACCCCTGTAGCGTGTATGTGAAGTTTGGATTTTTTGTCCCTATGTGCATCACTTTACATTTTGCTACATTGAACTGCATTTGCCATTTCTGAGCCCACTCACCTAATTTATCAAGGTCCGCTTGGAGCTCTTCGCAATCCTTTGTGGTTCTCACCACCCTACATAATTTGGTATCATCTGCAAACTTGGCCACCACGCTACCCACCCCTACTTCCAGGTCATTTATGAATAGGTTAAAGAGCACTGGTCCCAAAACGGATCCTTGGGGGACACCACTCCCGACATCTCTCCATTGTGAGAACTTCCCATTTACACCCACTCTTTGTTTCCTGTTTCTCAACCAGTTTTTAATCCATAGGAGGACTTCCCCTCTTATTCCTTCATTGCTGAGTTTTCTCAACAGTCTCTGGTGAGGAACTTTGTCAAAAGCCTTTTGGAAATCCAAGTAGACAATGTCTACTGGTTCACCCCTGTCCACATGCCTGTTTACACCCTCAAAGAACTCTAGTAAGTTTGTAAGATTGCCTATTCTGGTCTTGCTGCTGGTGCTAGGCTCACTGCTGACTTATTTGAGCTAGCTCAGGCAAGGAATAGTCATATGAGGACCCCTACTGGAGATTGACTCAGGCAAGGAATAGGACAGCCTTCGAGAACCCTAGAGCTTTAAGAAGTGTTACCAGCTGAGTGAGAAGAGTCCCTTCTGTATATGAGAAATGGAACCTCTGGACTACCTCTCCCAGAGTTCTTTACTTTTTCTGGTTCACCACAGGTAACACACTGCTCAATTGTATCTAGGGAGATTATTATATTCACAGCCTGGAGAGACCTGATGCTCACACTCTTTTACACAGCTTCTGAATAAATTGTACATGCCAGGCTGAGCACTGTCAGCTTATTTTAGATATTTCATGTGATTCTTGCAGAATGGAAAAAGAACAAACACATCCTGATTAGAATTCAAACACAGGGTCAGATTTAGACTAGGACTGAAATCTTTGTGGGAGGGAACCTTCTGTCACTCTTTACTTTAGAACAAGTTTTTCGAAAGTTAAGGAGAGGTGCTGCCCTTAGACACGAACAAGCAGATACTTCTTGTTCTCAGCTACTTTGGAAGATGCACTGTCTCTAAAGAGAGGAAGCAAGCAGAGCAGAACAAGTGCTGTGTTGGCTAACAAAAGCTTTATCCAGGAGACCAAACCTTCTATAGGCAGAACAGCAAGTACAGCCTTTTAATACAAGGCTAGTTTATTCCTTTCAAAGCTAAAGGAGACAAGGCTTTTTTAGATGTTATTCAGAGTGTATTTCTGTGTGAGAGAGAGAGTTAGCAGGATCAAGTGCATTATTGGTACTCCCAACCTATGTGTATTATGAAAGTCAGGATATGAAAGTCAGAATACAGCTGTGCACACATTGTGGGGAGGGACTCTCCACAGGTTGATATCTGGAAAGTTAAAGGTCCCAGTCGAATAAAGGAGACCATGTACTGAGCGCTAAATGAATTTACATGTTCTAATCAATACAAGGAGAAAACAACAGCAGAGAAGATGACATGATCAAATATTTTTCCTAGTGTTGCCAACCTCCAGTGGCATCTGGAGATCTCCCACTATTACAATTGATATCTAGTTGACCAAGATCAATTTCCCTGGAGGAAATAAATGTTTTGGAGGATGACTGTGGTATAGTGTGTATGTCTCTTTAAGAGACTGGTATTTAAGGTGTGTAAGGAAGGGGAATGCATGCAGCTGTTAGAGTGTTTTTAGAGTGCTTGGCTGAGCTTGAATAAAGTTGGATTACAAAGCCTGGAGGATTTATTGTAAGACACAGCATTGGCGACGAAGGTGGGATTGTTTGCCTTTGAACCCATTGGTACCTTTTCTGCAAGATTCAGGTGAGCCTCCAACCCCTTTTACCAGGTGAGCCTCCAACCCCTTTTACCATTAAGTTACATTGCACGAAGAAAGCAGGGACCTCACAGCATTTATCACACATGATGGATTGTTTCGATTTAAGCGTGTCCCATATGGGTTGGCCTCAGCTCCTGCTGCTTTTCAAAGGATGATGTCCTTAATACTAAAAGGGCAGAAAGGAGTTCAGTGCTATTTAGATGACATTATTGTGTTTGGAAAGACTCCTGAAGAGCATGAGAATAATTTACAATTAGGGTTGGTCAATACTAAAAAAATTCGGTAAAATTCGGATTTGGGTATTTGGGGGCATAAAATGATTTGTATGCCCGAATCCGAATCATAGCCAATTCGGATATGCCCGAAAATTCGGGTAAATCCGAAAAATTCGGGTCCGTTTTATTATTTTTTTGAATTTTTAGTGTTTTTACACGTTTTGGCCTGCAGGGGATGCAATTTTAAAGCTAGCGGCACCAAAATTTCAAGATATCATCTAGAGACTGTCCTGATGATTCTCCCCACGTTTGGTGCAGTTTGGTTCAGAGGGGGCAAAGTTATTGACCCTCGAAAGGAGTGCCCCATCCCCCATTGTTTCCAATGGAAGCTAACAGGAGATGGGGGCTACACTTTTGAAGGTCCATAACTTTGAACCCCCTGAACCAAACTTCACCAAACGTGGGGAGTCTCATAGGGATAGTACTTGTATGATACCCTGAAATTTTGGTGACAGTAGCTCTAAAAGTGCACCCCTCACAGTCACCCAAAGAAATTTCCCCAGATTCTGTGCTCTGTAGTGGCTGGCTGGCTCCATTGCAGCCAATGGGAAATTTCTGTGGGAGGGCTGTGGAGTGCACATTTCTCATGGTAAACCCACAAAACTTTCAGGGTGTCTTCAGGAGAGTCTCTTCATGACACCATCCAGGTTTGGTGACCGTTGCTTCAAGGGGTTCAATGTTATGGGTAGGGTCCATCTCCCACTGCCCCCATAAGCAAAGTTCCTCAAACCTGGATGGTGTCATTCAGAGACTCTCCTGAAGATACCCTGAACATTTTGTGACTGTACCTTGATAAATGTGCACCCCACAGCCCTCCACCAGAAATTCCCCATTGACAGCAATGCAGAAGTCACTGCAGAGCACAGAATCTTGGGCAAATTTTTGGGGTGCCTGCAGGGGCGCATTTTTAGACATATCAGCACCAAAATATCAGTGTATTATCAGGAGACTGTCCTGTTGACACCCCCCAAGCTTGGTGCAGTTTGGTTTAGGGGGGCCAAAGTTATGGACCCTCAAAATGGTAGCCACCATCTCCTTAGCTCCCATTGAAAACAATGGGGGATAGGGACCCTCTTTGAGGGTCCATAACTTTGGCCCCCCTGAACCAAACTGCACCAAACCTGGGGGGTGTCATCAGGACAGTCTCCTGATGATACCCTGAAATTCGGTGCCACTAGCTTTAAAAATTCCGGTTTTCATGTTTCACCGCTCCTGCACATGAAGCCTGCTGGAGTGAGTGAGCGGTGAAACACGCAAACCAGCATTTTTAAAGCTAGTGACACCAAACTTTCAGGGTATCATCAGGAGACTGTCCTGATGATACCCCCAAAGTTTGGTGCAGTTTGGTTCAGAGGAGCCAAAGTTATAGACTCTCAAATGTGTAGCCCCCATCCCCTATCAGCTCCCATTGGAAACAATGAGGATAGTTGCACCCCTTTTGAGGGTCCATACCTGAACCAAACTTCACCAAACCTGGTGGGCAACATCAGGACAGTCACCTGATGATACCCTGATAATTTGGTGCCGATACATCTCAAAATGCGTCCCCTGCAGGCACCCCCAGAAATTTGCCCAAGATTCTTTGTTCTGCAGTGACTTAGCTGTATTGCTGTCAATGGGGAATTTCTGGTAGAGGGCTGTGAGGTGCACATTTCTGAAGGCATGGTCACAAAACTTTCAGGGTATCTTCAGGAGAGTCTCTGGATAACACCATCCAGGTTTGGGGAATTTTGCTTCAGGGGGTTTAATTCTATGGGACCCCAAAAGGGTAGGGCCCATCTCCCACTGCCCCCTGAAGTAAAGTTCCCCAAACCTAGATGGTGTCATCCAGAGACTCTCCTGAAGATACCCTGTAAGTTTTGTGGGTTTACCATGAAAAATGTTATTGACCCTCAAAAGGAGTGCCCCATCCCCCATTGTTTCCAATGGAAGCTAACAGGAGATGGGGGCTACACTTTTGAAGGTGCACTCCACAGCCCTCTATCAGAAATTCCCTATTGACAGCAATGCAGCTAAGTCACTGCAGAACAAAGAATCTTGTGCGAATTTCTGGGGGTGCCTGCAGGGGGTGCATTTGTAGATGTATTGGTACCAATATTTCAGTGTATCATCAGGACACTTTCCTGATGATGCCCTCCAAGTTTGGTGCAGTTTGGTTCAGGGGGGCCAAAGTTATGGACCCTCAAAAGGGTAGCCTCATCTCCTTAGTTCCCATTGGAAAGAATGGGGGATAGGGACACCACTTTTGGGGGTCCATAACTTTGGCCCCCCTAAACCAAACTGCACCAAACTTGGAGGGTATCATCAGGACAATATCCTGATGATACCCTGAAATTTTGGTGCCAATATGTTTAAAAATGCTCCCCCTGCAGGCCGAAACATGAAAAAACACCAAAAAATAAAAACGCAATTCGGCTGGTAATCCGAATCCCATGGATTCGGATCTGTTAAGATTCGGACAGCTCAGATTCAGACCCTTTTCGTCTGAATCCGTCCGAATCCGTGCAGATTCGGTAAAAATCCAGATTCGGACTGTCCGAATCTCCAACCCTATTTACAATCTGTATTGCAGTGTATTAGTGTAGCTGGGGTGAAACTTAATATGGAAAAGTGTAAACTTAGGCAGAAAGAACTTTCCTTTTTGGGACATAATGTGTCATCAGCTGGGTTGAAACCGGATTTAGATCATGTGGAAGTTATTTTACAGGCACCACCCCCAAGTGATGTACAAAAGCGTTCCTTTTTGGGTCTGACTTCATGGTATGCAAAGTTTGTTCCTAATTATGCTTCCATTACTGAACCACTTAGAGAGTTATTGCGTGGGAATGTAGATTGGGCATGGTAAACTTACATAGAACAACTAGAGACATTTACCCCAAAGCCAGAACTTATATTACGGGTGATTTCAATGCCAGATTAGGCCCTAAGGATGAGGGATCTCCTCTTCCTCAAGACTCAATACCATTAATGTTTCCGCTAAACACTCCATTGTTCCCAAGAGTCTCTAAAGATCCTAGCCTCAACAAAACAAGCAGACTCCTAGCTGATTTCTGTGCCACAACCAATAACATTGTATTGAATGGCAGACACCCCAATGACAATCCAGTAGCCTTCACTTTTCATGCAATCCAAGGTAGTAGTGTTATTGACTACACACTGGTTTCACCTTCATTGATAAATCTCATTACAAAATTTGCAGTAGCAGATAGAGTGGATAGTGACCATCAACTGTTGATCTCTCAAATGAGTCTCACCAAACTTACTCCAGCCGAAGTAATTGCCCAAGATAGGCTCAAACCTTCTCTTATATCCCACCCAACTAAGTGGTCACACCAGATGGAGTCCAAGTTAAATGCCCTGATGACTGCCGGGACACTCAATGCCTACCTTCAGGCCATCAAAATGGCTGTTAGCCCTGAATCTTCACACACTATGAAGAGTTAATTTCCTCCCTAACTGCAGCAATCAACTTCAAAAACAAACATATCCACCCTTCTTCCAGTCACATGAACAATTCCTGGTTCGACCATGACTGTCTTCTTTTCAGAATACAATTCTATTCACCTCTTCATTCACAATCCCACCTCATCTAATAGAGCAGACTACTTGCAAAGCCAGAAGCAATTCCATCAATTGAAAAACCACAAGAAACAACAACTCTTCCACAAAAACTGGAACACTCTTATAGCTGCCGCAAATTCCAAGGATCCCAAACTATTCTGGCAGCTAGTTTCCAGTGTGCTTCATCAAAACTCAAGATCCATTGCCCCTATCATCACTGCGAATATATGGAGGTCTCATTTCCTTAAAATCTTCTATGATCCAACAGTCCCCCCAGCATCTACAGACGAGTCACTGCTACAAGACTCCCCTGAATAGCCACCGGTATCCACCAAAAAAATAACAGTATTGATAGAACATCTAAAAAAGGGAAAGGCACCAGGCCCTGACAGCCTGTTCCCAGAAATATTTATCAACCATTCAGACTTCTGGTCTCCAGCATTTGCCAACCTGTTCACAAAGATTAACAGCAGTGGCCGCATCCCCAACTCATGGACTTCAGCTATCATCATCCCCATATATAAGGATAACCCGCTTTTCCCATCCAACTACAGACCGATAAATCTTCTCTCCTTGGTTGGCAAGCTATATGCCTCTCATATATTAAATAAATAAACTACAGAACTGGGCAACCCCTCTATTTGGACCATTCCAAATAAGAGTTGTCAAGAGCCACTCCACATATGACCATTGTCTGGTTTTAAACCATCTAGCTGAGAATACAGTCACCACCATGGGGAAAAATTTTACATGGCATTCCTTGACCTCAAAAGCACCTTCGATCTGATCTCCAGAGATCTTCTATGAGACAAGCTGCTATGTATGAAAATAGATCATCGTCTTTATACGCTTATATGCAGTCTATACTCCAACACAAGCAGTAGGGTTCATTGCAACCTCGAAGGTCATTTAACCCAGGAAATTCCATCTAATAGAGGGGTTAAGCAAGGATACGTCCTAGCCTTCTATTTGTTTAACCTATTTACTAGTGATGCCAGCATTACTTTACCCAGACGATGCAGTGCTCCTCTCTTGAAAATAGGTCTTACCCGACTCCTTCGAGCCTTTGCCACCTACTGCAAACAGAATGCCCTGGAAATAAATTACAGCAAATCAAAGATCTTGTTTTTCACCAAATCCTGGAGATTCAATACCTGGAAGATCAACGGACACCCCATCAAACAAGAGCTTTTCGTTATCTTGGAGTGACACTCCATTTCAACCCGTAACACCAACTCAATCAAGTGGGGTTTTTTCACGAAAGGAGGCCAGTTCGTTCCATCTGCAGCCAAAACTAAGCTATTTCCTAAGATTCTATATGAAGCTCCCATTTGGGTTAGTGGCTCCATTACAGAGCTCGAGAAAATCCAATCCAATTTTATCCATAAACTACTGGGCGTTCCCAACTGCCTGGCATATGATAGTATCTGCCTGGAACTCAGCCTAAATCTTGTTACATCTAAAATATGGATTCTTACTCTCAAATACTGGTTATGTCTATCATTTCAGAGCTAAGCCAGACAGTTTACTATTGTTTATGCTGGCCGACACCTTCCACTCCAGATGGGACCACCTAATCGTCAACAAAATCCCTAGGATTCTCCTTGGACTATTTTATAACCGTGGATGAACATCAAATCCTCAAAACCCTAAAACAAAGGGTATTTGACATGGAATACCAAACACTCCTATCACAGGCCAACAGAGTCTGTTCACCTCTTAGATATGGCATTCTGCCCCTAAGAGGAACACTGCCAACATATCTCATTAACCTAACTTCACCAGTCATGTGACGTGCCTTTATGCAGGCTCGTCTAAACATTCTTCCCTCTGCGGTCACAAGGGGAAGATTTTTCCACGTTCCTTTTCACAAATGATTATGCAAGTGCTCCCTCAAGCAAGTTGAGACCACTGAACACATTCTATTGTACTGCACCAACCACAAAAAGCAGAGAAGACTATTTATTGAGCCTCATATCAACAGATGCTCATCTATCTCCGACTTGGACAAGATTCGGCTGCTTTTAAATGACTGTAACGTCAGATGAACCAAAGATGTGGCTAAATTTCTTGTCTCTATTTTACCAAACATATATAAACTGAACAATTGATGTTATTACTCTTGATTTTTTACCTATGTCATTAAAGATTAATGAATATAAGGAGAAAACAACAGCAGAGAAGATGGCATGATCAAATCTTTTTCCTAGTGTTATCAACCTCCACGTGGCATCTGGAGATCTCCCACTATTACAATTGATCTCTAGTTGACCAAGATCAATTTCCCTGGAGGAAATAAATGTTTTGGAGGATGACCTCTACAGCATTATACCCAGCTGAAGTGCCTCCCCAAACTTCACCTTCCCCAGATTCCACTCCCAAAATCTCTATTTCCCAATCCCAAGTTGGCACCCCTACTTTCGCCACATATTGAAATAATGCGTAAAACTCTTTAGAGGAAAATGCATTGAATTCTGAATGGCTAAAGGTAAAGCTGAACGTTGTTGATACCAGTAGCAGTAAAATAACATGACTATTCTGTATACCCATACATAATGACATTATATAACATGGATGATTTCTTCTGTGGTTAAAGTCAAGTGCAATAATTGAGGTCTTCTCCAGGTTGTAACCAAGTGTAGATGAATTGCTGATTATCAGACCCTAATCAACTTTTAAAACATATAAACTGGGATGAGGATGCAGTGTGACCTTTTCCAATATGCAAACCCTGGACCCCGCAGCTTTATCTTCGTTGTTAAATAAAAAGTCTCAATTGAATATGCATCACATCTTTCAGATTGACTCTCCAAATTTTTTTTGACTCAAGCCATAGAAATATACATAGGTAAGGATGGTTACTGGCAGGACTTCAGTATCTAAGGGTGAAGTCCTTTTTATTTAACCTAAGTGCTTGAAAGAGGAAAGTAGAGTTTTGTAATCGTCAAATGATATTTTCTACACTGACAGATAAAGTATAAGGAAGAATTCCAAGCTGTTTTAGAGACTGTGAAAACGGATCTAAGGTGTGATCTGTAAAATTTTAATACAAAATAAAAGGGTGTGGTTTGGAGTATCACTTTAGACAGATAAAATAGTTCATTGTAGTCTTTAACTACCTGGTAATGATTCTGTGTTCCCTGTCATTGCAGTATAAATGCAATCATACTGGCATTTCCTCCCTCAGTCACCACTTTCCCTGATTTTTGCTTCAGCAGTACCCCTGGAGAGCTTTATTAATGCTTTTTAATTCTTTTCATTGCAGCTATAGCTCTTCACACTGGAAAGGGCTAGGGATTTACTTTGGAAAAAATGAAAACTGGGAATAAATGTGGCAATACATTGTTAATAGCACAGTAAGAATCCCTGATTTTTACCCTTCTTGCAATAGGGGTGAGGAGGATATGGTGACCGTGGGGGGCTAAGGAAAGGCATGTGGTGCTGATGTTAGTGGAACCTTAAAATTAGCACTTTCCTATTAACACAAGTGTGCAAACACACTTTAACTGCAGTCAAAAAAGTTATTTTAAACCAAAATTATAAAACCTGGAAAGGGAAGACGAGGAGACTATGGCATCCTGGATACTAAAAAAAAATCCAGTTTGAATGTCAAGCTGGAGCAAAGCTTTTGTAAGGGAGCAATCCTGATCTGGTTTAGGCTCTCTTTTTTTCCTGCATCACCTCCAGCATTTCACAGATAAAAATAGGAATGCTGTAGTGTATTTGACACCTCTATCCTTACATCAAGGATCATAGCCTGGGAGCTTCCCCCAGTACTGTATATTGCTGAAGGCTCATTGCCTGCTTGCTGCCTATTGCATTTATTTACTCTGCAAAAGTCTCCCTGGTTTAAAAAACAAAGATTGTGCTTATTATTTTGCTTAAGGGTCCATTATAAAAAACATAATTGCCCTATAAACAACACTAATCAACGTTCCCCAGCCAGCCTTTTCAGAGGCTAAGCTCTGCCATAACAATATCACCTCTAGGCTACACACACCCCACTCTACACTAATGACACTGGAAAGTGTGTTCAGAAAGGTCTTCCCCATGTTTCTCCTAATCTCCATCAGAAAAAAATGGGGGGTTGGGGAGTGCTATGTAGATGAAGGCAACGGCAAACTGCATCTGTTCATTCCTTGCCTGGAATAACCCACAGTGGAGATTGCCATGAGATGGTTGCTACTCAGTGTAACATTATTCATTCAAATTGTTGATTGTATTACATAATGGGGTCATACTACACATTTTCAGAGAGTAAAACCATGCCTGTAGAACTATTTCACTCATTCCCACTGCTACCCCAAATTTTCCAATTTTTCCACTGGAACTTTTTCTCCATCAGAAATTTTTTTAAGAACTACCCAAGGGGGAAAAACACCTTTGTAAGGAACTGGAGCTCAGATGTATCTAAAGAAGGTTGATACAAGAAGATCCCTTATCAGGGGAGAAAATGTCCCTGAGGATCTGACCACATAGAAACAATAGAACATGTTCTTCTATGCTGTCAGTATTATACAAATAAATGCATTAGTTTTATTTTGTATGGATTCCCTGGTCACATGGAACAATTTCATATTTCCATGCTGCTTACAGATACCAATCCTGACATAACCTACAGTGCAGCCAAGTTTTGTGTAGCAACGCTTGAAGTATGTTGCAGGATGATCTATGCAATAATGATTTGATATTGATAGCCTTCATTTAATATGTCTGTTCCCCTTTATTTACCTGTGACCATAGTAAAAATTGCCTGACTGACATCTTATTATGAACAAATAATTTCTCAAATTCTTGTCTTCCATAAGCTGCAACGTTGCCATCTGTATTTTTCCCCTTTGTGCATTTAGGAATGGTGTATCAGGCAGAAACACAATAAGCAATTGGTAAGTTTGAGGATAAATACATCTCATGCAGTTATGCATGCAAACATGTGTAAGAACTAAAATTAGTTCCTTGTACCACTACCGGTAATTAGATTGTACATATAGCTTGTACAAGGGACTATATCTTGAAATATGGAAGGGGATAATTGGTATGGCCCATTTTTCATCACAAGAGTGTGAGTGATTTTTTTTGTCAAGAAAGGAAGCTGCTCTGCATGAGGAAACTGGTCCTTTCATTAAGAATAGAGATGTGGATCTTGGCTAGAAAGCATATACAGCTATGTGTCATTTTGCTATATTTGTTCTGCTTGTCACAATGTTGTGTCTCCTAACAAGAAAATATCCTTTCCTTTGTCCCTTTATACTGTTGAATAGGTTAAAGATTTTAAAGTCAAAAATTCCACTGAGATTGACATTTCTTTTGTTTCTCTTTGCCCTTTCCTCGTGCCTCATTCATATGAAATTTATCAGAATCATTCACTAATTGACAATGTTTGACTGTAGCAGGACACAGGACAGTAAACTGACCTTGTAAATCTTAATAGATTAAAGATGCCAGCTTCCCCCATCTCAGTGGTTGTTGAGAGGGGGTTCAAAAAGGAAAGGGAGTAGCTTTTCTATGTGAGTACAGAGCACTTTGTCCTTATATTTAGCTTTGATGTGATCATGCAGATATTTGATTGACTGTAGCATTTTCAAACTATACAAAATGAGGAGAATATTTACCGGTCCCACTCTGATTTGATATTATGATTTTGTCATATATACAGATAGAATTGGTTACATGACATCATCACAGTGAATACAAAAAGTAAGCAGTTAGGTGGGTTAGGGATGAAATGGATGAAAATTTGATCCAGGCCTTCAACTGATTCCCTATTCCTAGTCAATTCAGCTCTACTGATGTGAGTCTGCTTCTGTCTGTCTGTGATGTCGGCTGCATTTCAAGAGCTCTTTAGTCTTGAGAATTGTGCTTAATGGGGAATTCAGGGATATGTAGCTTAGAATATTATGCTGGAATGGCACAGGGGAAAATAATGGATCTAGCAGTTGATTGCAACTTATTGTATTTATTATAATGTGAAAGTAAATCAACATAGGTTAATATGGAAACTGAAGTTTGCTACTCCGGCAGAGAAAGATATCAGCATAAGGTTTACTTATTGCTTTGGGTTCTTGTTATAGCTAATAGTTAATGCTACATCATGAATGATGCTGGAATCAAGCTTTTCTATATGTACTTTCTCCAAATCTCTAGAATATTTTTTTCTGTTCAGATATAAGGAAATCCCCAAAGATATACATCAGAACAAAAAAGATGTAATGATCACCTAAAAACAGGAAGGGAATAGTAAATGGAAGGGAGCAGGAGAAGATTCTTTTGAGCTTTTGAATATGTGTGTGTGTGTGTGTGTGTTTGTGTGTGTGAGTGAGTGAGTGTGAGACAGACACACACACACAGAGTATTATTGGATAAACTTTTAATTTGAAGAGAGAACTTTGTTTTGTGGCCTTATAACTCTAAAATCCTAGCTCTTTCCAGTGAGGGTTTCCTTTAGATCCTTTAATAGAGTTGGAAAACAATCTTCTTTTTCCCTAGATATATTCTTGATCACATCTTATCAAATCCCCCCTTTTAATGCATATTTTCACATATCAGTGGACGATTGCCAGTTCTAGTTGGGATGAATCATAAAATCCCATAAGGCTGTAGTGGTCTTCTTTCCACTGCCTGTATATAAGGGATGCAGAACCTCTGTGCTTTTTACACACACAGGATTTCAGATGGACTTGAACCTGTATTCATGGTTGAATATCCTTCTTTCCCACTGAGAACAAGAACTCCCACAAGCTTTATTTTATCACTTACCTTTTCAAACTTTTCATCCTCTTACCTTTTCAGATTTCAAACTAAGATCTTGTGGAATCTCGTTGGGTGATCTTGGGTCAGATTCTCAGTTTAATCTTTAATTAACCAATTACTTTCTTTAACTGTTCTATTTGCATTTATTTACAAAATGTTTGTATGTTACATAGCATGTTAAATACATATACAAATTGTGAAATCTTCTTGGAGAGTCTTGCGTTTTCTTGTTTCCTGAAGATGCACTGTCAAACAACATGGGAACCATTATGCCTAGCGAAAGCTCATGCAGCTGCTGTATGCAACTGAAACTTTACAGTCAGGGTGAATTTTGTGGTCTTTTCCTGCCTGGTAGTCATGAGTCTGGGATGGCAGAAATAGCTGATGCAATTGGTCACCCATGTGTTTCTGGTATCCTGGCTTGTACAAATCAGCAGCATAGGTTAATGCCACATACTGAACTCCTAGTGTATGTAAGGCTCAAAGGAAGCCTTTCTTCACACAATCACAGTCAGCATAACTAAGGTATCCTGTACCTCTTTGTATTTTCTTTTTCTGGGATCAACCTGGCAATGATTTATGATTGTTTATGATAGTCTGTACTACGCAGTGAAATGTGCAAATATTTTGTCAAAAATAAGTAATTAGCATGATGAAAATGCATGTTAGTAATGCAAACCATTATTTTGTAATGTTAATAATAAATTGTAATAGGGGTTAAAATTTTAAAGTATCTGATCCAAAACTCTATAGGCTTTCTAGTGTGTACATGGAATGTAGATGGTGTATATCCATCTACTTGACACATATCAACATAAGCTTTTGGGTGTACATTTAGAACTGTCCTTGGCATTACAATTCATAAGGAAGCAATATTTGACAGAGCTCCCTTCAGTCTTAGAGCCCAATCCAAAGGCTCTGGTGAAAAGGGGATGACGTCACTTCTTACTGCCATGTCACCTCCAGAGGGCTTCCAGGCAATGCAGTGAACAGCAAAAGCTCCCTGGCCTCCTGAAAGCCCTTCATAGCGCAAAACAGATTTACACCAGTCCAAGACTGGCTCCTGACTCATTCCTGGCTCAAAAAGTCGGCTCTACCCGCAGAAATCTCCATAGCCCACCCCCAGCTGCTCTGACAGTCAGGTTTAGGCTGGCACAGCTTTTTTGTACTGCAGGCTCTTCTGGTTCAGACACAGTGGAAATCCACGGCACTTGCTCACCTCCATGTTTGCCTTCCCCACTGGTGTAAGTACCACTCATGTCAGCAGGGTAGGAAAATGTGCTGGCATGGCCCTGTGCCAGCTCCAACAGCTGATTCCTCCCTCCCCCATCAGGATTGGGCTGTTAGGGTCAGAGGATAGTCAACAACTCATGTCTGACACAGAGTGGGAACCCTGTACCCAACCTATGTCCTTTGTACTTTGAAAAGCAGAAATTCTTAAAATCCATTCCTCCTGGCAGAGGTGTACCAGCATGAAACTGTGCCTGGTGACAATGCCTTGTTCCCCCCCCCCACCTCTAATAGAGGTGGGGGCAGGGCAGCAGCAGCCAGCCCTGGCCGGGAGCCTGCTGGGTGCTCCTGAGCCACCCCCCACCTCCATCGGAGGTGCGCGCCTGCTTGCTCTGGCCTCCAATAGAGGTGGAGGGCGGGGCAGCAGCAGCTGGGCTGGCAGCCTGTCAGGCGCTCCTGGGCCGACGCCCAGTGCCCCCTATGTGACAAAATGCCATGTGCCTGGGGACATGGGATACCCCATGTTCCCATAGACAGTACGCCACTGCTTCCTTGGAATATAGGATTGCTAACTCCAAGTTGGGAAATTCATGGAGTTTTGGGGTGAACTGTGTGAAGGGTAGGTTTGAGGAGAAGAGAAACCTCAGTGGTGTATGGTGGTGAAAAATGGCCCGACCTGGAGGTTGGCAACCTATGTAATCTGTTGGCTAAAGATTGCTTTTGATTTAGTTGCCTAATTCATGATGTTAAGAACTGTCTGTGTTTTCCTCCAAAGGAATGTGACAAATTGAAATAACTAACCACATTTTAAAATGCCTTTTTCAGTTTTCTATCTTTTCACCAGTTGCTGATCTTTTCCTTCTCTATATACTTTTATTATAGTGACAAATCTGTTGTGCAAATGCAGTCGCATTTTTATTTAACATTGTTAATGATTAATTGTAAAATAATGAAAAAGGCACCACATTCAGGAATTATCCTCTTGATGTGATTTCACCAACCTTAATAAGCAAACTAGAAAAACCTTTAGTACAGAAGGATAAAAATATGAGTTTAAACCATATAGTTTTTAAATGAATTCCTGTAATGACCATGATGCTTTTCACCTCTCTAGGCCTTGCCATTTGTGGATCTCAGAATGGATTATAAAAGAATAGTGATTTAAGACCTGCAGATCCTCTGTGAGATAGGTAAGCATTATTATTCTCATTTTACAGATAGGGGAATCATGGACAGAGAGGTTTAGTGTTTGTCTTCTCCCCATGCCCCCCATCCCTGCCAAGACAGAACCAGAAATAGAGTTCGGATATATTGTATTCATAACTTCTACTTTAAGCACATTACCATTTTTCTTTTAATGTAACCTCTCTGACTCTATTTCCCCAACTGTAAAGCAAGGATAATAATATAGATTTCTGTCAGGCACACTTGTGTGCCTGCAAAAAAGTAAAAAGGTTAGTGTTAACTTCACTGTAGAAACCCCTCGTATTCCTTCTCAAATTTTTTTTTAAGTTTCCTCGTACATTTGTGGAAATGAACTAATTCAGTGGGCAACTGGCTAGCTTTCGTAGTATGGCAAATATACAAGTTTCAGAATAATTGGGGAGGGTTTGGTAGGGTATTTAGAAATAATTGGGAAGAAGTCTCATAGTACAAAGTAGTTGTTAATTTCCATTGCAGTTTTCTAAAAATAGATTTTTCAGCTATCTATTTTAACTATTCAGTATAATTCCATTACCAGCTGATATTATAGAAAAATTTGCAAAACTGTAGCATTACATTTTAATATAAATTGATTCATGCAGTTTAATCAAGATACCTGAGAATCATCTTTACTATGTGAAAACCACTGGCAAACAATGTTCTAGGGAAGGATCCCATTGTGGCAAAAAGAACAATACTGATACGGACTAGAACTTCACTCACAGCAATTGAAGTGGGATTCATTTCCAAGCTTACTGCACTTTGGGAGTCCACATTGAAACATTCTGTATTTTTGGGACCACTTGCAAGTAACATCACATAACTTTTTTCTTCAACCTCCCCCCCCCCCGAAGTAGACAAAATATATACCCCACCATATAATCACTACACACTTTGCCACAGAGAAAAACACATCTCACTGACATACCTCTGAAGATGCCTGCCATAAATGTGCACAAAATTTTAGGAGCAAAAATGACAATGGCCACACAGCCCAGAAAATCCTACACAACCAATCAGTTAATAAATAGAATAGATATGAACTCTGTGCATACACTCCCAACCTTCAGTCCACCCTCCCTCCAATTCATCCTTCCATCTCAATATCACCTGGTTATAGGTATGGTGATTCCTTGGATGGAGAAGATCTCCACAGGCCTTACTAAGGGACAATAGAAACTATGCCTTCCATAGTTTCTGATGACCCTGGATGTTCTGCATGAACTTCCAGGACCTAAAAGGGACCAAATTGAGCATTCCACCACAGTTTATTCATCTTGATGGTACACCTAAATGGAAAGAAAAAAGGAGAGTGGTGAGTAGGTACATGGTGAGAAGAATAATAGAATTGGAAAGAACACAAGGGCCAACAAGTCCAACTTCTTGCCATGCCGGAATATACAATCATAGTACTCCTGGCAGATGACCATCCAGCCTCTGTTTAAAAACCTCCAAAGAAGACTCAGTGGCAGTTTACTCCATTGTCAAACAGTCTTACCACCAGAAAGTTCTTCCTAATGTTTAGATGGAATCTCTTTTCCTGTTCGTTGAATCCATTACTCCTTGTCCTAGTCTCTGGAGCATTAGAAAACAAGCTTGCTCCTTCTTCATCATGACATCCCTTCAAGTATGTAAACATGGCTATCATGTTACCCCTTAACCTTCTCTTCTCCAGATTAAACATACCTAGCTCCCTAAGTCTGTCCTTGTGAGGCATGGATTCCAGACCTTGGTTACCCTCCTCTGGATCCTTTCCAGCTTTTCAATATCCTTCTTGAATTGTGGTGCCCAGAACTGGACACAGTATTCCAGGTGATGGCTGACCAATGCAAAAGAGAGTGATACCATTATGTCCTTCAATCAAGATACTATACTCCTATTGATGCAGGCCAGAATTGCATTGGCTTTCTTGACTACCCAATTACAGTGCTGACTCACATTCATTTTGTGGTCTACTAAGACTCCTAGATCCCTTTCACATGTACTGTTGTCAAGCCAGGTGTCACCCATCTAATATCTGTGCATTTCATTTTTTTCTTCCCAAGTGTAGTATCTTACATATATCTCTGTTAAAATTTATTTTGTTAGTTTTGGCCCAGCTCTCTAATCTGTCCAGGTCATTTTGAATTCTGACTTTGTTCTCTGGTGTATTAGGTACCCCTCCTAATTTGGTGTCCTCTGCAAATTTTATTAGCATTCCATCACTGAAGTCATTGATAAATATATTGAACAGAACTGTACCCAGGACAGAATTATATGGCACCCTACTAGTCACTTTTCTCCAGGATGAAGATGAGCCATTGGTGAGCACCCTTTGGATTCTGTCAGTCAACCAATTACGAACACCTAACAGTAGCATTGTCTAGCCCACATTTTACTAGCTTGCTTGCAAGAACATCATGGAGCACCTTTCTAAAAGGTATGCTATATCCACACCATTCCCTTCATCTACCAAGCTTGTCACACTATCAAAAAAGAGAGATAAGATTAGTCTGATATGACTTGTTTTTTGAGAAAGCCATGTCAACTTTTAGTGGTCTCTTCTAAGTCTTTACGGACTGTCTGTTTAATTATCTGCTCTAGAATCTTTGCTGGTATTGTCAGGCTGACTTGGCAGTTAGGCCAACTTGGTGGTATTGTTTGGGTCCTCTTTCTTTCCTTTTTGAAGATGGGGGCAACATTAGCTCTCCTCCAGTTTGCTGGGACTTCTCCTGTTCTCCTGGAGTTTTCAAAAATTATAGCAGTTGGTTCTGAGATTACTTCTGCCAGTTCTTTAAAATATCCTGAGATGTGGTTCATCATGCGCTGGAGATTTGAATTCATTTAAAGTAGCCAGGTATTCCTGTACTACCTCTTTAATTAATCTGTGTTGAATTTCCCTTACTTTATCTTCTGTTCCATATCCCCCTCATTGAGCACTGTTCTTCTTTTGGGAAAAGACCGAGGCAAAGAAGGTGTTGAGTAGTGCTGCTTTTCTTTATCCAGCTAGCATTTTGCCATCTTCTCCATGCAGCGATCCTTTTTCCTTCTTTTTGCTATAAACAGAACAGCAACAAAAAAAGCCTTTTTAATTTTGTTTAACCTTTCTGGCAAGCCTGAGCTCATTTGGCACTTTATCTTTTCTGACTTTCTTCCTACATATCCTGGCTATTTGTTTGAATTCCTCTTGGGTGATTTCCCCCTTTCTCCATTTCTTGTTAATGTCTCTTTTAAATCTTAGCTCAGTGGAAAGTTCTTTAGACATCTGATGTATAATGCTATATCTCCTTTCCAAGTTAGTCTATTTTTCTGAAATAGATTATACTCTTCAATAATTACATTCCAAGCATAAGAAACATCCCACCAGGTTTCAGTGATGCCTATTATATCATATTTGCTTTGTTGTGTTAAGAGCTTGAGTTGTCTTGTTTATTTCCATGCTTTGTGCATTAGTGTAGAGACTTTTAAGACCATGGTTGATTCCCCCGGCTTCCACACTCCACCCCCCTTTCCACTGTTGGGTTCTTGAATTATTCTCTCAGTTCTCTCTATAACCTTCAGATAGCATATTATGAGATGCAACCCATCCCTTGCCAATAGTCCATCTTCATGAAACTGCAGACCATGGTCCCAGAAGCCAAAACATTCCTGGCAGCACTAACTGCAAAGCCAGTTGTTCACTTCCACTATTTTTATTTCCTTGCCTGAGTTGTATCCTTCAACTGGGAGTAGAGATGAAATGACAACCTGTGTATCTAGATCCTTCACCCGCCTTCCCAGAGCCTCAAAATCTTTTGTGATGTCATGAAAGCTACATCTTGCAGTGTCATTTGTACTCATGATGGAAGGAAGGAATAATGGTCAGTGGGCTTGACAAGTCTTGTCAGTTTCTCTGTTACATCACATATTTTTGCCCAAGGGAGACATCACACCTCTCAAGATACCTTTCCAGGTTTGCAAATAACTGCTTTGTCCCCCTCACCAGAGAGTCCCTTACCACCACCACATGTCTCCTTGGGTGTGCAGGGACCATTCTGTACCTTCAACATTCTCTGAGGATTGACTCTGTTGCTCATGTGTCAGTTCCTTATCCTCACTGACAAGGGAGACTTAAAATCAATTCTGTAGCTTCAAACGCATAGAATACTCCCTGGTCCATCTATTTTTATGTGTTACATTCTTCCGGTTGCCACCACCTGTGTTTGAGAGCATCCCTCATCCTCAGAGAACTCCCCAGTGTGTTCCCTACCCAATACTGTCTACTCTACTGTGTCCAGAAAATCCTCATTCTTTTCATTCATGAGCCCATGATGAATTGGACCTTGAGAGCTTTGGAGTTGGTTTGTAATAGATTCAGGTTTTCCAAACTGTTATGAACTTTCAATGCTGAACTTCAAAGGCTTCACTACTTATATAACCACTATTTCTGTGGAAGACTGAATTGTTCTTGTTTAAATTAAATTCAGGCAGACTGCATAGCATCAGTGTATTGTTGAGTGCTAACTTGGAATATACAGTGCAAAAAATATCTGTGCTTATAGCTGTTCCATTTTTAAGGAAACAGAAAAATGGTTTATTAATTCATGCAATAAATCAGGGTTTATTTTATACAATTAGATGTATATACTTCTTTCTGTTTATGACATCCTTTATCTATTATGTATTATTCCAGTTGTATGTCAGTCATGTT
Source organism: Sphaerodactylus townsendi (assembly GCF_021028975.2). Taxonomy (NCBI): domain Eukaryota; kingdom Metazoa; phylum Chordata; class Lepidosauria; order Squamata; family Sphaerodactylidae; genus Sphaerodactylus; species Sphaerodactylus townsendi. The sequence goes on along the minus strand of NC_059434.1, from coordinate 54,582,399 downwards.
GGGCTTATCAAACCAGCATTTAAATATGCCAACCATGTGTGGGGGGCCTAATCTCATGGGGTTTTCTCACAGAATTTGTAAAACCTCATACCTGACAAAGTGGCCATTCTGTAAAAATGAGCAGCATATTCAGTTTTCATCTACAGAGTTGGGTCAATTAAACAATCTACCAACCATTCATGAGCTGTTTGTGAATGAGCACTTCCCATACAGTCTAAAGATTTCAATTTTGTGTGTGTATGAGCAAGGAATTTTATATTACAAATGTTTTGGCCATGCTTCCCTGCTGATTTTGCTCATATCCATGTATTTCTCCACTACCAGTGATGTTGCACTGTTGTTGACGCTACCTATTTCACCCCACTTTTGAGGCAGAATTGCCAGTAGGATTGCCAACTCTGAGTTAGAAAATTCCTGGAGATTTAGGGGTGCAGCCTGGCAACAGGAGGGAACTTAGCAGGACATAAAGCCACAGAGACCTTCCAACGCAGCCATTTTATTCAGGACAACTGATCTCTGTAGACTGGAAATGAATTGTAATTCTGGGTGATCTCCAGTTCCCACCTGGTGGCTGGCATTTCTTTTGCCAACCTCTAGGTAGGATTTGGAGATTATCCAGAATTACAACTGATCTCCAGACTACTAATAGTTCTCCAAGAGCAAATGGCTACCATGGGGGGCAGAGTCTGTGGCTTTATATCCTACTAAGGTGTCTTCTCTCACCAAACCTGTTGTCCCCAATGACCACCCTCAAATCTTCATGAATTTTGCAACCCAGAATTGACAATCCTAGAGACTATATATGCTGGTGTTACTGTTTCTTATACATTCACTTCAAACTTTATAAATTAAACAGATTAAAAATAGGCTGAAGTAAGTTCAGGAATTGCTCTCCCTGAAAAAAAGCCATTGGATAAACAGGGTCTTGGTCGATTAACTTAATAATCACAAATATAATGTACATTTGAATCGCTTTTTAATTGAAGGTGTCCCTGTGAAACTGTGCAAAGTTCTATTTTGATATTTCTGTAGCAGAATTGCATTTTGCTAGCTTTCATCAATTCTTTAGTATATTTATATTATTTATTTATTTAAATAAATTTTAACTTACTCTCAAACTACCACTTTTTAGATACTTCAATATTTAAAATGTTATTCTGCTAATTTCTTGTGGGAAATGACCTTACATTTTTGGATTTCTTTGCTATGTTTACATGACTAAATTCAGCAAAAAAGACAACCTCATTTTACTTTGATTTCAGCCCCCAGTCCTCAATACTTCTTTTCTACATAGCTTTTGCTACTTTGATGTCAAAACATATAAGAAAATTGCAAAAAACAATTCTGCGAAGAAAGAAGTCTTCAGTACATAAAAGAAAACCACAATTCAAATCATGCTTTTTGTTCTAGTAAAAAAATGAAACAATAGTTCCTTTTTTAAAAAAATACATTGTTTTTCTCAGGGCTTTTTCCTGTGGTCTCAATATTCACCAACACTGAGCGCCCGCAGGTTGTTGGGGTTTTTTTTTGGGGGGGGGGGATTCCCAAGTCCTGAGAGTGGAATGTATGCAAATCAACACAACCTTCTATATTAGTTGATAGATAGATAGGTAAACCTTTATTAGGCATAGAATCCATATAACAGCCAACATTGTCCAAACAAGTATCCCATACATGGGAACCATCGCAGGTAATCATTTCAAAGTTTCTATAAGGAACCTAGCTACAAAAGTTAAAATCTCGGAGGCAGAATTATTTAGTAGAAACGTAATCTTCCCCACAACAGAGTATTCATTAAAGATTACAGGACAAAGAGCAAAGAGTCTGGTCCTAGATCCCTCGTATTTGGGGCAGTCAAGCAATATATGTTCCATAGTTTGTATTGCTGTGATACAATGAGGACATTTCCGCTCTTGCAGGTCGATTCTTTGGAACCTTCCTTGTAGCATAGAGCAAGGGAAGGAGTTACAATGAGCCCTAGTGATTATCCATCTATGCTTGGGTTCCTGAAGTAAACTCAAATAATCTGCCATGTGATTGATTTTAAATTTGATGTTAAAAAAGAGGGGGGAGCAATTGCTTCTTGACTTGTCCTGCAGAACTATATTAGTGTGGAAAGTGGAATCTATTCCCAACTGAATTATGGCAACTTTGTACAGTTTTCAAGGCAAGAGACATTCATAGATGGTTTGTCATTGCCTGCCTCTGCATCATGCCCCCGGTGTTCCATAGATGTCTGCCATCCAAGGCTGAGAATATGTGACTGGTCCAAGGTCACCCTGCGAATTTCCATGGCATGACTGGGGATTTGAACCTGAGTTTCCCAGATCCTAGACACCTTAACCATTACACCACGCTGGAGTACCAGTTTTTTTAAAAAGTAGAACGGCCTTCTCTGCTTTCTGATTTTCAACTGCAGTAGCAATTTTCTAAATAATGATGAGAAACAAAAGACTGCTTATATTCCTGCAAGATATCTATTCTAACATGGTACAATTCTTGAGGGGGTTTTCTTAGAACAGATGAACTAACTTTTTCTGATTTTCACAGTAGTTTGTCATGAAAAATAACAAACCTATGCTGAGGGGTGCAGGGTGGGTAGACTCTTTCCATAGCTTTTTATCCTGCCCTACCTCTGAGCACCTCATGGTGGCATATATATTTCTTTCTCCTCCATTTTTATCCCCCTGTGTAGTAGGTTATGCTGAGGGAAAGTGACCAAAAATAACCCAAATGAGCATTATCGTTGATTTAAGTGGATTTAGAAGGGTGCAAATCTGCTAGTATTGCACAGTAAAACACTATTGGACTCATATTAACTTTTTATTGTTGTTCTTTGGAACTTAGTCAGTGTAGTTATCTCCATTTTAGCAAATTGATATTTTACAACTAATCTACAAAATTTTGTATAGAAATGTTAATAGCACTCTTCAGGACCCCCAACAGAATGTCAGCTTATGGTCTATAATGCCTTTGATCTATTAAATCTATTTAGAACCAAATTTTTATCAAAATTCATTACCACAAAGTGTGATAAAAACTGAGAGTTTTAAAAAACTTCCATAGCCTCATCATTTATTTAAGGTGAGAGTATGGCCCTTTCTGCATGGGCCATATACAGTGCCCTGGGGACAGCAAAAACGCCGTCCCCAGGGAGCCGTTCGCACAGGAGGCGCTCCTAAAATGCAGCAGTGCTGACCTGGCTCCCCTTCACCACCCCCAGGGCGGCGTCAGGCCGCCTCCAAAAAGCTCCCTCCTGGACAGAGGTTTTTGGAAAACAGCGCGTTCCCTCCGGCGCAGTGCGAACGGCACCGCTGGGAACACGCTGTTTTCCCCGTCCCTCTCCCACTCACCTCATCGCCTTCATCACTCTACTGGACTGCTGAGACCCTCCCTCGCTGTCCTCAAACCCCTGGAGGTTGGAGGGCAGCATGGGCGGGTCTTAGGAGTCCAGCAGGGCGACGAAGGCAACGAGGTGAGTGGGGGGGGGGACGGGGAAGAGGCGGCTCCATGCAAAGCTGCCTCTTCCACGCTGGCCTCTGCGGGAGCCACTTGCATGCTCCCGTGCAAACAGCCCCTACCCCTCCACCGGCAGAATTCCTGCCGGTGCAGGGGAGCCCTTTCCACAGTGCGGAAAGGGCCTATGTGTCTTTCTTATGGAGACCTCATATGAAATAAGTTGCTCAGATCACACTTTCTGTGTATATCTATTAGGTCTATTCACTTTAAAGAGACTTTTTAAAATACAGGATGTATTTCACATTCAGTGGCAAGCTATCAAATATTTATTTGTTTAGAAGGTTCGCATGCTGCCTCTCCAAAGAACGTGCTTAAAGGAATTCACAAAAGGAAGCTGAAACTGCTGAGAAGGTGGCATAACCCTGTGCCAGTGTAAATGCCATTTATGCCCAGGTGTCATCACAGCTGCATTGCCAGTGTTTCTTGTAGGAGCTTGTGCTGGTGCTGAGGGATTGTTCCCAGGGACAGGCCTTTCAAGCAAGGACTCTTTCAGGCCAGGAATGCCCCCATTTGCTGACACTCACCACACCAACAAAATCCATGGCATAGCTCATTGTGCTGCATAAGCCATTTGTACGGAGAACGGGTCAGCATTGCTCTTCACTTGATAGCTACACAGTTGTGCCTTCCCTGGCTGCACCAGAACTAAACACCCCCCTTTCAGGATTACACTGTAAGAATCACTTATTCTTAAGAGATTGGGCATATAATTTATACACAACATATGAACTGATCATGTGAACCTGTCCTCAGTATCTGCTAATTAGTATCTGCAAATTATCAACAGTAGTAGATGGCCTCACAATAATTCTCTTGAAAGATGTACACAGAAAAGGTTTCATATGTCCTATACTAAATATTGTTTGACCTTCTGACACATTTCTTGCATGACTTGTAATTTTGCCCTTTTAACATACTGCTGGAATTAGAGTAATGGTTTATCTGTAACAAACTGTTAAATGTATTGTTACCCAGTGGTCTTAGGGAGTGGTTGAAAGGCACATGATGGTATCATTGCAGTTTTAGGTCTTGATGGGAGACAGGCTTACTGTTTTCCCACTGAGAGAGATGCCCCATCCCCAGTTCCCAGCAGGTCTAGGATTGCAGAAATCTGAAATAAGTATTAAAGAAATCATAAGTATTTATGATTTTTATCTTGTGTTGTAACTTTCCCTGAGACCTTCACGTATAGGGTGGACTTAAAATACATATAAATAAATAATAAACATGACAGGTTAAACAATACAAGAAATGCTATTATGTAAGTAGAACTATAATGCTGTGAGGCATTTCTTATCAGCATTTTCCTGAAGTGGCTGGAAAGCTTGTCAAGACATACAATTCCAGATGGGAAGCCTTGGTAGTCTGTAGCAGCAAGATAAATCAGAAGTCCAGTGACACCATAAAAACTAACTTTTTTCCCAGCATATAATTTTATAAGTCCGAGCTCACTTCAAAAGCATATACATTAAGAAAATACATTTATACTAAAAGTGCAAACAACAGAAAGGTTGGAGGATGTTTCAAAAGAGGCCTATTTAAAACAGAGTATGATTAAAAGAATAACCAATCCACTCAAGGTGAGTGAGAACCATTCTGAACAGTTGATAGATAGGCAAGATAAGGTCCAATTAGAAGAGTATAAAGATCTACCAGAACTAATCAACATTTGCAAAGGGTGGAATATTTTTAAGGTCTTGTCTCCTGTAGCGAGTGAGAAATCCTAAACCTTCATGAAGACTTGCTGGGGGGGTGGGGGCGTTTAGGAATATATATCCCACCACAAAGTCACTTCACGCTGTGCTACAAAGAGAAATACATCTTACCATGACATGCCTCTGAAGATGCCAATCATAGATACAGGCAAAATGTCAGATACAGACCATGTCCACACCTCCTGGAAAATCTGCAACAGCCAGTTGATTTTGATCGTGAAAGCCTTTAACAATATGTTGAATCACAATTATTACTGTTTCTATGATTGAACTCAAAAAACACTATGTCAAGTTCTATATTGAATGTAGATTTTTTTCTGTTACCTCAGATTATACCTGAAGTTTCTTTCTTTTCCCCAACAGCACGGAAAAGGATATGCTAGTCAATTCTACGGGACTTACCTGAAGCAGCATGATTTGCACAAAAGTCGACCAACAAAAGCATCAACTTTTCAACTTCATTATCTTGGCCATCCAGTTCTGTGTTAACTGAAGAATTACTGTGCTGTTGGAGACACCATGGCCAACCATAGGACCTAACTGCTCTCAGCAGGCCTGAGAAATGAGTTGAAATGTATGGAACTGTAGAAACTTCAAGAGGCGATTGACTTTTGCCTCTCTGATCAGTGTGTGCCTGTTTACAGCACTATATAGCTCTCTCTTTCTCTCTCTATCTCTCTAAAATTTCACTGAGCCCTTTAGATGTTTATATTCGCCACAAGAAGCCAATCGTACAGATTTTAAAAAAGGAAATGTGCATTATAAATGCAATATCACTGTTTTAAACTTGACTGTTTTATATTATTTTTGTGTGATCAAGTGTCCCCCAAACTATTCCAACTTTACAAAAGAAATTGTGAATCATGTTCTTTTCACCAGTGGGTCATGAAAATGTTGTTAATCTGCAGACCCACAAAATATCAAAGACATTCTGTAGTTTATACACCGTGTTGCAAAGTGTTTACTGTACTATTTCAAAGCTTCTAAATAAATATAAAATATATATATTATATTACATATAATTTTCTGGGAAACGTGGTACCATTTAGTTGATTTTTAAATGAATTCATACAGTCCACACCATACACTAAAGTGAGAAGGTAATTCAGGGTCCTTAAATTATCCTTGCCTAAACAATAAAATAAATCTTTAATAATACTTTCCCATTTTTGTACTTTGGTCAATCCTGTTTGTCCTTGTTAAAAAAAAAGAGCTGTAAGCAACAACATTTTTTCCTGAAAGTTGTACTGAATGTTCAATGCCAAAGATACAGCTGTCAATAATTATGAAAATGAGCACTGACTATGTACTATCAAAAGTATCTATATATATATATATATCAACTTCCATTACTTTAATTCTATTTCTATGGCTTTTAATTTGGAATCAAAAAACTTTTTATAAAGGCTCTATAAACTCACATGTATATGTTGTTGAAAAGTACACTGGGTGTCTGTACATTTTGCAATGTAAGATATAATGTAAACGAAGATAACTATTTTAAGGAAATATCCCTCCCCTGCCCACAATTCATAGCTAACATACATGGTTCTTTGGCATAGTTTTTTGCAAATATATCTTTTCATGCTGGCTTGCAGTAGTTTTTTTTTTTTTTAAGACCATTCTCAAAGACATACATGTTGCCAAGCCAATGATTTGAATTTGTCTCTTTTATGGAAAAAAAAATAAATTTAGGAATAGGCTGTACCAACTTCACTAGCAATCAGGTTGGTCCCTCCTGTGTTATTTTTGTAGTAATTTCATGACATGACAAATCTCAGTAAGGGTATTTTTTATTAGGAAAAAACCCCCAGTAAATTGTTCTAAAACAAAAAACCTGCCAAAGTAAAGTTGAACCTTTACTTTCGTGCTCTCTGAAGATAAGCACTGTTGAAAAAAGTGATACATATAGTTAGGTGTGTGGGTGGTTTGTTACATGCTCTGCTGTCTTTTTTTCTGATGACTACCTGTCAAGTGTTCAAAAGAAACCATAAAATTCTGTCTGTGATAACAGCAGCTGTTTCAGTTGAAGGTGCTTAGATGCAATAGCCCTTTGAACAAGGGGAAGACATACTCTTTCTTTCAGAGGGTTTTGAATCATATACGAGTACCATAAATTTGCATCCTTGCTCCCACTCAATACTGTTCAGAGGGTTAGAAAAAAATGAGTCGACGTGAGCAAGGGGGGGAGAAAGTAGCTCTTAATTTTTTTTAACGAAATAAAAAGACTGTTACACTGATCCAGAGCCCCAGCAATCCAGACATGGTGCTTTTGTGCATTCAGGCTTCCCTATTTACCACACTGGAGGGGAAAGCTCTATGCTTACAACCCTTGTGCACTTCTAGATGCACATGCATCCAACGACCCCTTGTCGCAATTTTTTTCTAGATGAGATTAATAGTCCCTTTGAAGTTTAACTCACCAGTCATTCTCCACTGTGTTCCCATTAATGTGAATGAGAGTTGTGCGTAGGTAAGGTTTCTAATGTTGTACTGTGAGGTTACAGTAGTTTCTGAAATCTTAACAAAATATTCCTGCTCAATACTTTTAATGCATATTTCTAAACTCTTTGTATATCTACAGGGATTTCTTGGGATCCTTTTAACGATGTATATTAAATATGAATCACAGAAAAAGCACAGAAAGTGACAGTTAATTTAAAAAAAACACACACAACTGTGAAATCTTTAGCTTTAGGTAATGGGAATTCTGGTCACCTCTATGCCTTGTTAGTTTTATGAAAAAATGGGCTATTTTAGTAATAAATTGTGTGAAGAATATTTCATTTGAAGAAGTCTTGTCAACCTGTTGCTGCTTTTGAGGCAAGAAATGGAATGCCCCTCCTGGAATTGGTTTTGCTTTTTGCTTTTTTTGCTTTTTTAATAGCCTCTCTAAACAGAGGTGTGTACTGTAAATTAGGGTTGTTTCTAGTCCTGTGGAGAAAAAAAGTCACCTTTTCTTTTTATAGACTATTAAAGTGTTTTGATTTACTGAAATCTCCCTCACATTTTGCATGCAACTTTTTGAGAAAAAAATAGTTATGTTGTTACAATGTCATCTGTCTTCACTAGTGCATTTATTTCCTCTCTCTGTGTTTAATAACTATGTGTAATAGGCATTTATATACATCCTTTCATTTCATGCTTTAGCCTTTCCTTATCTTTCTATCATTTAATATGAACAATGGGAGACTTGCGGTAGTCTGTAAAACAAGACAATGTGCAATTACATTACTAGAGGGGGGCCCATACTTCTGATTCTCCTACTTAAGTAGGATGACAAATGCTTGTTTTGGGAAAGTCACAATCATAAGACTTTATGGTGCCAGTATCACTTGGTGTATAGTAATGGCACCTGGTGATCTCCTACTATTACAGTTGATCTCCAAATGACTAAAATTAGTTCACCTGGAAAAAGTGGCTGCGTTGGATGATGGATTCTGTAGCATTATTAGCACAATGGGGGCAGGGGTGAATGCCACTCTGGAGGCAGTGCAGGCTTATGCTGGCAGATTTGCCCTCTCCGGGGCACTTACACCAGCAGAGGGGCAAACCTGCTTGTGTCTGGCTGCAGTGGGACCTTGTGATGTACAGCCATGGCACCCAGCACCCTGCCAGCATGGCCATACTGCTCAGAGCTACATAGGCATCCCGGGGGCATTCCAGAGGAGTTCTAGGGACAGGGCCAACCCTAGTTGGCCTCCAGAGCCCTCTTTGCCTCCATATACCAGCAGAGCTGCTGGCAGAGATATATTGTGATTTTAAGTCTCTATTCTCCCCAGTGGCGTCACACCCATGAGGGGCGACACCCCAGGTGGAGCAGCAGCAGAGGTGTGGCTGGGCTGTCGAGGGGGCATTCTGGGGTGTTCCGGGGCAGGGGCAGGCAACACCGCTGCAGGGGTGCAGGGTGCGCACGCGCCCTGGGCACAGTTTCCCCTTGCTCCGCCTCTGATTCTCCCCTATGTGGAAGTTTCTGGTAGGATTTTGAAAAACCTTTTTGAGCTTTCCTACTCTGCAGGAAAGCCCTTTGGAACAGGCAGAGCAGTGCTCAGGTGGTGCCATCCCTGCCCCCCAGGTTCCCCTCATCAAACTCCCACCTTCCCAGGCTCCATACACAAAATCTCCAGGTATTTCCCAACCCAGTGCTAGCAATTCTACTTCATATGGTAATTTCTGATATTTGGAAACATTCAGAAATTAGAGTTTTATCTGAAATGGTGAACATCAGAGTGCTCAAATCAAATTGCTATTCAAAGCTGAGGTGAGAAAACAAAATAATTACATAACAATATTTTTTAAAAAACTTGAGTCAAGCTTCCTTTACATATTGGTTACAGTAAGAAGAATCCTGCCTGGCACTTCCTACAGCAAAAAAAAATGAGTGCAAGCTTCTACCAGATTTAAATGTTTAAGTTTAACTTGAATGGCTTGACAGGTTTTTACTATTGTTGCTGTGGGTATGAAATGGAACTGGAAATTTGCATTGGGAGTTATTTCAATACTCCTAAAGCCTTGCACTGCCATTCTCTCATGAATCTTGATATTTGCAACAGCAGCATTAGGTGCAAGGTGAGTTGTCTGGTATTTTTACCAAACAACTCAAATAATTTTGAGCCTCCATGTGCAAGTTTAAAAGAGTCCTCTTAGTCCTAGCCAACGTAATCCACTTCCAGAGAACTGATCTTCATAGCTTTCTGAATGTTGAATGTTTGCACTGGTAGAAAGAATCGTCCAAAGGTGTACAGTGCAGTTCTGTTCCGGAATCTAAGCAAGATTGTATTTGAATGCTGCCAGTATGAGACACCATCAACCACAAACCATACTAACTTCTTTGAAAAAAGAGCGGAGTACAGATATCATTAGAAGGTTTATAAAGAAATGTTCCAAACAGGAAGAAAGAATATGCTACCCTGCGGACAGGAAAAGGATTAACTTAGTGCATATATTTTTTAAATATATATGTGTGTGTGCCAAAATCTCCTAATATAATAAAAATCTTCTGGGCTGTTTTTTTAACGCTAGGAGAGTGAATTTTTCAACTGTTGGATTTTTTCCTTCCCTGAAGCAAAAAATAAAACATGCCCCCCCCCCTTCCTAAAACCAAATTTAGAAGGATAAGATATTAAAAAGAAACTTCTGGGGGAGAAAATTTTCTAACACCTCAGAAGTATGTAAAATGTCATGTAAATATTGTAGCCAGAATCCACAAAGCTTTACTGAGTTGGGAACACACAATAGTGATGCTTCTGGGTCCACTCTATCCAACAAAAGCTCTGATTGACTTTCTTCAGCAAACGAAATCATGAATCAGTGTGAGGAACTGCTGTGTTTTCAGCGGTGACAGCTTAAGCTGCAGGTCTAAAGTAATTTCATGATCCTGGCCAACAGAGTCTAATTATAATTATTTTACTTATAACACCCTTGGGAAGGGTAAATAAAGCCTGATGTTTTAGTTGTTAAAATATATTTTGGGATTTAATTACAGGTTTTTTAATCTTTGCTTTCTGTCCAAAACTAATATATGGACTTAGCAGTGTTAAGGGAAAATTGTAGTATGAAAATTCAACTAATAGCTTTTTAATGAAATGGGAGGTGAGTGTTCTTTAATTGAAGCAAGAATTCACCTCTTTATTGTGTATATTTAGACTTTCAGGCAGATACTGGGTTGGATACCAGTCAGCTTTTTCACTGAATCTTTTCCAATTTCCCTTCATATTACATGGGCTACACTTGGCATTTGTACATGTGGGTCTCCTTATTGTCCCAGGACCCAATAAATACACAAAACTACAGTACTGGTTTAATTAGTTTATTTAAAACAGCTGATCTATGATATCAAATAACTTTGATAATATTTAATTGAGGGCAGGCTGTGCATGTCTGCCTTTTGTTTTTGCAAAACCACCTTGGCTCCAAACTCAGCTAGAGATTTCTGCTAGTTTTGGTTGTCATTGCCTGACATACTGTGTGAAGAGGTGTCCAGCCCCATCCCCCTTCCCTGATGTGCCATGAAGCCACTATCAGATTCAGAAAAATGTTTCTGATTACCAAAGGCGCTTCTTCACATGCCCCATCCTACTGTCAAGCAAGTTATGGTATGTCCAGAACATGCCTGATGGCGAGTGCTCACTGCTGCTCCCTCCCTACAGAGGCATACCAGGAGAAAATTGCATTCGAGGCAGCACCTGCTCAAATGCCGCCCCTGCCCCACTTATGGCAGCCAGCTCCTTCAGCCAGAGGAGGAGGGGGCAGCAGTCCTGGGCAGCCTGGCACTGCCGGCCTCTCCGGCCTCTCCAGTGCCCCAGGCTGTGGCCATCTGGCTGCATTCTCCCAGGCCATGGCAAGACCCTGGGGGAGGCACCCTGACTGTCCCCGGCCCCTGCAGCTGCTGGGCCTGCTGGGTCCTGCTGCCGTGTCCTGCCTCATTGTAGCTGAGGGGCCCGTGACAGCCAGGGGTCCTCCCCAGGGGCCTTGCACAGCTGAGCAGTGCCACTGTGCCAGGCCAAGTAAGGGTGCGCTAGGAGCCTGGCAGGGGCAGCAAGTGCGCTCTTGGGACAGGGGGCCAAGGCGCTGTTGCTGCCACCAGCCTCCAAGTGCCCTCAAGGCCGTGACCAGTTGGACCTTTGGGGCCGGGGCTGCAGTGAGGCTCATTGTTGCGGCACTGCTCCTCCTCTCTGCTGGTTAATGATCAGGCCTATTAATCTGTTAATAATCATCCAACCTGAACATCATGAAGCAGGTGAAAGAAGCCTCCCTTTAAAGCTATTCAGGAAGGAGCCCAAAAATCCCGGCTTGGTCCCAAAGATGACTAGCTAATCCTATGATAGCCAAGAGAGGAGGGAGTAATGTGGCAAAAGCTGCCTCATGAGAGAAAAACAGCAACAAAAGCCTTTCCCTACACAGCCTTCCATGGGGTGGCAGCTTTTGACTTGCAGCCAATCTGGCTTTGTGTTTCATTCAAAATGGATTGGGACAAATCAGTTCCTTACAAGTCACTGTAGACGGACCAAACAACCCTGGCAGTTACTGGTAGGATGAAGAAGAAAAGTGTTTTCTATGTGCAATATAAAGCATCCTATAAGATTTCATCATTATATTACCACTATGGAATTTTCAATGAAGGTCAGAAAGCTTCTTAAGGAGCTCTTCCATCTTAATGTTCTTACTAATTTTCAAATAAGTTTCAGTATAAAATGGATACATATACATAAACACTGACTCCCTGACACACAGTCCAAATTTATTACTAAAAATGTGTGCCTTTGTAGATATATTTCTGTGTCATACACAAGAAGAGTTTTTGATAGCTTTCTTGAACTGAAATTGTTTTGGAATTTGAATTTGTTACTAAAGTTCATAATTACTGTGCATTGACTGAAAAGTCAGGAAAAGTCAAAGTTTTGTGGACACAGTTTTCTTAGAAAAAAATCACAGCCACAATGCAGCCTGAAGAAATATTACATAATTAATGTTAACATGGTTAAAGGGGAAAGGTGGCAAAAACATTTGAAATGATCATAAACAAATTTTCTGCTTATTTCTGCCCCACCTGTACTTTACCTGTTGGCAGTACTTACTGGTTGATCTATGTTGTCATCCCTGGAATTCTTCATTTAGGTGTGTTTGTTTGGATTGACAAAACTAAGATCTTCAAAAAGCACAGTTGAATGAGAAATTTTACCTGGCAACATTCTCATGATTCAATTAAGTCAAGATTTTATCTCAAATTATGTATATTTCAACAGAAACCCAGTGAACAAATTCAAAGAAATTTCAGATACTAAACAGCTGATATGAAGTGGTTTCATGGATCAAATCTGTCAATGTTTTATGGCTAATGATGTGAACAAATGTGCTCACATGGAAGATTCGGATCGGTTCTGAGGCCTGTTCTGTGATTAAGGGTAGCTTTGAATCTTAGGAGTGGGGACACGAGTGTTTCTTTTGTTTCTTTTCACAATATATAATTAGAAGTTCTGATCTTTTCTCATATTCCATAATATTCTCCCCATAATCCATCATACCTGAAATCCAGTTGAAGACATGGGCAATATATTTATTTATTTATTTATTTATATATATATTTATTTATTTATTACCCCCCTTTTTCAGGAAGACTCAAGGTGGCTTACACTAAAATCCATGCAATACAATAATTAATAATTATGGATAATAGAAGCTGTAAATGGCCCAGTTAATCTGTGTATCGACTATTCAGCACCCAGAATAAAGAAATTGTTTCCCTAAACGGTGAGTTTATCCTACTATCAGTCCATTCTTATTTGCATAGCACATGTATAGATAGCATCTAGAATGTGAGAAATGGCAGCCTGCACAGTTCACCACAGTGGACATTGACACCATGATCTTCCAGGTACAATTCTACTGTACTGTACTATTTCTTAGTACTCATGAAGCGTATATCAGTGATACTATAACTACACTTGTTCCTTGCAACCCAAGATCAGGATCTCAAGAATTTTAAGCAAGTACACAAAAGAGTCATGTGCACCAGTGCAAGGACTGTCAATGGATGCTGTATTTCCTTTGACTTGCCCCAAATTGGTTTTTACATATTGACCACTTCAAATGGATTGCTTCAAACATGAGTTTCCTGAGCAGAGAGTATTTCTCTGAAGAAATAAGCATGTACATCATGCACACATTTTCATATATGACAAGAATGAAACCATAAAATGAAAAATATGCAGCAACATGGACAAATGTATAATTATCATGCATGAAGATCAACATGTTCTTCTGACTACAACAATACCTTTAACAAAACAACTCTCCTTCTGGTCTTATTGTATTTTATAAGTTCTGATTCCTTGTTGATGCATGGTTATGTCAGCATTTTGACCAGAATTACCAGTATATGCAAACACCGAGACCTACATAATGCATTACTCTACATAGTTTGTCACTGTACCATGCACATGATTATGGATGCCTTCCTGTGAGAGTGTGAATGTTCAGGGTTTATGGTCAGCCACTGAGAGCTCCTTTCATATTAATCAACTCAATCTTAGAGCAATAAGGAATGCTATCATTTCATTTTCAGTCATGTTGGCCAAGAGAGATGTCCAGATCCACATGAACAACATGACTGCCATATGTTATGACAACAGGCAAGGTACAGTCTCCACACATCTATGCCAGGAATCTACCTTAATCTGGCAATGTGTTATTCAACATGGAGTCTTGTCACCCATTTACATTGCTGTCACCATGAACACCATAGCTGACATGCTGAGCTGGGATTAATTGCACTACCAGGATTGATCCTAAACAGATGCAATCTCAGGGAACTGTTCACAAGTCACAAATCAAACTGTTCACTTCTCAGGACAACACCAAGTACAAGAGATACTGCTTGAGGGTGGGTGTAGGCACCTCATCAATGAGGTATGTGTTCCAGTTCCACTGGAGTGGGACGTTCTTGTACCCATCATTTCCTCTGCTCAGCAGGGTGGTGGCCAAAGTTCAAGCCCAAGCCAACAAGACCTGGGACATTCTCATTGCCCATAATTGGAACAGGCATCCTTAATTCCCAATCCTGAACAGGCATCCTTAATTCCCAATCCCCAGCAAGGGGTGCGACTTAAATCCTGCCTCTAGTCCCACTCCACCTAACAGCCTCGCTGCTTCAGCCTTAGACAGGTGTACCGATAGAGTAAAAATGGTTCTCTTAGCCTCCTTGTAGTCATACCAGACAGCCATATGGTTATAAGTGGGACCATTTTGTTTTGTGGGCACAGGGGAAAAAATTGTACCTGACTCATGTGACTTGTCTTGTATTTTTGATTACCTCTTTCACCTCAAAGACTCTGGTCTATCCACCTCATGAATTAACCTTTCTGCTATTTCAGCATTCCATGTGAGTCAAGACATTGTGTTTCCATGTTCTTTCCTAAGTCGTCTTCTCCAGATGAGCAGACCCTGCAGATACTAGATCTACACTGGGCATTGCTGTTCTATCTGCATCACATGTAGGACATTACTGTTCTACCTGCAGATGTGAGGAAGGACAATAAACCTTTTCCTGTGTTTCAGGGGACCATACATAGGGCAGGCAGTGTCAACACAAATCCTCTTCAAGTGGGTTTTTGACTGTCCAGAGGTTGCCTGCCCACTGGACATCCACACTCATTCCACCTGAGCGCAAGAAGTGTCAATGACCTGAGCATCAAATGCTGACAATTGGGACATTTAACAGAGTTCTTCACTGCTGTATTTCATGTGACATTACTTGGTGGGCATCAACTCCAAAAGGGAGAATGCAGTGGGCACTGGGCAAAGCACTTCTGGAGGCATTTTCAAATAGGAAGCCTCATGTCCACACCAAGCTTGCTATTCTCTCAATATGGGGCTGCACAGAATACCCAGAAAGATGAAATACCGTCTTGCACTTACCTGTGTAGCTGTGGTTCACTCGTTAGATTTCTGTCCCTTCCTTGTACCCCATTGTGGGCTGCTGTTGTTTACTGAACTGCAACTAGCGTTGCCAGATTCTTGATTTAGCCATGGCAGTGGCAGGAGTACTGGGGGAAGAGCACTCTTCTGCTTCCCATTACATGACCATTTGGTCAGGAATAGACTCTCCCAGGGGGAGGGGGAGGGGGTTTGTATGCTCTCCAGACCTCCAGATCTGAACTGCAGTTACTCAGGTAAATGCAACACTGTATTTATCTACTTTGGCAGGCTGTTTACATCAACCAGTGCCTTCGCTTTACTTAGTACAATTAGTTTGCTTCCTTGAAGTAGGATGCAGTCTTTGAAACGAGTGTGTAACTGAATGTATTGTGGTCATGTCATGTTTAACTATATTACTTGGCATGATTGATTGTACAGTTTTAGCTTTTGTTTAGATTGGGTTGCTCTAATGACTGATGGTAATGGGGAAGCATCTCTTACAATTACTAGGAACAGAATAACATTTATGTTTCTCTGCAGGCACTCACCTTTCTGCAGTTCCCAAGCTTCTGCAGGGGAGCTTTTAAGTCATTTGAAGAAAAGAGGGAAATGCTCATGATTTCTTCATGGAATTTGGAACATGTATAACATTCATAATCTTGAATCTAGTATGCAATTTGCACAACTATATTTCATTAATATTCACTTTCCTTCCCCTAAAATAGGACTAAAATAGAACAATTCTGTATTCTCAGCTATTCAATATATAAGAATAGTGCCCTTCTTTAGACATTGGGATCCCATGCTCCTCAGACTGAGAACAGCCATTGTCTCCAACAAGCTGAGTAACACTGTGTGGCCATGGCATTGCTCTTCTAATTCGGATGGATTATAGAATGTGATATGATGATATTGTCAGGATGTCAAACAGGAGAACTGATTCAAAATATGAAATTAGGCTACAGTGTGAGTTTAAACAAGCCATTTTAAACAACTTATACAGAAACTCCTTCCCTCCTTCAAACCTCATGTATACACTCTACTTTTATATTTTCTAAAAGTAAAAATAATTATTACAACCATAACAATAGAAAAAAATAGTTCAGAAAATAATCTAATAGCAGCAAGGAACAGAGTCTACAATACAATACAATACTGTAGCAGCAAAGGTCACAAAAACCTGACTTCAACCCCCTCCCCTTCTGCCACATTACAACATTAACATGTATGAGGCTTTCATGATACACACCTTGTTGTTGTTCCAAGTTGGTCTAGATTACAAAAAGCATTTAGACAAAATACGGGTGCTCACAGCTTAGTGTATTCTGATAATACAGTAAATGGAAATGGTAGTGGTAACAATTTGTTCTTGCTCCTACTGATAGAAAAGTTACAGATGGGTGTGTGTGTTTGGGATATATTGAACTAAAAAAATAACAATATTCCTTATATTCCTGTGTTACCATACCACCCTGGCATAGTGGGGTGGGGGAGGGTGCTTATTCACAGGTATTCCTGCCCACATGCTATCCTAAAGGGTGATGCTGGTGTTGCAGAGATGGGGAGCCCATCCTCTGGCAATAGCCAGGGCTACCTACAAGACACTTGCAGTAATTATTTTCTCATGCTCTCAGCTTGCTTGCCACATCAGCACATTTTCAGCTCCATTACATTTTATTTTTAAAGGAAAATAGTGAATTGAATGCAATATCATAATTTCTTGGTTACATTATTCTCACATTCTTCATTAGAATCCATCAGTACACAAAGTTTGTATAACTACTTCACAATTTTTATTACAGATTTTATAAATATATATGAATTGCCTGTATATAAATGTATAAATGCTGTTATTGATAGCAAGTCAATTTTTTTAAAAAAATTCACTTTTTATCATTTTAAATTTCTCCAAATAGAGGCATCAAGTTCTCCTCCTGTTTTGAAGTTCACATCCTCTTGTTTTTATTATTCTTTTGGGGGTAAGATACACTTTTGTGAGCCCATTTATTTCCTGGTTCATTATTAAATTCATATCATAGTTTGCTTTTTTAAATTGAATGATGGTGTTATGAAGTTTGTGATCCTTGTAGTCAAAACTGGGGTATTACACTAAAAATAAACTAATATAACAGATTAAACAAATACATTTTTAAATAATGGCCTCTCCAAAGAAAGAAAGCAAAATGATAGTGCTTATTTATCCTTCTTGAGAGGTTTTTAAGCAAAGGCTAGATGGCCATCTGATAGCAATGCTTATTCTGTGAGGCAGATCATGAGAGGGAAACCACGAGGGAATGAGTCAGTGCTTGGTTCTCGTGCCCTTTCCTACGAACAGAGTACTGTTGATCAGGACCTTGTAGTCAGGAAGGAATTTTCCTCCAGGCAATATTGGCCAGTGAGCCTGGAAGTTTTTTTTTTTCCCTTTCCTCTGAGCATAGAGCAGGAGTCACTCAGGGAGTAGGGGGAGACAGTTTTGAATTTCCTGCATTGTGAAGGGGATTAGGCTAGATGACCCTTGAAAGCCCTTCCAGCATTATGTTTCTATGTTTACCTGTAAGCATATATTTCAGAAACTGTTACATAATTTCCCTCAATCCTCACATCTGTTTGAGAAGAAGCTATGACTCAGTGGTAGAAAGGGTGATATACATTCAGATGGTCCCAGATTCTGCCCTTGATATCCATAAACATATGATAAAATGGCTTATATTAGTGGTGCAACCAGAAAAATATATTGCTGCATTGTGACTCAGAACAAAAACCAAATTTGGGATGTCTAACATTAATGAGAGATACCTCTGAGGTTCATGGCAGGGTATGGGTCTAAGATGTAGGAATGAGCATAAAGATAGAAGAGTACTGCCACGGGCTTCTGGTTTGATTTAAAGAATCCATTAATCTCCAACTGATTGGTCTACTGGGCCATGTTGGCCCTGCTTCCAGCAGCAAAACACTTTAAAATAAAAAAGGTACAACATGGTAGGTGGGCTACCCATGATTGGAGGTGCACATTGTAAACTGGAAAGTACAAGGTCAATGCCATACATTACTGATGCTACATTTATGTCAGAAATTCCATTTAAAGCATCTGAATTCTCAGGTGATGGGAAAGAGAATTCTTTGCCTGCAAAGAAGAGAAGAAGAAGAGTTTGAATTTATATCACCCCTTTCTCTCCTGTAAGGAGACTCAAAGGGGCTTACAATGTCATTTCCCTTCCCCCACCCCAACAACAAACACCCCGTGAGGTGGGTGGGGCTGAGAAAGCTCCGAAGGACTGTGACTAGCTCAAGGTCACCCAGCTGGCATGTGTTGGAGTGCACAAGCTCAACTGGTTCACCAGACAAGCCTCCGCAGCTCAAGTGGCAGAGCAGGGAATCAAACCAAATTAGAGTGCACCTGCTCTTAACTACTACACCACGCTAACCATAAATAAACTCAATGGTCTGATTCAGTATAAGAGAGCTGCATAATAAAAACAGAAGTATGGCAGTCCCATTTTAATTTACACTCCCTCATGTGTATGGGTGTATGTTTGAGCAAATGAGAGTATATATGAGCAAATGAGAGAGCCGATAATAACTTGAACAGTAGACATTTTTGAGAGAGAGAAAAAGTTATAAATGTTTGGGTTTTCTTCATCTCTCTGTGATTTTCTTTTCTCCTTTCCTATACTCTCATAACACTGTTTATTCAGGTTAACCTTCACACAGCTTTTCTCCACAAAGAAACCAAAAGGTGTTGATTTCCTCCTGCTTTCAGTTGGATCCTTTCAGCTTGCTCATTCCCACCTGCAGGAGTTGTTAGCACTTCACTGGAAACCATCATTCCTTGATTGCTTGTCACTCTTCAAGGGAGCATATTTCTTTTTCTTCACTGCTTTCTCTCTTTTAGATCCTTTCCCTAGGATTTGTCAGTCTTTAATAAATATGTAATCAACAACAGGCTTTCATCTACTCATTAGATTTTTGCCTCTAGAAATGGTTTTCTCCTGTTGCCTAAGCTTGTCAACAAATCTGTTTACGTCATTCACAAGAAGGGGGAGAAGATTATCTTTGTTCCTTTCCCTGCTTAGTAACTATGTAAGGTAGTTTGTACTTTATATCTATTTGCCATATCTCTAATGTTTATGGAGTTATCTGTTCAAATCTTATCTCAGCCCCAACCTCTCAAGGTTGTTTTGTTAAGGCTATACTTTTTCCAGTTACCCATCTGCAATATGGAAAGAATAATACTGGATTATCGTACAGTTATTGTTATAGCTCTGAGTATTATATAAGCACTTGGAAAATATCATTACTGGCAGTAAGAAATTCTATTTTCAGGCAACTGAAACAAAAGTATGAAAAAAAATCATTTACTATATGATTCAGGTACAATTCAAAGTCAAACACTTGCTCTGTTAGAGGCAAATGGAGCCCATTCAAATCAACTGTCTGCAAACTTAACTGTGTAAATTGCAGTCCAGTCTGCTAACTGTCTGTCCTGTATGAGCTTTAAATCTCAGCGGAGATTTCTATTAAGTCTGATAGAGAAGAAAGCATCCTCAGACATAACCTATCTACTCCTTTGCTGTCCAGTAATCTGTGAATGTGCATATATGTAAAGTGTTGTTAAGTCACAGCCAAAAGATTGTTTTGTTACCATTGCTAAATAGCTTGTTAATTTACTGACATCAATCTGCATAATTGGTTCATGAAAGTAAAGAAAAATTAACTGAGTGAAAAGATGAAGTATGTTCTTTACACTGGCCAATTACGCACAAGATGCTTCCTGCATGATGGAGGTGAATGCCCACCATGGCAAGATTTTTTGTACTAATATATTTCCTTTAGCCCCATTTTCACCTTTCACTCTCTCCACAGCAAGCAAATCCAATTAAAGCATGATTTTAATTTTGCTTCGCTGCCAGAGCAGGGCAGATTTGTTAGTAGGCTTACCTAATTGTCTCGTCTCCCTAGATCGCTTTCTTGTTTCACTCCACAGCCAGCTCCTGCCTAATCTTTCACCTCCCCCACACTCTTGTGCCCAAGATTGCAATGCTCTTCTTGGCGCCCTGCCTGTTGTTGATTACTTCTGCTTCTTTTTCTGCTGTATCATTTCTATTGCTTGTGGCTGCTCCTGCATATCTTTAGATTTTTAAAAAAATTAAATAACCATATAAATAGATTGATAAATTGATACTAAAACTAAAAAATGTAAAAATAATAAGACTAGTTGATCAGTCCAAACACCTGATTTGCTCCTGCATTTGATCAACAAACTGGGATGACTCCAGCCTTATAGTTGTAAACACAAGTGATTCCATCAGGAAAAGTCCATCTTGCTGCCTGTGTGGAAGATCTGTTTACAGGACTTGTGGAACTATGGCCTGCTCCCAGGGTGCTTGTGAGTTCCACTCCACCCCATTTGCAACACCTGGAGAGGGTGGGGCTAAGCAGCCCCTTAAGGAGCAGCAACCCAAAGCAGCTAGCTTCCCATCCTTGATGCAACAGTCCCTGCCTGCCTGCCAGACTGGTCCATCTTGCTGCCTGTGTGGAAGACCTGCTTGTGGAACTATGCCCTGCTCCCAGGGTGCTTGGAGTCCCACTCTTATATCTGTACTGGTGGAGTAGTTCAAGTGATTGGCTACATAGAAGCCAACTTAGGTAATTAACTAGGGGTAGTTAGATCATAGAATTTGGTGCAAGATAGTGTAGGTAATTAAAATATATTGGCTAGTAGTAAGTAGTTAGCTAATTTTGCAGTTAGTGGGACACAGATCATTAGATATTTAAGCTAAGGTAGTTAGGTGGATCGAGGTTAGCGTAATTAGTGTTTTATTCTTAGGTCCAAAGTTGCTGTGGAATAGGTGAAAGATGGCCACCTGTTCCAGCTTCGGGACCACCTATACCTGGCTGTGTTCTTCTCCTTGGCTGTTGAAGGGGGTGTCTGGATGCCGGGTGGCAGACGGGTCCAGGTTACTCCTCCTTTCTATCTTCTTTTTATCACTTTCTTTTTTTCTATCTGCTTTCTTCTGTGCAAACTGGCTTTTTGGAGAGTTTTCTATTAGCTAATATGTGGTACTACTGCCTGCACTATTCAGTAGGCATGGCTATATATTTACCTTTGTATTCCTTTGTATGGTGATGCTATCTGTCTATTGAATTATTGTTAATTTGCAGCCAGATGTACAGATCTTTCCTAGGTGAATAACCACAGGACATGTTCTGGATTAAATTGGGCCGCAGCCCTTTATTAATGCTGAAGCTGAGCAAACAAGAGGAGCGCATCTTAACAGCCAGAGAGCATCACAGGTGCCCTGACAACAATCCCAATCCCTATTGGGGAGGACAGAGAGGTACGGGCATTTGCCCCTTGCAGCCCCTTAACTGCTGGGGTGTTGGGCTCACCTGCAGAGGCCTCTGCGGCATGCTCCCTGAGCCCAACCCACCCCAAGCCTCTTACAGAGGCCCCCAACTGCGAGGAGGTCCATCATGTGATTTTGGCCTCCCCACAAGGATGCGCTCCTCTGCCCAAGCTGCCGGGGCTGCAACATGAACAGCAGGAAGATGAAGCCTCATCCCTAAAGAGGGTGGGTCAGATGTGCTAAAGGTGCCAAAAGAGACTGAAGCAACTGTGTGATGCCTAATATATCGGGAGTGTGCTCCACCCATTGCCCACGTGCGTGATGAACGACATTGCCAAGTGGTCAGGCTCTGCCGTTCAGCAGCCCAGTGTCACGCATGCTCCTTCCCCGGAGTTCACCGCATGCCCTGCCCCTTGTCGCAATTATGGGCCTTGTTGATTCAAGTTCCATTATTTATGGTTAACTGGTCTCAATTGGTTTAATTTATGATGTTTTATATTTATGTTTATTTATGTTGTATATTTATGATGTTTATATGTTCTATTATTACTATATTGTATGGATTTCTATTGGTATTATAATGCTATGCCTACGCTGCTATATTTATGTTATTATGTTTATGATGTTATGAACCTATGTTTATTGACCCTATGTTTATTGATGTGCTTATTGATAGTTGTTGTACAATGTTATGATTTATGATGTTTATGATGCTATATTATGATTTATGATGTCATGTTTATTGACCCTATGTTATTGATGTGTTTATTGATGGTTGTTCTATGATGTGATGTTTATTTATGTTTATTTATGTTGTTATTGTGTTGTTGTGCACTGTCATGAGCCTTTCGGGGAAGGGTGGTATATAAATTAAATATACCATACCATTCCTGTCTTGACACTTGGGTTTACAGCACATTGGGAGATGGACAATTGTGAACTTGCGGTGCTCAGCAAACAATTCACATTATCCTTTTGTGGTTTTGCAGTTTCCCTGCTACCATTACTCCCTTTTTAGTTCCCACCAGAAAAGACAATCAGTGTTTGGGAGAAGTGTATACATTCAAGATGCTGCATTCAAGACTTTCTTTAATAGTTTGCCTTTTTATGTTGATATATTGATCTATCAATACATTGATAGATTGATATATAGATCTAGTGATAAGATTAAAGATAAACATTAAAGATGATCTTAAAAATTAAAATACCCATGCATGATAGAGAACCTACAAAACATGCCCCCCCCAGACGTAAGCAAAAAGCCAGCTGATTGGTAATGCCTGCCCCTTTGTAAACAGGGAAGTGGGTATTAATGCTAAACATCCCGTAAAACAAAGACTCCCTAGCCAATTCTCTGTGAAGTCACAGGAACTTTGCTTTGCATAATTGGGCACTATTTCCTAAGATCTAATGGTAATATCTTTCAAGGCTATTAGTTGGAGCCCTCTATTCTTCTTTACAAATAACCTTTATAAATTATCACCTTTCCAAGTGATTAATTTGGGAAGAGTAACCATATTAGTCTGCTGCAGCAAAAACAAAAAGGCACCTTAAATACTATTTTTTAAAAATCTATTATTAACTTTTACTGACTAGAGCCTATTTCACCAGATGTGTGCAGTGGGCTCTGACTAGGCAGACATATAGAGTGGGGGAAAGGGAAATGTAAACAGAAAGGTCAAAGAGGCACGAAATGTAATTATGTCAAATTCAAATATAATCAAGAAAATTACTGAGATCATTCACAACAGTAGTTGACAATCTCCCTTGCTTTGCAAAACTAGTTACCACACGTAATGGTTGAGAAATCCCAAGTCCTTGTTAAACCTTCAAGAGATGGTGTCAACTTCTTGATGGGTTCTGTCAGCAGTTTTGCAGTCAAGTTTCTCTTAGAAGTTCTTTTGCTACACAATGTTGACATTTAGATCAGCAGGAGTGTGTTTTGAGAAAGTGAAATGTTTCTCTTCTCTTTAATATCAGATTTCAGTTCATTTACTTTTTTTTCATAACAACTGGCCTGTTTGTTCCACGTAAAGAACAGAAGGGCATTATTGACACATGTAGACAGCTCTCGCTTTCAGAGCTTCTTCCTTCTGCCAGCTTCAAGGAAGTTAAATCTGGCCCCTAGCCAGATAGCCCTCTACTGGTTTCCCCTCATGACATATATCAGGCAAATGAATCAGAGGACAATTCTTCATGCACCAGCTGGAACTAACTCACAACTTTTCCAAAAGTCTAAACAAACTGGCTACAATTTTACCATAAAAATGCTCAAGGTTATAGAAATATATACAATATAATG
The DNA here is from genome assembly GCF_021028975.2 of Sphaerodactylus townsendi. NCBI lineage: Eukaryota > Metazoa > Chordata > Lepidosauria > Squamata > Sphaerodactylidae > Sphaerodactylus > Sphaerodactylus townsendi. The sequence continues at coordinate 54,558,100 of NC_059434.1, read as the reverse complement.
CAGTTACTGATTAAAACCATCAGTGATAACTGCAACAAACCTCCTGGACAGGAAAACCCACTCTTACCACAATTTGGAGGTGAAAAATCAAAACTGATGAACATTTTCTCCAAACTATTAATGATTAATCCATTACCTACTATTTAACTAGCATGGTGTAGTGGTTAAAAGCAGGTGGACTCTAATCTGGAGAGTTTTATTGCAGATTAGTAGGGGACTGTTATCTGGTGAACTGATTGCTTCCCTGTTCCTACACATGAAGCCTGTGGCATGACCTTGGGCTACTCATAGTTTCCTCAGAACTTTCTCAGCCTCACTGGCCTCACAAGATTTATGTTGTGGGGAGAGGAAGAGAAAGGAGTTTGTAAGCTACTTTAAGACTCCTTACAGGAAAGAAAGGTGGGGTATAAATCCAAACTCTTCTTACAATTTCCTTTCCATGCAGCTAAAGTTTTAAATCAACAATGCAAAAGCAACAAGTTCCAGCAATTATTACCTTGGAATAAAAAGGAGCAGTGATTATATTCCTTTAATTGTCCTTAAAGTCATTATTACATATGCAAGTACAATTTTCTACTCTCTTGAGCTGTTCCCTCATTACACTTTGTGATTCACCAAATTACACTATTGTGATTAGTGCCTGAAACCAGTGTCCAAGTGGTATTAGGAAACTGCTGAGCTCCTCTTGCTGAGGTCAATTTAATTACATTGTGCATGACAGCAACCATGCCATTTGGGTATTGCCTTTGCCACCAGCAATTGACACCTGAGTGTTAATGAGCTAGTAATTAAGAGCTGGCACAGACAGACACATTTTCATGTTGGAAACTGGGATTACCATGTGGTGTTTCACTTTTGTGCTAACAGCCTTCAGTTATGTACTTCCCAGAATACACACAATTTGAGAAATATAAACACATTACATTTGCAAAAGCCTGTTTTTGGAATAGTCAGACTAAACAATTCTGAGTATCCCATGAGAAATGAAAGTCTCATAAACATTTCCTGAGTACTCATTTATTTTGCTTGGATTTGATTTTGTCCATTTTAGCATTTGAAACCTTGTTTAAAGGTTAATAGCTTTGAACACTAATGTACCCCAAAGGCTTAATTAATATTGGAGGACAAATGTACCAAGTTCTTTTCACTGCGAGAAATAGATCTAGATCTTGGTCATAAAATCACACCACAATTAGACAGTACTAACAGATATCAATGAGACATTGTCATACCTCCCCTTTCCTGTTCTTCCATTCCTCCTTATATGTGGTGTTCCCTGACTTATGTCCTTCCTAGGATTGTAGTGAGACCCTGAACAATTTGCAAAGCTTGCATGAGTCCGTTGTTTTTTATCATTTGCTGTTATAAGCTTGGTGCCCTGTTGTTTAGCTTGTGCCACTCACCATTTCTATTGTTACTATCATGGACCTACTACTATAGTCGGTTCATTCTTGGCCTACCCATGCATCAGAATTGAGGAACCCTGAGGTTCAGGGCAGGACTGCATGACTTCAGGACTGCTTCTGTTTTATGGACAGTTTTTAATGTTGCTGATATCAAATAGCTTATTTTTGGTGGCTTGTTTATACACATATGCACACCACCTACCTGTCATTTTTAATGATCAGCCACCTTGAGTAGGACTCTAAAGAGGTAGCATAGAAATATTCTAATTAATTAGTGCTTCCTCTGAATTCTTTCTGTCTACTGTTCCTGACTCATCCTGTATTATGTGCAGCCCTTCCAACCTCCAGCATTTAGGATTTAGATATATCTGTCCAGGCACTTTCACACATGCCAATTAGTGTACCTCCAATCCACTTTCCATGCACTTTACGGCAGGATTTGACTGTATGAAACAGCAAAATCTACTTGTGAGTGATCATTCAAGCACATTGAAAGTGTATTGAAAGTGAATTAGTCAGTATGTGAAAGCACCCTAGGTCTTTGTGGGGTGAGAGACCTAACTCTGAATACAGAAAAGCATAGGTCATCCTTTAGAACTTTTTAGCTGAGCTTTAGCGTTTGCTGGTTTAACACTTCCCATAAACCAACTCATGTTTTGTATTGGACAGCACTCTGATGCAAGGGCTCTAGCTCTCTAGGCCTTGCTGCATCTTCTGGCAATTCCTAATGTCCTGCTTTTGCTGCTGAACTGAAGAAGAACTGCAGCTCAACTTAATCCTGGCTGGCTGACTGAGTCTCCAAAAATAGGTCAGGATCCAGCAACAGGACCCCCAAGATATGAACCTACTCCTTTAAGTGGAGTGCAACCCCCTCCAGGGCAAATTGTTCCCTGCAAACTCCCCCACCAGTTCTGCTATACAACACATAACAAACCTTGCAGAAGTTCCGTTCAGATAGTCAAACAAACGAATGAAGATTTTGGAGTGAAGACACAGTACTTCAAATATCAAGGTGCAAATGAACTTCCTTGAATTCAAAGGTAAAAAAAGGCAGGGCTGCATTCTGCAACTGCTGCTGCAACAGATGGAATGTACCAGTGTTTCTGATGGTATCAAATATAAAAACAATTCTAAACTATTAAAACATGCTCTTTATTAAAATGCTATAGCAGGTCTTAATTATAAAGGCATCTCTCTAAATATGGACATTTTTGGCAATTGTTAACGAAGCCGAGCTAATTCACATCACTCCTTTAGCCTCATTTCACAACACCCAACAATAACCCAGCAGCAAAAGAATCCACATAGGATCTTCTAACAGAGGCTTCCATTCTCCTTCTCAGCTAAAGCAAACAAATAAGCCTTGCAGTATGCCCCGAAGGTCAATAAACTAGCATTTTTCAAAGCCAAGGGGGGAATTAGTTCCAAAACCAAAGGGACCCTGTAACAGCTTCATTCTATTTGGGGGAAGGGGAAACATGCAAAACAGGGACTTCGGAAATCTTCCAATCATTTTACCAACCCCGCTCACCCCATGCGATGAAAAATGCATTAACTTTATTGAATCTTTAGTTTAGGGATTTACTTTTCATTTCTCATTTTCATCTTTGGTAAGAGTTTGCTTTTTGGCTGAACCCTCTGTAGGACATCCAGCCTTTTATATGCAGATTGATATAATTATCCTTTGAAATACTCTCAATTCCCAATGGCTTAAACAGAGAACATGAAAGGGCAAGTGTTATCCTGAGCTGAAGGATAGAAAACGTGGCATATACATCAATCCAAAGACGAGATATAGAAATGAACAGCTTTTTACACAGTGATGGCAACTTTTGACAGATTATTGAAAGATTGACACACGCACACAAAATAAAAGAAACTTTCCCTGGGATGGTATTATCAGTACTTGTTTTTCTTTTAAATACCAAAAGGTGAATCAGTGTTAAGTGAAACAAGAGAAATATACCATTACTCCCCACAAAAAGACCATTGAGCTCCTTTCCCTTAAGAATGGCACCTGACCCCCCCAGTGGTAAGACAGGATGCAGTCTGATGATAGAATCATCTAGCTAAGCTGTCAGTAAAGGAATGGCATCTACACCAGGATCTCCATTTAAGGACTGAAGAGAGAAACTCCAGAGCCAAACCTATTTGTCTACTAAGACCCAGATGACAGGTGTCTGGCATCCCAGCCCAGGAGGACAGATGGTTTTCCTGCTGTCATATATATCAGGCATCTCTTTAGTGTATCCAGACTCCCAACGTGAAAGGGAGATATAAGAAAACAGAGCTGAATCTTGTCTCTTTAAACCATAAATAGCTCTGACAATTTAAGTTAGATGAGACTAATGTCACGTTCCTCTCAACTGAAGTGTTGGGAGACAAATGATAAAACTAAGTTAAAAGCATTTAGAATAATAAAGTGATGGTTGAGTGCTACTCAAACTTCTCCAAAAAATGTGCATGTGACATCTTGTTTTGTACATCTATCAACATTTGAATCTCAAATAAAAAGATGTCCCTTTTTGACAAACATATTCCCCCAGCACTACTGATTTGGAGAGTCACTGTGACCAAATGGTTCATAGTGAGGGCTAGTCACAGCTTCTCGGAGCTCTCTCAGCCCCACCTACCTCACAGGGTATTTGTTGTGAGGGGGGAAGGGCAAGGAGATTGTAAGCCCCTTTGAGTCTCCTGCAGGAGAGAAAGGGGGGATATAAATCCAAACTCTTCTTCTTCTATTGTCGAAGGCTTTCACGGCCTGATTCAACTGGTTGTGGCTCTCCAAATCAGTAGTGCTGGGGGAATATGTTTGTCAAAAGGGACTTTTATCACAGAGAAAAGTCTGTTTCACACTGTGTTTAGTGAGAAGGGAAAGTTTAGTGGGGTACATTGTCCCTGTCCCAGAGTGGGGAACCAATCAGTAAGTGTTTGGGTGGAACATGCTATGCAAAGGTGTGGTTGAGTGCATTTTATTGTGGGTGGGGTTATCAGTCCATTTGGACCTTATTCAAAAATTCATAGGATTCAGTAACATGACCTGAATAAATGAAAGTGCTCATAAAATATTTTGCTGGGGTCTGTACACTATATCTGCAGGTGTTACAAGAACTCAAATGGGGACAATCTGATCATTTCATTGTTGCAAATTTCATCTTTGGATGAAAAAATGAAGCTATTATTCTGCTTATTATTAATCCCCATGATATCCAGACCACAGAGTCCTGACTGTGTAGAGAACAATCTGAATAATTCTGAGCATATCAGCATGATAGCAAAGTCAACTGTTTTGAATGCAAGGTATATAATTATTAATACAAGCTTATAAAAGGGAGGTGTTAAAGAGAGAAAAGTGAACAAATGCCAATTAAAAATAGCCATTCATGTCAACACATATTGTGTACCCATACAGATGTCAAAACTAAATATAATAAGCAATCAAAAGAAAGGACAAGACATAAATATGCTATGGAATGTTCTGTATTGTTATGACAATGGAGGAGAAATCAGGTTTATATGAAAGCTACTGAATAAATAGAATGCAGTATTCTTTGTCTTTCTATTAATCATTCTCTTCTAACAATAGTGTTGTAAGGGTAATTAATCTGAATGAATTAAAAATAGTCATAATGATTCCTTATTCAGATGTTTTTGTTCTGCGGGTAAGTATAGGGCAGAATGCTGATTGCCTTAATTGTATGAACATTCAAGGCAGTTTTACCCCATGGATTTGGAACTGAAACTCACTAAGACTTCATTCTCCTCTGGGGAAGGATCACTTGTGTTTACCCTGTAAATATAATTAGAGAAGTGTGACATCTTAGCATTTTTATGTCCATTCTGTGGAGTTGTGTTTTTTTTTTGATAGAATAAGAAATCAAGAAGTCAGTACGTTTAAATATACTATAATCTGATTACAAAAAGCTTATATGATTAATCATCCAAGTGTTAGTCAAATCATAGATTAATTAATTAAGTCTGCATACATTTACATATGTGAAATACAAATGAAAAGGAAGTCTTTTAGATATTGTGTACATAGGAGGCATCTTAAAGAGGCATTCTTTCTTCTCAGGAAGGGATGCCTCTTATATGGAAGTGTTTGCCACCTCATTTTTTAAAAAAGCATTTGTACTGCAGCAATAATAACAGTAAAGAAAAATACTGATAGCCAATTGGAGTGTTTTCATTCAATACTACCAGTTCATTAATAGACACAGCAATCTTATGAAATTATTCTAGTCTGAGACAGTCAAACCTTGAGTAACTCTGCTTAATGTTGCACTGCAAATAGTGCTTAACGTTGCACTGCAAGTAGTGCAAAAAAAGATTTATACTTTTTTAGGTAATTTGAGGCAAATGGACTTAGAATGCTATAACTCTTTTTAGAATTTCACCGTATTCCGCTTTTTGCAGACCCTGTTTAGTTCTCACAGTAGTCAGTGTTTCTGACAGTGTGGGTTTCTCTCAAAGGGAGGGCAGGAGTTTTTGCTCATGGGATCTGGATGAATAAACCACAGCCTTCCATTTAACGGCCCACTGGTCTGATCCACAAAAGTGCTTCATATGTTCATATTTTGAAAGATTCACTTACAGCCACCATTAGCCCACACTCTCTTCTGCAGTTACACTTCAAATGTCATTTTCACAAACCTAGCTTGAAGGTGTTATTTTATGTAGTTCAATGATGTTTAAATTCCTGATTCACTCTCTATTATAGATACTCCTCTTGTAATATCTCCTTCCCAAAAAAACTGCAAAAAAGATACTTTGATGTTTGTTATTTCTCAGCAAAAATACTTTTTTTGTTGTTTACAAAAAGAAGGGGAAAATCCCAATAAGTATCAAATACTCAGGAAATATAAAATATATCTGAAAACTCTTGCAACAAAGAAAGAGAATGGAATTGCTATTTATTCTCTCACTTTTTGAGTGGGGAAAATGCCAGCAATATTTTTATCAGAAAGGAATGTTCTGATACATGATATGTTCTGACTTAATATAAAATCAGCACAGTCTGTTTAAGTCTATAAGGGACAAAACAAATAGTGATCCTCAAAGATGAATACAGTCCACAAGCTATAAATGGTGGCCAGTTTGTGGTTTAATAAACCTTCTGGTTTATTAAATGGAGGTTTAAAAATGGGGTGGACGGTGGAGGGTTGATATGAAAAGTACTGGGCAAGTTGTGATATATTTAGCTTGACAAAATAGGTGATATACATTTTTATGGGATTAATCAAGTTCAGAATATTTTGATGATACCTACACAGTAACCAGCAGATTAAAAATGTTGGGAGCTCCATATGATATGCCTTAACATGTGCACAGATTGCAGATAATAAAAGTGTGACATGTGAAGTTGTAAAACTTTTTTAATATAGAAATTCTATGAAATCTTCATATACAAATATAATGTATCTCTGAACATCTGTTGCTCAAGGGCAGCAGCAGAAAAAGGTTTTGATTTCTGTGCCCCGGCAAGTGATTTCTGGAACTTCTGGTCAACCACTGTGGAAAGAAGATGATGGACCAAGGCGGGTTCTACATGGGCTGTATACAGTGGTGTGTGGCCAGTAAAAACGATGTTTTGGGGAGAACTTTGCACAGCTGCCACTGCTGGAGCAAAGCTGCAATGACCCATTTTCCCCACAATTGTGTTTTAGTGACTCGCTAAACAAATGAATATTTTAAACAAGAGCGGCATCCACCCGATGCTGAGCGAACGGCACCGGGTGGAAGGTGTCATTTTCTGGTGCACGGCTGGTTTTTTATTTACCTCCTCTTCTCTGCGTAGCTCCGTGGGGATGAGGAGACACGCCTTTTGGCCCCCGACCCCCGAGGTGTCACCATGGCCACAAGGCCATGTCACCTTGTCTCTGTAGAGCTACACAGGGAAGAGGAGGTAAGTTTTAAAAAGCTGTGTGCCTCCATCTGGAGGTCCCTCTGCAAGCTGCGGCGGCTCCAGGGCTGTGTTCACGAAAGTGTGGAAACAGCCCTGGGGGTGCATTGCCACTCTTAAGGCCCATGTGGAGTGGGCCTAAGACAAACGCTAGTCTGATCTTATCTTGTGTTACTGATCTTCTGCATATATACATGACTATAAAAACAAGTATTTCTGAAATTATTTGAGATAAGAATGTAGGATGAAATCTAATGTATTAAATTAAAGAGATAGGTGACTGTTAGTGCAATATTATATAACCGCAAAGCACAGCCAGCATCATTGGTAGGCTTAGGTGGGTACTCACTGACCAATGAGATCCACCAGTGAGCCCTCACAGTGGTGACTTCTTGCAAGTGAAGGAGAGAGTCTGGAAGAATCAGTAAATGTTGGTACTGCAATGAATTATACGAGTAAATAATAGGGAAGAGATGCAAGTTTGTTATTTTGGAAAACTTTACAAGACAAGAAATAAAGTTACACTAAATATAAGAACAACAAATTCTATCTAATCTGTACTATACAAGTACTCAGGATGTCTGTGTGTTCTATTTGTGTCTGTGTGTCTGCCTCTCCTCCTTTGCTGAAAGCAGGAGCAGAAAGATCTTTTCAGAAGCTCATGTGATTCTAGGCATGTGTCTTCAGTACTCAGTCTAAATACTACCACAATTAACTCTTGCTTGCCTGAATGAATCAGGCACTTGTAAAATCCTAACAAACCACTTCTCAAGCATCAGCTTCTGAAGCCAACAAATTTCATCTTGGTAAGCAGTTTTGTCAATATGTCTGCTATCATTTTTTCCCTGAAGGACAATATTAATGTTGATTAATCCTTCTTGCACTTTTTCTCTTACTGAAGAGAATTTGATGACTGTGCTAATTTCTAGCTTTTATACTTTCACTTTTTGATAAGGCAATACAAGCTTGGTTGTTTTCAAATAAGGTAATTGGTCTAGGTCTGCTTATACCAAAGTCCCTCAGAAGACATAGATTTCACTCATCAATTGAGCTTGATGCCAATATAATTCAGTCTCTGCCATTGATTTTGTAATTATTGACTGTTTTTAACTGGGGTTAATACATATTGGTGTTTTCCATCTCTTCTAAGGGGCCTGTGTATTGGGGCCTCCTGATGGTGCCCTTTTCTGGCTGCTCTTTACTTCTGTTTAAATTTTAAATGATATAGCATGGGCCATGAAATGTAATTTTTACATTTTGACTGTGAGCTATGCAATCACATTATTTTCTATACCACAACAATACAATGTTCAGCAATTACCAGCCTTTGCACTGGTTTATCTATAGCAGGGGTCGGCAACCTTTAACACCCAAAGAGTCATTTGGACCCGTTTTCCACGGAAAAGAAAACACTTGGAGCCACAAATACATTTTGACATCTGAACTGTATATATTCTCATGTAGAGAGAAGGACCCTTCTTTGGGGCCCATTTTTACCCATCAAAGCAAAAAAAAAAAAGGAGGGGGAAGCCTGTTGTTTTGTACATGATTCAAATGACCAGCAATAGAACCCCTGTTTCACACATTTCTCTTTTCTTGTGTTGAAAGACACTGATTATGTTCCCCCAAAAGAACACCCTCAAATTCCACTTGGATGGTCGATCCAAATTGGTGCCTTTTTTCGGGGGGGGGTGTCAACTTCTAAGAGGGGCTGAACTTCTTCTCCCCCATCCCTAGAAAATGTCTGCCACTGAGGGTGGACTTGACAGCCATATTCCTCACTGACCATGGCCTCCACCCTGGTCCCAAAAGCCACAGCTTCTGAGAATCTACCCCCAAATGTCCTGGGATTTACCCGCCGGGAGTTGGCAACCCACGACAACCATGGCTGAGGATGATCCCGGCCTTCCTCCCTTCCACGATCTACAAGCTTACCCTCCACTGGCTTACTCTGAAGTAAACCTTCCAAGATCCACGTGCAAGGCTTTCCCCATGCACTCCTTGGCAATGCAGAAGCAAAACCTTCCCACCTACCCCCACCTCCCCATCAAACAGCTCCGACAAGTGCAACCTTGCAGGGCTGCAGGTAATAACCCCTTTAAAACTTGACATCATATTTCTCACCTGGACTCAGCCAGGCTGCCATCTGCCAGGAAAGCCCCTGGAGCTCAATGGGGCTGCTGGGGGGTCTGCAACCCAAGGTGGCGCTGCTGGGGTCCCCCATGTGGTCCTGTCCCCCAAGAAGGACCCAGGGGAGGGGGGAAATTAGACCACCCAAAGCAGGGTCGACCCCTGACCCCCCATTCAAGGTGGCGGACTGAGATTAGGATTGTGCTGAAAAATTGCACTCCTGCAACTCCCTCCCATTTCCCGCCCTTTGCCGCTCACCGGTTCAAGAGGATACACCAGCAGATCAAGAGGATTCCCCGCCCCGTGCCATCATCACTGGCATCAGCCAACCAGGCAGCTGTGACAGGGAAGCCAGAAGTGGCTTGGGATCGCCGTCTCGGGCTGTGCCTCTCTAGAAACGGGGACTCTTTCCCATTAACCCTTATGGTGACTCCCTGAAGGAGGCTGAGAGGACCCAAGCCATGCAGAGCCACAGTACAAGGATGAAAGAGCTGCATGCGTCTCCAGAGCCGCAGGTTGCAGACCCCTGATCTATAGCATGTGCTCTGTTGGAACTGAAAAGTGATTAGTGAGAACCACTTGATGATAGTGTTAGACATGGACTTCTGAGGTTAGGTTTTAAAAATTAATCACTCAGCCTTAATCTAGTTTCACTGTGTAATGTTGACAGACAGTGCAATCCTATGCAGACTTACTCCAGTCTGAGTCCATTGAAATGAATGGTCTTAGACTAGAGTAACACTCCTTAGGATTGCACCGTGTCACTACAATCTACAATCTTTTTTAAACTCACCACTCAGGGTCCTTTATTTGCTCCCTTTGTACACTGTCTTTCATCCCAGTGGGGACTCAAAGTGGGAAAAGGGACTCCAGTGATACTCTTGCCTAGGGCCTACAAAAACCTAGGACCTGCTGTGCCCCAAAGGCAATGTATGTAATTTTTTATAAGTTTTAATGGGGTGGGGGGTGGGATGAGACAATTAAGAACCTCCAGGACCAAAACTTGTGGCTTGTCTCAACACACAAATTGCCTGGTCCTGTCAGCTCCCCCACCCCTTTTATGTTGTCTATACTCATCTAATTATATCAGTTAAAACCCCCCAAAAGAATAGCTAATGAGTAGAGATTCTTCTGGGACTTTAAAAAATCTTTGAAAAGAACCCTTCTAGAGAGTAGTAAAGGGGCAACTGATATATTTCACATCTTAGGGGAAAAGGGCTTGCAAGGATTCCCACCACACTTTCATCCAAGTAATTGAAAAAGTGGCTGAAAACTGGAAGAAGATAGAGGTAAAGATAGGAAGGAGCTGGAGGAGGATAGAGAGTTCAGTCTTGGACCTGCAAATTAGGAAATTAAAATGGCCTGGGGTCAAGCTACCTCCAGGATACTTCTACATTCAGCTGGGTTCAAGATGACGTGCTAGGGCTGCTTGGTTCAGATCCTGATGGTGACTGTTGGAGAAAGCAATGGGAAATACAATAATTGATGTCAGAGTTGTTGACTGATCCACGTTGTTCTTTAAGCACTGCTGGGATTCATCTTGGTCTGATCCTGGACACTAGTGGCTCTCAATGTAGCAGTTAAACAGACTTTCCTTGTAAGTTAAAAGGGAGTCTAATGTATTCTCCAAGACTTTTACAGACAGAATCAACTGGCTGTTGTTGATTTACCTTGTTGTTTGGCTATAGTCTGGTAGTTTTGCTCCTAATGTTTTGCCTGTATGTATGGTCGGCATTTTCAAAAGCATGGCATGTAAGTCATTACCAATGACTTGGATGCACCGTTTGGAATGTTTATTGAATTTGCAGAGCATACTGGAATTAGATATCTTTGCCAAGTTCCTTTCAGTTCCTTACATCTGTGCTGTGTGTTTAATATTGGCTCCTATGCGCTCCCCCCATTTTGTAACAGAGCACATAGGTGTAGTTTCAAAAGTGAAGAGCAGTGTCCTTGCATTACCAAGTTTACTATCTGCAGCACAAACCATATTAGAACAACCACAGCCAGTCATACTATCCAACATACTGAAATATCTTTTTCTTCCTTTTCTTTCTCTCTTTCTCATGTGCTTCTTGGTCCAGTCCAGCAGTTAGGCCATGTGCAAACTCGCAGATAGTAGATTTCAACATCTTATTTTTGTTTTGTTGCACCATCAATTTAAGTTGCCACTGTATGTCCATGGCACAACATAGGAGTGCTACTAAAACTGATTTAAAAGGTCAGTGAGGCCAACTACTCAACTTGGACAGGACCCATTGTTTCAGAAATTATTACAATATAGATGTATGGGAACAATACTGATGGACTTTTGAAATTATAGCATGCAGACCTAATAACATAAAAGAAACTCTTTTATTTATTTAGCTGTAGATAACACTGTAAGAGCTGTTTGCCACATTGTTGTGAACAGTAAAACACTTTGTGTATTACAACAGTGGTCCCTCTTGAAGCCACTTTTCAGTTCTGGGTCTTGAATGACTTAGTTACGCAAGTTATTGCTTTACATTTCATCTTTCATAATAACTTTCCAACTAGTGGCTGCTAGCTTGAAAGGTCCAGTGATGACTCGTATTATGAGAGAGAACAAACTGTTAAGGCTTTGGTACAAAGTATTATTGTGATGTTAGTAACAGAGAAGGAGACAAAAGGTTTGAATCCAGTGGGGGAGCCATTGCAGTAGAGAAAAACCTGGCAACTTTTGGCATCCTAGAGATTGACTTTTTAAAAAGAAAAAATTCAAGCATAGCTTTTGAAGTCTAGAGTCAACTTCATTACATTCAAACATACACACAATCAGGCTTATTGTTAGTAATACTCCTGCAATCTGTAAATTTAGAAACTTTTATTCAACTAAAAGCTGGCAATGATGGTGACCTTTAACATTGGTCCTACAAGGGGGAGATAAAAAGGGAAGGCTACAACTGTGGGCCCTATGGGCCCTCCACATCCATGGTCTCATGTTGTGCCTCCACAGATACTTCTTCCTTTCCTGGATTAAAGATGAAGAGGGCAAGTGGTGACTTTTGATCACTCACTTGCTCATTGTCCTTAGAAAATGGACACATCAGTGGTGGTTTAAGCCAAAAGTAAAAGCAGTAGTAAGCTTTTTTGCTATGGTGCCCCTTTCATCTGCATAGCTACTGGTGTTCCTTCTACTAATCATAGCTACTTGTTTGCCAGAAGAACCATCAACAATGGTGGTAGCAAGCAGGAACAGCTGCTGGAAATAGGCTGTGGCTCAGAGGCAGAGCATCTGCTTTCATGCAGAAGGTCAAAGTTCAATTCCCAGCATCTCCAATTTTTAAAAAAACTGTCAGCAGGTAATATGAAAGATCTCTGTCTGAGATCCTGGAGAGCCGCTGCTAGTCAGAGAATACAGCCAAAGTGAAAACACTGTCCCACACTTACCTTGAAAAACAAATGGTCTAACTCTGTACAAGGTAGCTTCACAAGTGTTCCCACCACTGTATACTTTGCTTAGCTTGCCAGCTCTAAATTATGAAATTCCTGGAGGATATGGGATGGTATTTGAGGAAGGGAAAAGTCTCAATGGGGGGATAAATTATAATGGTGTGGAGTCTACCTTCCAAAATATCCTTTAGGGGAACTGATCTTTTCTTTATCTGGAGACTGGTTGTAATTCCAGGCCACCATCTGGAGACTGACAACCCGAATTTTCTGCCAGTTTCTGTTTGAATAAAGAGGGATAACAGGAAGAGAAGGAGCTACTAAGGCTGTGGCATTTATTGGGGGGGGGGGATTTGAAATACATCTTTCCCAAGGGAGTTCCCCAAAACTTGAACTAGCCTCTTGAAAGATGATGACTACTATAATATATTTGTGTATCATCTAATAAAACAGCAAGTATGGGGTTTTGCATCAGATCTATTGTTTTTCCTCATATTCACACCCAATTGATTAATTATTTGATTCACTGAAGCATAGATGATTATCCACTAAAATGTCTTTACTTGACTGTCATCCCTAATTATTCAACGTTTTCATGGCTGCAACTGCTTGTCAGCTTGTTTTTCAGAATCTTAGGGGTTTTTGGAAAAAATCCAAATTCATTTCTCCATAATATTTTTCTTTGACTACAGGCAGAAGAGAATGTTCTAGAATTCGTAAAGTTGAAAAGAAAGGCACACATCAGTTGGTTGAAAGAAACAAGACTCCCCACTTGCTGCACTGTTGCGGAACATTCTGAAATTGTTTGATCAGAGTAACTTCACTTAATAACTTTAAAGAAATTGCTCCGTAGGCTTCTATTTTCACAGAAAATGGTTATGTTGTTGCACACAATGAGGCAGCTACCTGTAAAGTGGTTTCTGTTGGGACTAAAAGTCCCTTAATCACACTAAGAAAAAAATTCTTTTCACTAAAGTACCTTCATATCGGGAATGTGTGTCTTCTTTCCGCCAGCAATGTTTGTGAACCTAAGACACCTAAAACATAATGGCAGCTGGAGGATAGCTCAGGAAATGACCCAGTGTTTACAACTTATTTGTGATCCCTGGCTGTTAGGGAATTCATTATGACTTGTCTTAGGGCTGCTCTCCATAAAGGGTGAGGAGTCCAACAAGAAAAAAACAAACATGCACTTCAGAAAGGTGTTCTATGAATGCTTTTGTTAGGTCAGCTCAACCTATGTGTGTATTGTTACTGTATCCATTTGTTGCCATTTTAAATGGAGTGCTTGTAAAAAGATGCCTCTTTGTGCTTATTATCCCATAGTGGAGGCTATGGTCATGTCTGGACCACACCTTCCCATATTCTTTATTTAAGATCTGTACTGAACAACCTGGAGTGTGGGGAATATTGTGGGGAAAAGTTTTCTTTCTGAGATACTTCATACCCACTTTGAGAAGACAGTAAAACCTAAACATTTGGGCTGACTTCTTGCTAGTTCTGCAAGCTATGTTGATTAACAGGTAGTAGTGCAAGCTGAAATAACCTTGCAAGCCGAATTCCAGAAACAGAAAGTGCTAACCTGAGAAATTTCAGTTCCTAAACTCAGAGCCCTTTGAAAACACAGGAGAAATATTGTTGTTAGCGCTGATTAAAACTGGGGAGCTTGTTTTAAGATCATGTTTGACCCATTATCTTCTCTTGAAAATTTCTTATTCCTTTATAATAGGTACAAAATTCTACAATGTGGAAGAAGACCTGTCCTGTTGCCATGGCTATGTGGCTGTAACTCCACTGCATACTAGACTAGTTGTGCCACATTTGATTAAGGATAATCAATTGGATATGTTATCAAATATATCCCAAAGAAAATAATACAGCACAAATGAATAACACATTTTTTGCTGGTGCTACATTGCTTGCCCTATAAACTACATGATTTACTGCTATGGTGAGAATAGGTGCAACTCTCCTGATAGCTGGTATTTATCTCACTTCATAGATCTTTTTGGCCATTTGGCAACATTTGGCTGATTAAACCAGACAATTTAGACCATTTGTAATTTATTCAGGCATCATCAGATTATTTCAATATCAGTTCTTTACTGAAGTGTTGTTGTAGTATGTATAGCTCTGATTTATCCCCGAGGGATTTTCTACTCCTTTTCATAACCTATGTTCAGAAAGCCTCCCACACATTTTCAGCCTCACACATTTCGAAGTCTTGATTGTCTCTTCTAAATGATTGTCTCTTTTAAATGATTCTTTGACTCAGAGGCCCCTTCCGCACCGGCCAATAAATGCAGGTTAACGATGGTATGAAACCCAATTTGGGAGGAACTTTGCATGGATCCTGTTCCTAACACAAGTCCGCCCCATGTTCCCTCCCCAACCTGGGTTTTTCAAGGATTGCACTATCCACAATTCTTTTTAAATAGCCTGGGTTGCAGCAGCTCCCAAGCAAATGTCCAAGCAGGAGGCGCTTGTAATGTGGTTGCACATTACATTTTTCTCTTCCCGCCGGGCATTTGTGCAGCCACGCAGGCGCACAAGGTCGTAACATTCATCAGCATGGTTGTTGGGGTCCAGTCATGCAAGCCTCCCACATTGGTGGGAGGTAGGTTTTTTAAAAGGTACCTCTGTGTGAAGGCGCGACAGCAACCCGCATTGCTTCCATGGCTCCGTTCGCTGCATGCAAACACGGCGACTGGACAGCAGGTTGCTTTATCCCAACTACAGCCCGCTGTACTTTTGCTGTGCGGAATATGCCTACATCCTGCTGGAGAGCTTTTTATAATGCCATTGGGTGAGGGGGGGGGATCCTTTCCTTTCCATACACCAGAAGCTTTCAAAAATCTATTTTAGGGGGGGAAATACATCTCATACCCGAAAATGAAGACACCAGACACAATGCAAGTGTTTATTGATAAACATATGGATTGCGGAATTTATTATTCATTTCCTAGTTCAGCCAGCTTTCCTAAAAAGCTTTCACATTGGCTATACCAGCATTTGGTTCAAAGTTTAATTTGGCCCCAGGTCATGCCTTGCTTCTTTTTCCTTGCATTAAACTTTCATAGAGAGATGCTGCCCATCAATCCTGTCACTTTGCAGAATCCAATATATGGGTTCAAGTGATGATGCCCATATTTAGCCCCTTCCCAACTTCCTAGGACCATTTAGTTTTTTTGAACAGCTGGTTTGGGTCTCCTCTCCACCCCTTCTCAGATGCTTCCTACTTGTTACCAAGTTAAGAAGAGAAGAAGAGTTTGGATTTATATCCCCCCTTTCTCTCCTGTAGGAGACTCAAAGGAGCTTACAATCTCCTTTCCCTTCCCTCCTCACAACAAACACCCTGTGAGGTAGGTGGGGCTGAGAGAGCTCCGAGAAGCTGTGACTAGCCCAAGGTCACCCAGCTGGCATGTGTGGGAGTGTACAGGCTAATCTAAATTCCCCAGATAAGCTTCCACAGCTCAGGCGTGAGAGCGGAGAATCAAACCCGGTTCCTCCAGATTAGATACATGAGCGCTTAACCTCCTATGCCACTGCTGTTAATAATAAATTCTTAAACCACAGTAATGATGCTTAGCACCCCTTTAGGATCAGGCCTGATTAATTAAGTATAAATAATAAAACAATGTGAAACAATTTAAAAAGTTCTGGTTCTGGCCTATTTGAGAAGAAAATCTGAACAGCCCTGCACAGGCCTCAAGTGATCAGTTAATTCTACATTGTTGGAGAGAAGGGTGGGGAACCACATAGGAAAATGACAGTCTGAGAAAAATAGCTCTAAATAACCTCCCCTTCTTACCACCCTATTTGCAGAGTTGCTAGAGGCAGCTATTATTCTGATGAAGGGGAAAAATAATCTCCTGCATCAACTTTAAGCAGAAACAGGCTTTTGTGATGTATCTTGACTGTTGAGAATAGAGGTGATCTTTTTTAAAATTTGGTTTTCATGTCAAGAATGTTATTTACTTTATGTTATTACCAAATGGGAATTCCCACCTTCTTCTCTCATGTTCTGTTCCCCAAGCAAAACTGTTTCTGGTGCCCTGTGCCCAGCCAGAACAGAGTGGGAGAGTCACAAGGAAGGTTCAATAGTTTAAACAAAAGGTTTAATATTTAGAAGAATGGAGACCCTAACTCCTCCCAGGGTCTACCTAAAATAAAGTACTTGCTTGACTGGACAGTAGAAGCAGTAGGCTTTTGTTCTTTCTTTGACTGCTTCCAGGAAAGTCCACTTCTTTAAGGCCCTTTCTGCATGGGCGGTTTATGGCGCCCTGGGGACGGCAAAAACGCTGTCCCCAGGGAGCCATACGCACGGGGGCGCAGCTGCTTTGCAGCCGCGCCGCTCTCACGCCGCCCGACCGGCGCGAAGCCGGCTTTTCCCAACCTCGCTTGCGAACGGCAGCGGCTTCCAGGCACCTTCCCTCCCCCCACCCCCCGACCGTGCGGAAATGGCCTAAGTTCCTTGAGTCTTTATCTGGCTACTATTATCTGTAAACCTCAACTTTGTGCACTCTTTACACCTTTGACGTGACAAAATACTGCTGCCTCCTGACTCCCTAGGCACCGTGTACTGAACTGAACTAACTGAGAAGGGGGATTACTGGGTAATTAAAAAAAGACTGCCTCTTGGGAAACTTCTTAAAGGGACAGGGGCTAACTAAAATTCCCTCCCTTTGGAGACTATACAGAGGACTAAACCCATGCTAACTTTCCCCCCGAAAAGAAGGCAGTGTCTTATATCATTTTTTGCCCCCAAAGATGCACTATGTCTTATTTTCAGGGGATTACTTATTTTTCCTGGTGTTCTGTTCACCAGGCATGCTTCCAAACAAAAACTTTGATATGTCTTATTTTCGGGGGAGGCCTTACATTTAGCACTTTAGCAAAAAATCTACTATGTCTTATTTTCAGAGGATGTCTTATTTTCAGGAGAACAGGGTAGCTATAGGAAACTTATACTTAACAATGAAAATATCAAAGGCTTCTGTGGGAGCATGACACTCCAGCCCACTGCAGCTATGGATGCTGCTGACCAGCCAGCAGCAGAAACCAGGTAGACATGTGGCCAGCAGGCAAGAGAAACCTCCACTTCCCAAATTCTGGTAGCTCAGATATAGTTTCTGATGCTTCCAAGTGCTGTGTCTCAATGCATCCCATATTTCCCTAATTACTTGAAAAAGCTGCATTGCTTGCTTTCCTGGCCAGTTGCTTCTGCCAAAACATGCATGGCCCAGAAAAGCAGCTGAAGCTACCAGCAGAGGAAGATCATTTTTGTATGACACAATTACCCCAGAGTTGAGCTGGGATCATATATACCTGGGCTATTTTATCCCTGTTTCTGCATATGCACAGTTTCCCGATTCTGCCCAGGAGCAGAGTTAGTAATGCTCCAGTTTGCTCCGCATGACCCAAACTTCTGGATTTGCTTCAGAAGCATTTCTGAGAATGCCCAGTGTCCTGCATTGTGATTGACTGTTGCTTTTGAGTGGCAGCTTGAATGGACATCAGGCAGGGAGATCAGCCAGCTGGGCAGGAACTGTACACGTGGTCTACCCCCAATTAATGTTTTTGTGTATGTGCTGTTGGAAAGGAAGAAATTGATGGTCATTTCCCCACTTATCTGCTGCTGTGCGCTACTCTCCCCAAGCAGCGCGGGGTCCCCCGGCACTCCCCACTACAGGGGCGGCGACAACGCAGCTGCCCCGACACTGCCGCTGTCGCGCCCCCTCAGCGCACATCATTCCTGGCGCTCCTCAAAACGGCACCTTTAGATGACCGGGAGCATGCCAGAAATGACCTGACTCATGGTCGTGGGGAAGCCCGGGAGCATGCCAGAAATGACACGCTGGGAGTAGCGTGCAGCAAAGGGTGGTCGAGGTAAGTGGGGAAATGACCGATCTGTGTTTTTAATGGTTTAAAATAAGATTTTGCTGCCAGAGGGAGAAAACTAGTGAATAGGTCTGCTAATTGATTTAAAATAAAGCTTGTACTGAGGAAAATAGACCAAGTGATTGTTCTGGTCAGCTGTTGCTTTTGAATGGAAGCTACAATCACCGGTGAGCTTGCCTGGTATCTTGCGTTCTGATTGGCTGCTGTTTTTGAGGGGCAGCTTGACTGAATGTCAGGTGGGGAGATCAGCCAACTGGGAAGGAAAAATAAACTGGTCCTGCTCCTGGTTGGTTTTTGCACAGCACAGGCACAAGCAGCATTACACCGGGATTTTTATAAAGAACCGCCAGACTGGTAATTTTTTAAAATCCCGGACTAAGGTAAATATCTCGGGGGAACACAGAGGCAGACCCTGTGCAGCTTCGAGAGCTGTGTGGAATTCCTGGCTGCACAGGAATATTTTCCATGCTCACCCCAGGATATTTTGACCGTGTAAAAACAGCCTAAGTCTTCTTGCAGTGGTTGAGATAGGGAGGGATAGGAATAAGAGGTATGGAGGGAAGGTCAGTGAATGATCAAATAATATTTATTAGCTATTGTCCTTCTGTTTTTATTCCCAAAATGAATTTAAAAAACTGGGCATTATGGGTTACATTTTTAATCAATTTGGTAATGGATGTACATTTCTAATTAAGCAAAGAGCGGGTCTTTAAAAGCCAGCCTTATCATCACGCTGTGATACGTTTCAAGCTTTAAACATAATTCTAAAAAATACAATCCACTGCATATCTTATGAAGAAACATTCTAGTATTTCAGAATACTGTTTTCTTTGTAGAAGTATGTGAAAAACAAACACAGAATGGTGAAATGGTATTTAATGAACAGTAACCAAAAATCAGGAAAAGGAATCTATAGATGGATAGGAATCTAAAGATGGTTGACCTTTTCCGTTTTTAACTAACCTTTCGGCCATTTTCTGAAAGTTATCACTTATGAAGATAAAGGTCAGAAGGCAACTCGCCCTTCATGTACTGTCTGATCGCTTCTGTTAAGTTATGCTTGTTTGGACAGCCCTTCTCTTGATATAACTGTTGGGGAAGGAAAGGTAAATTCAAACTTCTTTCCAAAACCAGATGAACTACAGGACATCTTTAGAAGAAATTTTGACTTTGTTTCTGTTATATCTGACAAATGGAAAATACCTATATTCAAAGAGGTCCATCATCATTAATAATGAAAGTTCACCACTCTTAGGAGACAGCAAAGCATAATCCAAAGTGAAAAGGCAGCATGTGAGTTAAAATGAGATGTGGACAAACCAAGATGAAATTGGGCAGGCAGATAGGCAGAAGCCTCAAAGGGAAAAAGGAGTACTGGGGATAGTTACATACAATCCGGTTCTAGTAAAGGAGCTAAATCAAACACATCTCAAGTGCTGCTATTTTAGACCAAGGGACCAGCTAATCCAACACCCTTTTCCAATCTTGGAAAACCAGATAACTCTGAAAAGCCCCAAAAGAAAACATGACAATCTCTGCTGTTTGTTTTATCATATTTGCATTCTGAAGAAAATTGCTTCTGAATGTGCAGGATCAATTTAGCTATCATGGCTCATCTATTTGCACCATTACTGGCTTGCATATGCACTGAATATTGTACATACAATCCCAAAGGGCAAAAAGTGCCCCTGGAATTATTTTGGGGGAATAGCCCAGGGGGTAAGCTGAAATTTCTTATCCCTCTGTATCATGGTCTCAATTCAAACTGGGCTGTGCAGTACTTGGGAAAATAAGATCCCTGCAGCTGCTATATTGTGCAACTGAGTGGGATGGAAATCAGGTGACGAAGTCTCTGACCTGACTCATGGTGAAACATCTTGTGTAGGTCAGGCTGAGACAGTGTGGTGTAGTGGTTAAGAGTGGTGGACACTAATCTGGAGAACTGTGTTTGTTCTCCACTCCTCTACATGAAGCCTTCTGAGTGACCTTGGGCTCATCATGGTTGCCTCTGAACTCCAACTTCCTCAACTCCATCTGCCTCACAAGTTGTCGGTTGTAGATAGGAGATGGGAAGGTGATTGTATGCTGCTTTGAGACTTCTTAAAGGTTGAGAAAATGGGGTATAAAAACAACTCTTCTTCTAAAGTATGGCTGAAGTGGTTTATTTATTTATTTTATTTATTTATTATGGGATTTATAAGCCACCTCACCCCCGAAGGGCTCGAGGCGGCTCACAGAATAGCTGCACATTAAACAACAATCAGCAAACATATCAAATACAAGAGTGCAGCTTAATTCATTAAAACTTAAAAACTTAAATAACAGTTACAGTTACTGTTAAAACAACAAAGCACCCGATCTACAGGCCAGCGGTTTGAAGAACATCCATTGACTACATTCTTCTGAAACATTTATTTTCAAGTTAAAGAATGTGTGTTCAAACTGTTTTCCTTCCTGATCTGTACTTGAAGCTTTGTATTACTTCCAGATTAACATAACTGCTTTGCATCATGAAGATGTCACAGAATCTTGCTTTATGTTGTGAGTGGGTATCTCACTCCAAACTGCACATCCACACCTTCCTACTACACAGGGCACTCCAGATACTATCTGTGTCATTTGGTCTTTCTCAGGTCTGCATATTACCTTTTGTGAATGCTAGCTAGACTGTTAAACTGTCGAATTCATGATGAATCATGTAAAATACAGTCTTACAAAATGTACTGCATTTTACACTTCAGTCTTGAATATATTCAAGAGCAGGTCTTTGAATCCTTGCATGGAAAACCCTGCTTCTCTACTGAAATCCCTTTTGCTCTGCTTCTTCCTCCTTTCTCTTTGTAATCATGTCCTTGCATATGTTGATAAAATTGTTGATAAAATTGAATGCAGAGAATACCTCTAAGAAGGCTTCCTTAACAGTATGGGGAAAACAGTATGGGGAAAGTATGGATAGAATCATTTGTGCTGCTCCTGCCCTCACCTTCTTCACTTTGGTGCCTGAACAACTATAAGCACAGATACTCTATTTATGTTCAGATGAACATGTAAAGTTGGAAGTAGGGATTACACCCATGATCCTATTTTGCTTCCAGATGTTCATTCATCCCTGTGAAGCCCACCCTAATGATATTGCTACTTCCTCACCAATCAAGGGATGTTGTCATGCTCCAGTTGGTACAGAGGGCCATCATGCAAAAGGAGGAAGCACCTTTGTCATCCTGCCCCAGTTGTATGACTGATGCTACACATCCAGATATCTTTGCAAGTGAAACCAAAGAAACAAAACCAGCTTCAGAGTTAATATAAAATATTCCCTGTTCCATCCCACCCCCATCCCAAAATGAATCCGATGCTCAGAGAATTATCATTAGGTCATGAATAACCATTTATCATTTGAAAAGTGGCTGAAGCATTAATGCAAACAGTATGATGTTTGCTCATCTCTATCTTTCATTTGTTTCTAGATATTTGACTTAAACTTTATTTGAACATGGCAGAATTTCTGCCAAGTGTTAACACAGCAAGACTAGCACTGAACATTCAGAGTTGGCATTTAAAAAAAGAAATAAATGTAACTGCAGTTCTTCAGTGTACCCTCTGTATGAAAACCCACTTAGCACTTGTGCATATTAAATTCTAATTAACAAGATGAAAGAATCTGTTAAAGGCAAAAGCGATAGAAAGGGTTGTGATTGGAAAAGGCTTATGAATCAATGCCATAAAGAGAAAGCTTCCAGGAGCTAGTAAGATTTTTCATCCCATATTGGGCACAGTGACAGGGGGCCTTTTCATTTCTTCATTGGCAAAATTATGTGTTAAGAAAAAAAAGTACTGGGAATAAATCCATGGGTGCAATCCACTAAATACTGCTAATGAGCTACACCTATATAGCTGAAGCTCTTGCTGGATTGTCCTAAAGGAAGAGCTGTGTTGTTCTTGAGCCAGGTCTTAGATCCTTGCCATTTTTAATGATAATGAAGGAAGTGATTTTTGGCAAGGTCTGCATCCTGAAAAATGGGTGGCTGATATACAGCACACATTTGCATTTCTGTGTAATACAATTTATTTAAACTGTACTTCCTATCTTCTTGGGAACATCCTGGGATAGACATTGTTTGTGTGCAAAAATCTACCATTTGACCTTTCTTACAAAAACCCAGCATGCTTTGTATGTTAACCTAATAAGTTACCACCATCCCTTTCAATTAATTAGGAGCTCTCTGTAGGGCTAACAACAAATACAGGGTGCAAATGTGGACATATGTTATGGACAGATGCCCAGAGATTCACAAGCCTGTATGCTGTTATGCATGTCAGGAGGGAATTGTGCTTTTAGTTGAGATTGTTTGGATCTGTTCAGTCACTGTATTTTTTGGGGAAGTGGCTGAAGTGAATGGCATTGTTCTCTGTTGTTGGTTGTTTTTGAGAAAATAAACTATTTATGCTTAAGACTTCTCAAGTCTCGTCCTTACGACTACCAAACATAGCATTTATATTATGTGAGATCAAGACAGTATAAGGTATTTCTACCAATATTTTGATCTAGATTTTATGGCTAGAGACTTGCGTTTAGGGCTAGAAACTTGCAAATGTGATATGGATCTACAATATACATATATATTTCAGATTACGAGACTATATGGTTACAGGCAATGCAGTTACATGTGTGTGCAATGACATTACCCAGTGATGTCAGTTCACAAGGAATCAGGCTAGTAGCTTCTGGAGAAATCCACAGTACTTCTTGAATGACATTGTCAGTGGGTCCAAGTGAGAAAAGACCCCCCCAAACACCATTATGGTTGGCATGATTTAGTATTGCCATTAGTTACAGTTCAGGAAATACAACTGGGCTACAGTGATGGGATTCAGCAGGTTCGCACCACTTTGACAGAACCGGTTGTTAAGATTCTAAACAACCAGTTGTTAAATTATTGAATCCCACTACTGGCTATATATGTAAGCCTGAAAACTGCATCAGGTATTCATACTAGTTATAATTTTATTGAATGTTTTTTCCCTCTTTCAGGTAGTCCATTAGTGGTGACATGATAATGGAACATTTCAAAGCTTATGAACCTTTTCAATTAAGAAATAGTGGGCCTTGAAAAACAGTCTATAGATAATGAGCAGTGAATCCTGCTTAACTTCGTTGAAGTTTCTCAAGTGACAAATTATATAACCTATCACTCATAATAGTGAAACACACTAGATATACAGAAATCCCTAATATATTGGAGGTTGCAGGGTTACATTCACCAAGACAAGGCAAACGGACAAATTAAAGTTGCTGTTGTTGTTTTTAAAGCAGAAAAGTACTTGAGCTATGGGACTGGGAAAAGTTACTGCACTCCTAAAAGCAGGTCATGTTCCAGGTTTTGTAAACCATTGGCAAGAGAGTATTTGGCCTCCATTCCTTCTTTGAGTCCTCATTGGGCAGAGAAGGTACAAATGAAGTAAATAAACAAATATCTCAAAATAATCCTGAGAGATGGATTAGAAAAAGCTGGTATGACTTGGTCAAGATTACACAGTAGGCCTAGATTAGGGCTGAGTGATGCATTTGGCTTCACTTTCTGCTGATTATATTAGCTGAAAGACTTCTGTCTTCAAGAACTACATACAGTTGCTCTCATCTGACATGATAAACTGATTCTGGTTATTCCCAAACTACTTATGAGAAAATGGTCGCCTTTCTAGAGCCAGCTGTAGGACAGGCAGACTTTTTTCCAGCCCATGCTGGATATGAATTCCGTCTGATAATGGGATCCAAAAAAATGGGGAATCTCAATATTTTTTAGCTTCAATATACATGAATCTAAAAAATACTAATTTTATTTTTGATTAAAACCCTAGTAAGCCGGGATGTGCCTGCCAAAATAAGACAGTGCCTCTATGACGGTGTATGTAAGTTAATCCTGGAGAACTCAATGTGTAAATTAATCCTGGAGAAGTATGAGTTAAAAGACTGTAATGAATAATTAGGGCCAATATCCTCACCTGTCTCAAAAAAGGACATAGCAAAACTGGAAACATTACAGAAGAGGGCAACAAATATGATTGGGGTTACAATACTTTTCTTATGAGGAAAGTTGAAGAGTCTGTTACTTTTCCGCTAATAAAAGATATGACTAAGGGAGAGTATGGTTGAGGTTTATAAAATTGTGCACAAGGTGGAGGTAGTAGGCAAAGATCACTTTTTCTCCTTTTCTCAAGATATAACTTGTAGAGCCATGAAGCTGATGGGTAGTAGATTCAGGACAGACTAAAGGAAATAACTTCTTTATACAATTAGTAATTAAATTGTGAATTTTGCTGCCACAGGCATAGATGGCTTTGGACAGATCCATGGAGGATAGGTCTATTAGTGACTACTAGTCATGGTGATAAAAGGGAACCTCCACATTCAAATGCTATAATCCTCTGAATACTAGTGTCAGGAAGCAACAATGAGTGAAGGCCTTGGCCTCTTTACCCTGTTGTTGGACCTCCAGAAATATTGGCTGGCCTCTGTGTAATAGGATGCTGGACTAGATAGACTACTTGTCTGATCCATGAGGGCTCTTTGTATGTTCTTCTGTTACATTGTTACATTGAAAACACTTTTCCTCTGCGGGTGATCCATGCATCCTTGCATGCTTAAGGACTGACACTTGGCCTGGATACAAACTTCCACTAGTGGAATAGCCTTGCAAATTGTTTCTTTTCTGAATTTTCTTCTAACTCTCTTGGTTTTTGCCTTTTTCTCT
Organism: Sphaerodactylus townsendi; assembly: GCF_021028975.2. Lineage (NCBI taxonomy): Eukaryota > Metazoa > Chordata > Lepidosauria > Squamata > Sphaerodactylidae > Sphaerodactylus > Sphaerodactylus townsendi. Next base: position 54,532,601 of record NC_059434.1, on the reverse strand, counting down.
TTCTTTTCCCTCTATTTTGTTTTTCAGTCCCACTGCATTTCTTTCTATCTTTATAGCTGGAGTTTTTCCCAAGCAGTACATATGCGTAACTGACTAGATTTGCTGGGATTCATAAATGACTGCATTCCCAGTGGTTGCCTGAACAGCTTTGAATTGGCCATTTTAAATAGCATTCTTTCATAGCTGTTGCATTTTCAGTTTTACGCATGACCTGAGAGATACTGTGCAGTTGCATGGCTGAAGGTTAGGAGTGTTAACCATGCATAAGTTATTGGCTCACTTTATACAGCTATGGCTAATTGGGAGTATAATTCATAAATGTAATATACCTCAAGAGCTGGCTATATAATAAACAATGCAAGCCGTCACCTGCAGATATATAGTCAGAGGAAGCTGTAGATGCTGATCTGATTTGTAGGTCACTGTATGTAGAGGACTCAATACAGATTTTCTTATCTCTATAAATCCATCCTAACTCTGCTTTTAAAATTAACATTGAACAAACAGACAATGTAGGTGGAGTTGTTCTGCAGAAGCAATGCCTTTGCTGCACCATATATCCAGCATGCAGCTCAACTCATATCATACAACCAAGCCAACAGAGTAGTACGGTAATGAAAAGAATTGAATAGTGAAACAGGCAGATGGCTACTACATGAAGGCACCAAAAGTCAGTTGGGGTGAAATTTACACAATCCTTAGGGATGTGGCAGGCCAGCTTTTTCTATCTGCCTAATGGGGGTAATGTGGGGAATGTTTTTTCCCTCACAATATTGATCTCTGATCACATTGAGGCTCTAGCACTGTTTTTATCATTGAATGCAATGCCAGGCCAGAGAAATAAACTACAGTTTGGACAAAATCACATTATGCAGAAAGTCAGGAAAACAAACCACTTAATGTCTAGAATTTCAATATAATATTCAGCACATGTGGATGTATTTCATTCAGAAAAGCCTGTTACCAAATCAGCCATTCCTTGTGTCCTGGATACTCCCAGCACTCATTGTTCCCTTTATTTGTCCATTAGTCTCCTTTTCTTTTCTGGACTCCATATTGTTTGTTTGCTTACAATGACTTGCTCTCATCCCTCTCAGCTGTCAGCTCAACTGTATTGCTGACCTTCTTGACAGTCTTGCTATAACCACAACTATATCAAGGAAGTCAGACTACTTCACAGATCCCAAAGTGAAACACAAATTTCTCAAAATGCATATGGCATCGTTGGAAAGTATTTACCCATCAAACTTCTCTGTGCATTTAACACTCCTGTACAGCATCCCCTTGGTGGTGAAGAAAAACCACCCATGGGTCTTCCTGTCCATTTCTTCCACAGTTTGGCTCCTTTACACTGTCTTGCTATGAAGAGAAGATACACTGCACAGCATGTGAGAAAAGACTGAATATAACAGAATGACAGGATAAGGAAGCAAAGGATGGGAGAAGCCACAGAGGTGTCATGACTTTCATTTCTCTCACTTCAACTGCAGAGAGGAAAGACAGCACTTAGGCCTGCAGCAAAACGTGGCATACCTATGCTTGCTTACTATAGCTAGTTTCTTACAAAGAAGATGCTGCCACTGGCACACATACTCCTGGCACTTTCTTCACTGCTGCAGTCTGTAGAGATCATAAATCAGTGGTAGAACTGTTTGCTTTGTACACAGTAAGTTCTCAACATCTCCAGTTGAAAGGAACCAGTTGAAAGGATCTCTACCAAAGACTCTGAAGAACTGCTGCCAGTCAGAGTAGACAATAGTGGCCTTTATAAACCAGTGGTCTATAAAGATTAATATATTCTTTTACTGCATTACTATAATGCAGTAAATTTACTGCATTATAAACTGCATTACTATAATGCAGTTTAATGTGTATACTTTAACTCAACCTCCATACATTCAACAAGAAGCAAAAGAGCCTGAAGTTGTGCAGAAGTCCTAACTACTTCTTTCACAAGAGGGCAAAAATGCTGATAGCTCTGGAGGAAGGCAGACTTTGCCATCACTGTACAAGTGTATACATGTTGTCTCCTGATAAGGCTGAACTGGGAGCTATTTCTTTAGTGAGTCTTTATTTAAAAACTTCTTAATTCTGTGCTGTCTTGTTCCTCTGTGCTGTATCCTTTGCTCAGTGTACATTTGGAGTTAAAATATGGATAGCATGAAATACTGAAGTACCAATTGTCTGCTTGCAATGAGACAAATAAGCAATTAGTTTATGTAGATCACTGGTTAACTGTAGTTCACATGATGCAGTATTTGTTATAAAGATGCTGGCAATTTTGTACATGAAAATAAATCTATTTCACTAGCAAGTTCATTTGAAAGACATCATCTTGGTTACAGATGTTCTTTATCAGCATTGCCATTTCCTATAGTAATCATTTGCTTACCTAATTAAACGTTAGTAGCATTTTCAGGGCTATCATGCCATAAAAGTGCTGTGTAGATTTAAAAAATCCTGCATGTATTGCAAGCCAGCAAAAAAGTCAACAGCATTTTTTTTGATGTATGGCAATGTGTCTGAAAGGTACTTCATGGTCTTTTGTGACCCTGCCACCTAGGCAAAGGCATATTATAGTCAAAAATCTAATCTTAGGATATGTCTTTCCAATTATCAGGATGCCTTAAAATGCTGCAGGCTCAAACAGAAAATGTGACAGTGTCCAATAATCCATGTATAGAAATAAATAGCTAAAGTAGTTTCAAATCATAATTACAGAGAACAATTGATTTGTCAAAATGAAAGACACAAAGGCCTTATGAGCTTATTTAGCTGTCTCTTTCTCAGAGTTGGAAACACTTATTAGATGTCCCAGGATGTGGCTACTAAGTCACAAGGTTTTCAGCTTTGAATCTCATGCAAATATTTCACCAGAACTCTGAGAAAGAGTTTTACATGTTTCAAGGTCCCCAGTTCAATATGCAGAGAGCTGCTGTCAGTCCAAGCAAATGAAACTGTGCTTGATGGACCAAAGGTCTCTGTCTCATAATTGTTTCTCACATTCTAAGCATAAGTTCTGGTTGTCAAAACAGCTTCAGCTGTAAGCAAATAAAACAGACTTAAGTCCCATAGAAAGTCTAAAGAGACAATGAAGAAAAATTACATAGAAGTCTATACAATTAAGAATGGGGTGGAGAAAGTAGATAGAAAGAACTTTTTTTCTCACTCCCCTATAATATTAAAACTATATGGCATCCTGTAAAATTGATGGTCAATACATTCAGGATAAAAATGAAATTATTTATTCAATAATTAAACTGTAGGATTTATTTCCAGAGGATATAGAAATAGCCGTGAACATATATGGCTTACATACAAGATTAGACAGATGAATGAATGACGGAGTCATCAGTTGTGACTGGCAATGGTGACTAAGGGGAACCTTCACATTCAGAGGCAACAAACCTCTGAATATTAGTTCTAAGAGACAACAACAGGGAAGGTTTTGAACTCTATGCTGTTTGTTTGCTCTCAGAACAAATGGGAAGTCTTTAAAATCAGCACTTTCTGACCTCAATCACATGCTGCTGGTTGATATTTGGAATCCTGGGTAACATTCAAAGGGCAGATGATTTTAAACCATTTTGCTTGCTCAAAGAATGTATTGTATCCATTTAAAAAAAATACAAAGGATGATTTGATCCATGGTACTTTCTGCTGCTCAAAATAATTTTCCTGTTCCGAAACTGGAAAAAAAAAACATCCTGCTCAGACATATTTTAATATAACAGTTTATCCAGAGAATATTTTAATGCTCTTTAAGGATAATTTAACTTGTCACTTCTGTTATACACTGGCATGCTAATTATTAGCTGTAAAGAAAATATTGAAATGTAGAAGCAGCAGACATTTTAAAGAGAGTCAAGGAGAATTGAAAAAGCAAATCAAAATATGGTATCGAGGGTATGGGGGAACCTAGTACATTTATGTACACTTATTCTGTGTTATGCCATGTATTGCATGGGGATGTGTGGAGACTCATTCCAACAAATACACTGACACATACTTATTGGAAAAGAAGTCGGCCGCAGCCCAAATTTATTTAACATATATCCAAAAACATTGAAGCTGGGCGAGCATAACAGAGCACATCCTGGCCCCCAGGCAGCAAACCGCTGATCCTGGTTATAGGGCAGCCCCAGCTGACCCCTTAGGCCCTTCAGACAGAACTCCTGTCCGGCACATCCCCCGAGGGAACTGGAACAGGAAGTTACTAGGTGCCACATGGATGCAAATCCAATTTGTGACACCCCTCCCTGCCGGGCAGCGAGCTCTCAGCGCGGCCCCAAGGCTTTGCTTTCGAGAGCTCTATCGCCACCACGGACCTCATATGGAGGCCCCGAGGTGGGAAGGTCTGGCATGCAAGCTACTGCCTTCCCAAAATAGGATGTGCTCTTATGCCCAAACCGCCCAGTGAACTGCGACAATATACAACACAATAAAGAACCCCAATGATCCCTCAAAATGGGAGTGGAGGGAGGGCCTTTTAAACCAGCCAGCCTCGAAAGAGGCCGGTTCCTGCTGCCACCGCCTTTTATAGGCTGCTTGAAGGCCCCTGTCACGTGCCGGTACCCGGCCAAGTGACAGCCTCGGCCAGCCGGCGGGAAGGAAGGCTTCCATTCGTTCCTCCCCCCACGCAATGGCGCCTCCCGGCTGAAGCCTCGGATGCGATTTAATGTCTTGAAAGTATCTCTTCCTCTCCTCCCATCCTAAGACATAACACATAACACAAGGAGTGAAGAAAAAAGATTGAAGAACCCATAAAGAAAAAGAGGTACAGCAAGTATGTTCTCTTTTCAAAGCTGTATAAAAATAATTCAGTAACAGAAGAAGGAATACAGGAGCAAATTAAGAAATACTTACTGAAAAATTTACATCTGTACATTGTAACATACTAAATCAAGCTATTACAATTCAAGAAGTATAACAAGCCATAAAGAAACTGAAAAAAAAATAAAGGTTCAGGTCCAGATGGACTTACAACAATGTATTATAAATGTTCAGAAGAAAATTTAATGTGACCTCTGCAGAAAGTTATGAATGAAGCAAAGAGAAAATACTCTGTTCATCATGGCAAGAAGCTTATATGGATTCATAGAGAAGGCAATTATCCAACGTTACCACAATCTAACAGATTCATCTTGTTAGATTACAAACTTCTTGCTTCAGTAATAGTGTAAATGGTGACACAGCATGGTGGACACAACCACAAAATGTCTGCTATAAAATGGCTGCTGCAAAAGATGGAGCCAGTGGCAAATTTCTTGCCAACCAGAAACCTGGCCACTAAAAGCACTTGATGGGCACCGTAGCACCTACAGACACAGTGGGGACTCTCCCCCATGTCATACATATTTACAATTAATTATTCTAACTCCCTCCCTCCCCACAAAATAGATGCTTAAGGTAGAGAAAGTTTTAAAATTATACAGAGGATTATTTTTTTAAACTATAGTACTTGAATTAATTAGCCATCAAACTACTGCTGTTCCAGTAAGCAACAGTGTTTTTCCTAATACATTTATAGCAGACATTCAGTCTCCATCAAATATTCTCTCTGCGATCCTTTGTTCAGACTCTGACAAATAAACAACCCGATATGGGTTTGGCAGAGCTTTTAACAAATCTCGTGGTAGTTTTTCTCCTGTTTGCCATGAATAAAATGCAAACGTTACCTTTCACATGCTTTAAAGTATGTTTTCATTTGGTACATATATCCCCTGGCAATCCTAAACAGTAATGTGAATTTGAAGTTACTTAAGAATGTATAGTTATATTTGCTGGAAGTGGCATGCCCAAAGCTCTGGTGCATTATTTCTGTAAAAATACCTTGCTATTACTGTCAACTGGAGTATTTTTGGATTTATATAAAGAGTTGATGCAGAGAGCTTTTGAAATCCATTTGAATCATACATTCCCTCCTAACAAATGAATTTGCTTTTCTTAAGAGGCATAGTCCTTAACAACATGATTATGAACATATACATCTCTCTCCTCCAATGCAGGATTTTCTGTTATTATGTTTGCAAACTGAAGTAGTGTACAGGGGAAGTACCTACTAAGAAGAGCTGCTAAGAATGGGATGTGGCTAGAGACCAATAATAAATGCATACTAACACATAGCTCTTATTTTACAGGTCATCCAGGCAAACCAAAAGAAAAAAATTGAGAACCTGACAACAACATCTGGTGTGTGTATATTTGTGTGTGTGTGTGTGTGTTTCAAAAGCAGTAATTGTCCTGATCCAGAGTTCCCTACTACTAGATCTGACTAGAAAATTGAATTTAAGCATGTAAATTCTCTATCTGGCACTTAATATGAGACCATGAGGTGTCAGGATTTGAGACTATAGCTGAGGGTGGTTTTATTTGTATGTTTGTTCGTTTTATTGGGCTCATGGGCCACCTTAGATGGGCTCAGGGCAGTTTAAATCAATTAAAACATATCTCAAAACACCATTTCCTACAAAATTCCAGCTCCTTAATTTTTACTATAATTCAGTCAGGGGGAAAATGAATTAGCTGTAAACATAGGACTGCACAAGGAAACAAAATACAGGGAATAAAAACACTGGGGATTGGGGAAGGGAACAGGAAAAAGAGGTCCAGTCAGTTGGAACACCTCAACCATAGGCCTGGTGGAGCAATTCCATCTTTCAACCCTATGAAACTGTGATTGACCTCACAGGGCCTGGCTCTTGCTTGACCAGGTGTGCTCCACCAGGCTGGAGCCAGGATTAAAAAAGCTCGTGTACTGATGGATGACAACTGGATAGTTTTCAAGCCATCAACCACAAACAAATTGGTATTTAAAGAATGAAGTACCCTTCGGGAACATATTGGCAATTGCAGTCCTACCGGTTGTGTTGACAGCAGGGCTGTAGATACCATGGGGACATGTGAGGACAAATGTCCTGAGCGCCCACCATTTGATCACATGGGGGGCAGCAGAAACATTTGGGTTCATTTATATTTTTTTTGGTATTTTTAGTGTTTTTACGTTGTTGGCCAGCAAGGGGGGCAGTTTTTAGGCTAGTGGCACTCAAATTTCAGGCAATCATCAAGTGACACTCCTGATGATACCAGCCAAGTTTGGTGAAGTTTGGTTCAGGGGGTCAAACATTATAGACCCCCAAAAGGGGTGCTCTCACCCCCCATTGTTTCCAATGGGAACCAATAGTAGATGGGGCTACCCTTTTGAGATGGGGCTACCCATAACTTTGGACCCCCTGAACCAAACTTCACCAAACCTGGGTGGTATCATCAGGAGAGTCTCCTGAAGATAACCTAAAATTTTAGCACTGTTAGCTTAAAAATTTATCCCCTGACAGGCACCCTCAATTTTTTTCCAGGTTCTCCCTTTAAATCCACCCTCTTTGGAGTGGATTTAAAGGAAGAATCCTGGCTCCCTAGATTTAAAAAAAAAACATTGAAAGTATTGTCGAAGGCTTTCATGGCCAGATTCAACTGGCATCTTCAGAGGTGTATCACAGAGAGAAGTCTGTTATAAGAGAAGTTTGGACACAGTGTATAACAGACTTCTCCCTGTGATCCACCTCTGAAGATGCCAGTCATAGATGCAGGTGAAATGTTAGGAACAAGATCTATCAGACCACAGCCACGCAGCCTGGAAAACCCACAACAACCAACACTGAAAGTGATGCTGTTTGGCGGGTGGGTGGGGAATCTACCCTGAAACAGCATCATTTTCAATGCTGTTTAAACTAGGGAGCCCAGATTCTCCCTTTAAGGTGGATTTAAAAGGAGAATCTCAGCTCTTTAGTCTAAACAACATTGTGATGCTGTTTCACGGGGGATTCTCCCTTTATGGGAGATTTAAAAGGAGAATCTGGGCTCCCTAGTTTAAACAACATTGAAAATGGTGCTGTTTCGGGGTGGATTCCCCCCTCCCCAACAGCATCACTTTCAATGTTGTTTAAACTAGGGGGTCCTATAATGTGATGCCGACTTTGAGATGACTTGGTGCAAAAAACATCATTCTTCTGTTGTGGGCTGATGGCTGCCCGGGGGGTAGTGGTGTTAAACTCAGATTTTACCTTGAGCTCCATTTTCCCTAGCTACACTTCTGGTTGAAAGTGGTGAGAGTATGGCACTACTGGTTTTAGTGTTCCTTGGCTCAGATAAAGTTCTGTATTCTCTCTGTTAGGCAGCAGCAAGTGGGATTGAGGTGTGCAGGAATGGCATTCATACGCCCCATTCCATATTGCTGGTGCTTGCACCACTCCTGCCTATCCCCCTGTTTGCAGTAGTAGCTGGCACCACTCCACTCCTGCCTATCCTCCTGTTTGCAGTAGTAGCAGCCTGAGAGCTATCTTGCCAACCCCTGCCAACAGGCCAGCAACCCACATTCCACCAATAGGGCTCACAGCTGAGCTTTGACTGTTTTTTGAAAGGTTCATTTAAGGACTAAATGAGGAGGGGATGTCACTATTTTGAAAGTGATACTAAGTTTGGGGTACCTTCAGATTGCAGGTAGAGATTTCTCGTGGAGGCTCTGCATGATGCCCTCGTACTGTTTGCCCTTTAACTCACAGCAAGGATGTTCTTTGTTGCTGTTAAAAAGGGAAAACTCTGAGATTCCTGCGAGTCATGCTTGGAAAAGGCTTGGTAACCTATGGACATTTTCCAATAAAGCAGAGGCATGCTGTGTGCTACCAGAAGGAGGATGTGGAAACAGACTTAGCTCTTTGATTAACAGATAATTAGACAGAGAGTAGCACTGCATAGAAGGTGACCTATGTCAAGAAGTGTCAGTTCTCTCTGAATACCTAAACTAAATTTTTGCTTCACTTGTGTTTCAACAGGATACATTTGAATGTGAGAGTGGAAAGGTAAAGGGACTAATGCCACCAGCCTGATTGACTAACAACAAACCATTGTAAGTGCTGAGCATTATGGTGGCTGACTTTCTGCTCACTTAAAGTAGTGAAAGTGTGAGACTCCATCAGTGTCACATGCCCACATCTGTGCATGTATGCGTGTGTGGGGGGGGGGAGATAAATGGAAATATTGGAATGTGTATCTGCTAGACACGCTCACTAATCAGGCAACATATGAAATTGATGAAACTCAAGCACCTCAGAGATGCTTCAGTGCTTTCATTCTTTGTGAAGACCATCTGCAAGATATTTCCACCTCACTAAACACCAAAACTGACAAAAGCATTATAGAACAGGGGATATTATTAGAAATCACACTAAGGCTGCCACCCTCAGCATATTTACTAGAAAATAAGTCCCCTTAAACACTCTGTGTGTGTGTGTGTGTGTGTGTGTGTGTGTGTGTGTGTGTGTGTGTGATGCATCCATCAAGATAGCTTGTAAAGGCTCCTGTCACAAATAAATGGGGTGGTCTGCTTCAGGACTTTTGACTGTTTTGCTTACATGAAAGTGATTAGAACTAGATGAAAGATTTCTGATAATGATGGTTTGCATCTGCCCACACATTACATTCCAAAGATTTAAAAGTGCGTGGTAGGAGGACAATTTCCACTAAATCCTGCTCCCACTGCAGATTCCCAGGCTTTTCTGGATGGTTTGATCTTCAGGAACAAAGTGCAGAAGAGAAAAATTAGCAGCAATTGTGCCCCTCTCCCTTGCACACACTTAAGAAAACTCAGTTCACCTTAAGTCCTAAATGATGTGGCTAGCTACAGGCTTTTGTGCCTTTCTGTTGGCATTCAGTATTTTTGTTGATTGAATATTTCAACAAAGATAGAATTTATATGGAAAAAACCTGTCAGCTTTTTGGCATAGTCCAACATATATAATTTATTGTTTAGTTTATGATGATTAATTAATTTCTCATAATTTTACAGAAGGGATTTATGTAATTTACTGAATACAAACAATAGATTGGTCTTGTGTCAATTCCAAATCCAATGGAAACCAAACATACTATGGTAGACATTAGATGATGACAATTAAATGCCCATAAAATACAATTGCATACAACATGAATTTCTGAAGTGTCACACTTATGGGGTGGGTTTGGGGGGTGGGGCCACACCCCCACCTGCACCTGGGGGCATGGTGATGCCTCCCCAAGCCCTGTCCCTGGCCTCAGTGCTTATAAGAGCAGCCGGGGATGGCAGACTTCCCTGCCCCGTTCCCCCCCCCCATGGCTGGGCTCCCAGCCAGCAGCCGGCAATTCCTTCTGCCCCCTCCAGGCAGAGGCGTAGATAGGGAAAATCGAACCTGGTGCAAAATCTAAGTTTTGTGAGGCCCCCCCATGGGCGGCTACTGTGATGCTGGAATCCACCCCCAAACAGCATCACTTTCAACTGTGTTTAAACTAGGGAGCCCAGATTCTCCTTGTAAATCGACCTTAAAAGGAGAATCTGAGGAAATTTGGGGGTGCCTGCTGTCAGGGGTGCAATTGTTAAGCTAGTAGCACCACAATTTCAGGGTATCTTTATGAGACTCTCCTGATGATACCACCCAGGTTTGGTGAATTTTGGTTCAGGGGGTCCGAAGTTATGGACCCTCAAAGGTGTAGTCCCCATCTTCTATTAACTCCAATTGGAAACAATGAGGGATGGGGCACCCTGGAGTCCGTGACCCCCTTTGGACCCCATGAACCAAACCTTACCAAACTTAGGTAGTGTCATCAGGAGAGTCTCCCAAAAATCCCTGAAATTTTGGTGCTGCTAGCCTAAAATACGTGCGACTTACAGGCCAAAAACTGGAAAAAAACTAAAAATAATAAATCCACAAATGGGGGGTGGAGCTTTGGACATGTAATGGGGGGGTTGAACTTGGGAACCCCCCTTACCTACATCCCTATGTCACAGAATAATTTTCTATGCCAGATCTGAAATACAAGAACAAACAAGATTATACCAGATAAATTCCAGGCTTGGTGGACAGAACAGAGATTTACCAAAGACTTGTCCTCTCCCTTGCAGCCTGTTATTGCCCACATGCTTGGCCCTTTCTTACTGCCTACCCATGTATCCTTCCTCTGCTTGCAGGCCTTCCTACCACTTTTGCTCCCAGAAGAATGCACTACTTGCACACCCTCCTCCTGACAGCATTGGGAAATTCTGGAAAGCCCATGTGAGTGGAAGAGCAGGCAGGAGGATTTTTGAGCAAACAGTGTAGGGAAGACATGCGGATTGAAGGCAGAGAGATGCGGGGCGGGGGGGGCAGCAACAGTCCTTACTAGAAGTCACAGGCTCTGGCAACTGGCCAGCTTGGGGTATGTTGACTCTAGCAATTAACAGTAAACAAAAAAAACACAGCCACCATGGTACGCTAAGGAAAAACCTTGGTCTCCACAACATTTACAGTGGTTTCCTCCTAGTTCAGTGATGGCGAACCTTTTGAGACCAAGTGCCCAAATTGCAACCCAAACCCCACTTATTTATCGCAAAGTGCCAACATGGCAATTTAACCTGAATACTGAGGTTTTTGTTTAGAAAAAAAGGTTGGCTCCCTCTTCCTCCGCCCCACCCGCTCGAGCAGGGGCCAGCCTGCTCTAGCCTTCAGCAAGTTCCACACGAACCGCTCTGTGCCTCTCTAGCATCTCTGCCCCCCCTCTTCAGGCAGCAGCTGAGTCCTCCCTGCTCACCGCAGTGCGTGCACGTTGTGCTCAGTGGCCCAGGTCAGTCTAGATGTGTGTGTGTGGGGGTGACTTTCTGCCCCCACATGATGAACTCTGTGTGCGCGTGCCCACAGAGAGGGCTCCGAGTGCCATCTCTGGCACCCGTGCCATAGGTTCGCCATCACTGTCCTAGTTGTTTCTTCAAAGGAAACCCCCTTGCCTACAGACAAAATGATCAGCTCTTTTGATTTATGAGGAAACGTGCATTGCAAGGCCACCCTCACTTTATTTTTTTGATCTACAACCTAGCCAGTACCATTGCTAAGTGGAACTTCTCTCAAAAAATACATTCTGCCAAGGCCATACTTTCCCCATTTGGTATTTCAGCACATATTGTTGAACAGTTGTACTGGGATTTGGAAAGGTTCACTAGTTTGTGCATTGAGACCCAGAAAGGCTTACAGCGTTAGGGTTTAATAGTTCAGACCTTGTAAATTCAGAAACTGTATGCGACATTGAAAGTGGCAGTGGGGCAGCTTTAATATGCATGCCTAGCATTTATTCAGCAAATCACCACAGCACTTGCTGATCTTCCCTTTCAGCGCTTCAGAATTGTATTTTCTAAAAAATGCATAGACTTTTCTTGCTTTTCCCTTGGCATGTATCAGGCATTAAAACACTATTTGCTTGGAAACTGAGCCTGTTTGCCTTCTCCTCCTAGCATATTTCTCTTTTGCAGTAGAGAGAGATTACTGCTTTAGCTTGGAAATCCACTCAAAATTTACTTGTGGACATTCCAATAGGTAAAACAAACCAAGCTGTATATATTTGCAACAGGGAAAACAATCTCAGTTGTGACATAGTTTGGGGAACAGCTGTGGCTTTAAGGCATCCTTCTTGTTTAAGATCTGCTGTTGTGGCAGGTTCTGTCTTGAAGTAGCTTGCCTATAAAATGCTATGCTATCTTACATCTCAGTTCACAAGAGAGTATTTAAGCCAGAAGATAGCAGCATTTTAGCGGCTTTCTTCTTGCGATAGGAGCCTGGCATCCCTCGAGTTCACATTGATTTAGCTAAAAATTGTGTTCCTCCTGAGTTTCATGAACACACACTCCCTTTTTATTTATCAAACATCACTTGTGTTTTTAAGCAATTAAGAGTACATTCGTTGCCTTCTTTTAAGAGAAAGAGACAGTATCAAGTTTAAAATAAAGCAAAACTACTTTGAGAAACCATGGTATTATGAAGTACTATACATAGGTGTCTTTTGCTATCAGTAAACTCATTTTTTAGCCATTTTTATCCTTTAATGTGCCTTTTATTTTGAGGTTTCTGGAAGGAAAACATTTGGTTTCAGTTGAAGCCTAAAACTGATAAATTGTTCTTTTCATTATGCTATTGTTAAGTTTGATTATATAAACTTGGATTATATAAACTTGGAAACTTGTACAGCCCACTTTCTCAAAAGGGTCAAGTATCCCTAACTCCACTTCCCAGGTTTGCCAGCAGTTACCTAAACCCTTGGAAATGATCCTTGGGGTGCTTTTCTATCATTATAAAATGCTACAGATGTTTATGATTTGGATTAAAAATTATTAATTTTTATATGAAAGTTGAAATCAATACGGCCATATTAGTCTATAAATAGATAAGCAAGCTGATAACCAGCTGCAGTCAGCTTTGCTAGATTTGAAAGAAGCTCCTCCCCCCCATTAAATTTTTTTCCAGGAAACCAATTGATTCTGACTGAAGTGGTTTCCACATAGGCTTGTGAGGTTTCCCCATTACTGCTGCAGCTGCTGATCCAGTTCAGCAGCAACAGCAGAACTTCCATATGACAAATTACCCTGCCCCAGTCTTCCAGAACAGCCACACCCCACACATACATTTCCAAACCACTGGGTGTGTGTGTGTCATTTTAATTGGCAATTTCATATTATTATTTATTTATTTACATTCTTTTATTCAATTTATATCCCACCTTCCCCGACCAAAGTGGGGCTCAGGGTGGCGTACAACCATTTAAAAACAATTTTAAAAGTGCATGAACTACATCATCATTTAAAACACAAGATGGCGATAAATTTAAGCCTATGAGAAGCATTTGGCCCAGTTTGAAAAGCAACTTCCAGAGCTGTCCAGGTACAGGTGAACTCAGGGGGGTGGGTAATACAGAAGACAACATGTTTAGTAAGGAGGCTGGCAGATGACATTGGGGGAACACTAGTGGTATCAACCCAAATCCTGGCGGAACATCTCTGTCTTGCAGGCCCTGCGGAATTGATATATAATTGTATTGATCGTTGTAACAGGTTCTATGAATTTCCAGCTGTCATTTTTTTTAAAGTGAGTCTCAAGTCCCACTCATTAGATGGATATTCCTTTCCACATATATTCCCTCGTGTGGCTATAACAATATCAGGCAACTGATAAAAAGTCTCCCAGTGATGGTGGAGGAATATCTGCTGAGATCACAAGGTCAAAGACAATGGATTCCCTGTGAGAGGAAAATCTAAACTTTTCCACCCGCAGGCCAGACACCTCACTTCTACTGCAGTCTTTCCCAAAATTTGATGGCAAATCAAGATTAGAAAGAACAGGAATACACCATGATGTTGTGGAGAATGAGGGGAAAAAAGATTGTTTCCTAACAGCTCTTGAACCTACAGGAAATAACCTATTTGAGCTGCTGGGAGTTTACCTATAACCAATTTTACTGGCATTGGCAAGCAGTATTCACAGATAAGTTAAAGGCATGCATATGGTTCTTCACAAAACTCTCTGGCCCAGTGTTTTCCTCTTTTTCTACCATCGTAATAAATCCATGGAACAGGGAAGCTAGCACTTTTGCCACACTCACCCTTTCTTTATGGTAAGGTCTTGAATGTAAAATGTAACTTTCTCAAAACACTAAAAATGGGTTGGGAGATGAACCTGGTTATTATTATTTAATTACAGTGACTATGATTGTACAAAAATAATTTATGTTAATTTATGTTGATTATTTTATTTGGTCATTTTTCCCTTTAGAAAACACTCTCAGGGCCAATATCCATTTTATTCCAGGCAAGTGTAAGCTGGCTGAAACAGGTTTTGCCTGTGACCTGTTCCATGGTGTGGTCATAATCTATGTGCTGAGTGTCTGTAGCACCACCAAATATTCATGAGATGAAGAACTGCAATATAACATGAATACTTCATGTACCTTTACCACCTTCATTTTATTAATTCTGTGTCGAATTAATACCAGTTTTTCTCATTTTTACCCACTCACATATACACAAAGGAATGAATGGTTCTGAAGTCCTCTGCCAGCCTGAAGTCAGATTACCTCAGTCAACTAGACACAATTTAAAATACATATGACGTGAAGAAATTAGTGAAGAAACACTGTTTCTAACTGTATTCCTGATTCAAAAGACCATCAATTTTACACCACTTCACTTCTACCCAGAAATTAGATTTAGATGCACACTTTGAAGAATCTGTCTGCTCAGCTGCATGTGCTATAACAACACATCAACAAAAATTGCTGCTATTGACTGACAAAACAAATAAATGAACTGTTTTCAAACACTAACTGTGCCTGTGTTCTTGTCTATTTAAATAATATACTGTTGTCTCAATCTGTTACTTAAAAGAAATTCTATTGATGGATTTATATTTTTCAGTGAATCATAAAATAAGAAAAAAAGTATGTCCAAATAATAGGTAAATGCATCCCTACTGTGTTTTGTTCTGTATAGAAACCGTCTAAAGATGATATAGCTGAGCAATAGGCAGTAGGATATGACTGAAATCCAAGTTACTAAAGTCAGGATGTGAAAACTTTCAAGAGCTGCTGATATCCAAAGTCCAATAATATATTTATTTGTTATTTATAGTCCACCTTTCTCACAGGGACTCACATAGTGAGTCAGGATGGTCAACAAAATGGGACATTCAATAACCAATGCATTATGAATACCAGAAAGAACTGAAGCCCAACCTATTTACATGACATATTAAGTGGTACAACATTCAACAAAAGGAACTGACTTATATCAGCTATACACTGTGGCATAGATCACAGTCTCTAATCATTTATCCAGGTAAGTTTGTACTACCTGAACAGAAAAGCCTTCTTGAATAATTCAGTTTTGAATACACAGATATTTCCAGCAGTGTATTTCTTTTATGGAAATCCATTTTGCAGATAGACAACTGCTACTAAAATACAATTTGACTGTCCAATGATCTGTTTAAGTGTAGTTGGCTTAAAAACCAACCATATAGTATATGCAGCAAATCTTTACTTTTGTTCTTGTGACCTACTGCATCAGCATGGTTTTCTGACTTTTAGCTTGCCAGACTAACATTGT
Source organism: Sphaerodactylus townsendi (assembly GCF_021028975.2). NCBI lineage: Eukaryota > Metazoa > Chordata > Lepidosauria > Squamata > Sphaerodactylidae > Sphaerodactylus > Sphaerodactylus townsendi. The sequence continues at coordinate 54,516,673 of NC_059434.1, read as the reverse complement.
GCTAGAAGTTTAGCAAAAGTTTTCTGAGGACTATGGTATGATGTTGTAAATGACTTATGAAACACAATTGCAATTATGACTTTGTAGAGTTGACAAAAAAGGAGTCAGCTTAAGCCTGCAGAGATATGGGGAAACCAAAAGGTGACTACATTGTAGGAAAACCCCTTAGATATACTGAAAGCTGTCATATGGTGACATTCAAAGCTGTCATATAGTGAAGTTCATATGGTGAAGTTCATTCAAGGTTGCCATCATTCCAGCCTTCTGTTTGAATTAAACATTTGTGCTATGAGTAGAGTTAGAAATTTTCTAACCTTTGGGTACATGTTAAATGTTGTCAAATCACTTCCAGCTTATGGCAACCCAATGAATTAATGACCTCGTCTTGCAAAATGAGAGTTCTGGCTTCCTTGATTAAGCCAGTCCATCTCAAGTTGACTCTTCCCAGTTTTAAAATGTATTTATTATATTTATATCTTTCCTTTTCCCTGCCTAGGCTTCTGTCTTTTCCTAGTGTTGGAACACTTTTTGGATTTTTCCAGGGCACACTTCTCATAATGTGATCAATGTACAACAGCATCAGTTCAGTCATTTTAGCTTCTAGGGAAAGTTGAGGATTGCTTTGATCTAGGTGCCACTTATTTGTGTTTTTGGCATTTCACAGTATCCATAAAACTCTCCTCCGACATTATATTTCAAAGTAATCTACTTTCATCCTGTCCATACCCATACATAGTAATTGGGACGAATATACTATGAATTATTTTGAACTTGGTTGCTAGTGATATATCCTTACACTTTAGAATATTTGTTAGCTTTTTAGTGACTGTCATTCTCAGTCAAACTAGTGTTAACTGAAGTTGCAGTGGTACTGTGTCTGATAGATCCTCCACCAGTTTCACCTTGTACTACTGCTGCAGCCCAGTAGTGACTCATCAAGGATTCCTCCGTCCCCATTACCACTGGAACTGTCTATTCTCTTCTGATGGTATGTTAATTCCTAAAGGGGGTACATACAACTTAGTCTGTTTTCTCAGCTGTGACTGTTCCATCTGGTGTGACTTTGCTAGTAGTTTAGCCTCATGACAGAGTCAAAACTCTGCATAATATTGACACACAGCCTCCCTCACTATGCCCCTTCTGAATATGTGAAATAATGCACTTTCAATCCACTTTCGCAAGTGTTTGCAAGTGGATTTTGCTATTCCACACAGTAAAATCCAGCAGGGATCTATTGCTCACAGCATTCCCCCCCCTGCTGCCCACTCCCCCTCCCCCACAGATGCAGCATCACACACTCAGTCTTGGTTGTATCAGCAAATAAGCCATAGCAATAACTCAGTTCTTCCACCAAAATAAAATATTTTTTTTCATATTTAAAATATCTCAAGATATTGTATTGTCGAAGGCTTTCATGGCCGGAATCACTTGGGTGCTGTGTGGTTTCCGGGCTGTATGGCCGTGTTCTAGCAGCATTCTCTCCTGACGTTTCGCCTGCATCTGTGGCTGGCAGATCCTCTGAAGATGCCAGCCACAGATGCAGGCGAAACGTCAGGAGAGAATGCTGCTAGAACACGGCCATACAGCCCGGAAACCACACAGCTCTCAAGATATTGCAAGATTAATATTTATGGGTAATTTATTAAAGCAATTGTGAATATCCCAAGGCAAGGAATATGATCGGGTAACTGGGGGGAGGGGAGTTAAGGCATATAAACTTACACAAGAGAATCACTATTTAAAATGAAAAAGCTGTATCAAAAATAAAAAGGTGCATTCACTGATGCATTTTTGATACAGGTAGATAGATTTAAAACTAGAAATGGGTTTTGCATTGAAATTTAAATTAATGGAAACAATGATCAAAACTAGCCCTCACTGGAGGATCCTGGGAAAGGTAGAAAGCATTAACCCAGGCACTAATTCATTCTTCTGCAAGTGAAATTTTTCACTGCCTATTAAAGAATAAAGATATCATCAATCTATTTAATTCTTAACGTTTTATTGGTTTTTATCAGGTATTATTTAATATTTTTCATTAATATTTCAAATGTCTTTCTTATAACATAATCTAGTGTTGTGTACCTCTTTCTATTATTGTTCTTAAGTATATTAAGTATTTAAGTATTAAGAACATAAGAACATAAGAACTGGCCTGCTGGATCAGACCAGAGTCCATCTAGTCCAGCACTCTGCTACTCGCAGTGGCCCACCAGGTGCCTTTGGGAGCTCACATGCAGGAGGTGAAAGCAATGGCCTTCTGCTGCTGCTGCTCCCGAGCACCTGGTCTGCTAAGGCATTTGCAATCTGAGATCAAGAAGGATCAAGATTGGTAGCCATAGAGCGACTTCTCCTCCATAAATCTGTCCAAGCCCCCCTTAAAGCTATCCAGGTTAGTGGCTATCACCACCTCCTGTGGCAGCATATTCCAAACACCAATCACACGTTGTGTGAAGAAGTGTTTCCTTTTATTAGTCCTAATTCTTCCCCCCAGCATTTTCAATGAATGTCCCATGGTTCGAGTATTGTGAGAAAGAGAGAAAATTTTCTCTCTGTCAACATTTTCTACCTCATGCATAATTTTATAGACTTCAATCATATCCCCCTTCAGATGTCTCCTCTCCAAACTAAAGAGTCCCAAACGCTGCAGCCTCTCCTCATAAGGAAGGTGCTCCAATCCTTCAATCATCCTCGTTGCCCTTCTCTGCACTTTTTCTATCTCTTCGATATCCTTTTTGAGATGTGGCGACTGGAACTGAACACAGTACTCCAAGTGCGGTCGCACCACTGCTTTATATAAGGACATGACAATCTTTGCAGTTTTATTATCAATTCCTTTCCTAATGATCCCCAGCATAGAGTTTGCCTTTTTCACAGCTGCCATGCATTGAGTTGACATTCCCATGGAACTATCAACTAAGATGCCCAAATCCCTTTCCTGGTCTGTGACTGATAGCACTGACCCCTGTAGCGTGTATGTGAAGTTTGGATTTTTTGCTCCTATGTGCATCACTTTACATTTTGCTACATTGAACTGCATTTGCCATTTCTTAGCCTACTCACCTAATTTATCAAGGTCCGCTTGGAGCTCTTCGCAATCCTTTGTGGTTCTCACCACCCTACATAATTTGGTATCATCTGCAAACTTGGCCAACACGCTACCCACCCCTACTTCTAGGTCATTTATGAATAAGTTAAAGAACACTGGTCCCAAAACGGACACCACTCCCTACATCTCTCCATTGTGAGAACTTCCCATTTATACCCACCCTTTGTTTCCTGTTCCTCAACCAGTTTTTGACCCATAGGAGGACTTCCCCTCTTATTCCTTCATTGCTGAGTTTTCTCAATAGTCTCTGGTGAGGAACTTTGTCAAAAACCTTTTGGAAATCCAAGTAGACAATGTCCACTGGTTCCCCCTTATCCACATGTCTGTTTACACCCTCAAAGAACTCTAGTAAGTTTGTAAGACAGGACTTGCCTCTGCAAAAGCCATGCTGACTCTTCCTCAGCAGGTCTTGCTTTTCTACATGTTTAATAATTTTATCTTTAATGATAGATTCTACTAATTTACCAGGAACAGATGTCAAACTGACTGGCCTGTAATTTCCTGGGTCTCCCCTAGACCCTTTCTTAAAGATTGGTGTGACATTGGCCATCTTCCAGTCTTCAGGGATGGAGGCAGATTTCAGGGATAAGTTGCATATTAAAGTGAGAACATGAGCAATTTCATGCTTGAACTCTTTAAGAACTCTTGGATGAATGCAATCTGGGCCAGGGGATTTGGTAGCATTTAGTTTATCAAATTGTATGTATTATTTCATACAAATTAATTGTATGAAATAATAAAATACCTTTCGGTATATCTTTTTTTATACTTAGAATGGTCATTAGGGTAGCGAACCGGTTGTCACATTATTTGACTCCTTCCACCGGAACTGGTTGTTAAATTATTTGAATCCTGCCACTGTGTGGAGGAGTAGAGAACTGCACCCAATTTGCAAATTAGAGTTCACCGCACTTGGAAAAGCACACATAATCTGCTGTATGGCAGAGTGTGTTGGGAAACTAACACTTCTGATACTGACCAGTATCAGCCAATAGTTGACTGTATAGCACACCGGGGGAGAAAGATGAGACTTAGTATCTCTTGGTACAGTTGAGGTGCAGGTGGGAATAAACAAAGGTGGCAAGGATGCAATCCAAGTCTGGAGCCAAAGTGAAATAGTTCAAATGTTAGACTCTGCTGGGTTGCCAAGTACACCACATTTAATGATGTAGAGAAAACACTTAAGCCAACTAGTAAATCGAATTATGGTTTCTCATGTCTTCATTGGGTAGTGCTGGGATAATGATATTGTTCCATCTGAGTACCATACTCTTTGGACTGGCAGTGGCTCTTTTGTAACTCAGGAAGAGATACAGCACCTGCTACATGAGAACCTTTGTCTAGAAATGCCAGAGATTGATCCAGAAACCTTCTGCTCGCAAAGCAAATGTCATTGACCAGATTCTTCCCATAACTGTCTCAGAGCTTGTCTGCATTGTGGACTTACAACTTGTTGGACTGCAGCATATAGCACTGATAAAAATACTTTGCTTTCTTTCCATAAGAACATTTTGTGCCAGCATTATTTAATTCTCATGTGATTATCAAATAGGATGTTGTTATCACTGCTGTTAATTATATTTAAACCAGGGGTCAGCAACCTTTACCACCCAAAGAGCCATTTGGACCAGTTTTCCATGGCCCCGAAGATCTACTGAGCCGGAGCCGCCTCCAATTTGGCCACTCCACTCACCTTTCCTGAAGGGACACACCCATGCTACCCTTCGACCTCCAGGCCATGTATAAGGCTGAAAGAGCTGCATGCGACTCCAAAGCCGCGGGTTGCAGACCCCTGATTTAAACAGTAAAACTTAGAAAACAATCTTTAAACAAACGCCAAACTACCCTAAAAGAATCATCCATATTTAGAGTTTGGGAAGAGTGAACCACAGAAAAGGATGAAGTAGGACTTCTCAAGGAATTTTTTAAAATCAGAAAATATACAGGCTTGTGTGTCTATAATTTCCAGTCTTCTCATGAGAAACCAAATTATTTTAAAAATAATCAAAGCAGAAATCAAAGAAGTTAGGATTTCCTAGAAAACATATTAAAACCCACTTAATGGCATATATGTATGTGATAGTTAATATGCAAAAGTATTTATCTTGTTTTCCATATTTGATGGTTACTGTTTTTTGACCTCTGTATTTGACCAAAACATGCAATGATTATTTGTTTCTGACAGCTTATGGGATATGAAGCTTTCCAACCAAGTTGTTGAACTGTGTATAAAATAAATGAATTTTACTTCATACATTTTAAATTTTATTCCAAACTGGCATCAGGGATTTAGAAATTTGCTCTAAAGTAGCACACATATAATATAACAAATTTGCTTTCAAAGACGAGGGACACTACTGCCTACAACCTTCATTTCACCTTGCTAAACTCTAAAATGATGCAGAGGAAGAAACAATAAATTGGCTCAGTTACCGCTAGTTTTGCTTTTGGACAGATACTGCTACTGACATGCTGAGCAAGGGTCCATGACCCAGCAGCAAGGTTAGATGCAGCAGTGCCACAGAATATTGCTGTTCTGATGGAGACCTGAAACAACAAACAAACAAATTCCCTAGGGGCTTTCAGAATCATTGCTTAGAAGTATGACTGCAAGATGCTAAGAAAAGAAAACTATACATGTGAATTTCTATGGCAGCTTCCAGGTATCTTTGACCAGTGCTTTTCTGTTAAATTTGAATTGAGGGAAGTCTTCCATCAAGTTATATCCTTTTCAGAATCTGGAAGCCATTGTGCTACATGACATAGCTCATGCTGATCTTAAGAGTTTCCTCTACCCTTGTCCCAGAGATTGGCAGTAGATGAGTATGTCTTGTAAATTCCTTTAGGCCTCTGTGTCAAAGTGTGATATATAGAGGGTAACCTACTCATGTAAAGTTAGAAGCATATTGTTTGAGTTTTTTTTAATGTCACCAACTCAGATCTGGTCAGAACAACTCTCCCAGGGAAGGAAAGAAGTACGAGAGATGGCTGCTTAACCATAAAAAAAGATAAAGGTCTCTGAGCAAGCACTGAGTCATTACTGACCATGGGGTGATATCAAAGCACAATATTTACTAGGGAGACTATGTTTACAAGATGGTTGCCGTTGTATTCCCTAGTCATCTGCCTTTACCCCTAGCAAACCAGGCACTCATTTTACCAACATCAGAAGGATGGAAGGCTGAGTCAACCTTTAGCTGGCTACCCAAAACTGACTTCTGTCAGGATTGAACTCAGAGCTTTGACTGAAGTACTGCAGCTTACTGCTCTGCACCATGAGACTCATTCATAGAGTAAAATTATTAATCTAATCTTCAAGTCCCTCTGAGTCTCTTTACAGGAGAGAAAGGCGGGTAAACATCCAAAAGTCCTTTTCTTTCTGTCTTTTTAAAGTGGCTTACGCCATGCTTTTCCTTTCCCCACCATTCCCACAACAACCCTGTGAAGCAGGGTTACCCCATGACCCAGGCAGGATTCAAACCTGGGTCTAGCAGATCCCAGCCCAACACTCTAACCATTACACCACATGGGCTCCGCTGACACTGGGTGGTCACAAGGCCCAGAGGCCATGTTGACCCAGCGCAATAGCCATAGTGGGGGGAAGGGGGGCTATTGCACCACACAAGGCCCCAAGGACAGGACCCTGCAGGCCTGGCTCTGGCCCTGGCCCATCCGTCAGCTCCCACACTAGCTGTGGCCTGGGCTCGTGTTCATCCAGCCGCAGCTCGGCCAAACTGCCAAGTCACATGGCAGGCCCAAAGCAAGCGAGTGAGTGAACGTTGCTTCACTTGCTCTGAGGGCCTCAGAGGAGCACTACGGCCAGCCCCCTCCCAGCGTGGGAGGTGGGGGTGAGGCCCGTCCACTGGCTTCCTTGCCAGCCGCGGACTGCCAGGTCCCACCATGGTCCCAGAGCAAGGAGCGCACAGTGCACCACTTGCTCTGACACCGGCTCTTTCATCTAGCTGAGGCTTGGCCTAACTGGTGAGTCATATGGTGGGCTGCGAGTGAATGAACAGTACTCTGCTCGCTCTGATGCCTTGAAAGAGACCGGAGCACACCATGTGCCGCCTTTTATAGGCACGCATGCCCCTTAGTCACACTTGACGAGGGCCCCCATCACATGACTAGTGTCTGCTGGGTCCTGTCACATGATCCATTCCTGCGTGCATGCATGCACACTACTGGGGAGATGGGGCTTTTTACTCCCTGTCTCCTGCTGCAACAGCAGCCCCAGGTAAGTCCGGGGCTGCATTTTTTGGCCATGAAGTTGCAGCCAACTTATGGTGAACACAGAGTTTTCAAGGCAGGAAATTTTCAGAGGTAATTTGCCATTGCCTACCTCTGCGTACACATCCTGGACTTCCTTGGGGGTCTCCCATTCAAATACTGAGCAAGGTCCACCTTGCTTAGCTTCTGAGAACTGATGAGATTGAACTAGCCTTGACTATCCAGTTCAGGGCTGTGAAAGTATCTGAATTTACTGTTCAACATGTCCTTCCCAGTTACAAGACTAAAAAAAGATTATTAATGGATGATCGCTTGCTTTTTATTTAGGATGCTCCCTGTGTTATTGAGGTATTCCTCTATGACAACATGGCGCAATATGTTGAACAGTGGTTTAGGTTTCCCAGAATAATGAGAACAGATGACTAACTTCACTGAATAAAAGGAAAAAAATGTGACAAGGATGCTTGTAATGAATTTTTAAAAGAACAATTAAAACAAACTCACCTCCAATCATAATCTTCTTTTCACTCCACCTCCTGTGTTAGAATTAGCCATCGTTGTATGGTCTTCCTCCCAAAAAAGCTAAGCAAAACACAGTGTTCTTTATGGCACTGCCTTACTACATCATTACTCAGTAGGCTAATACAATTCAAGTAGTAGCCCCAAGCTGTTTTGGCCTCTGCCAATGTACTCCATTTTGTTCTTTTTATAGTATTACAATTATTTCAATTAAGTTAACTTGAAAAGCATTTTATCCAGACATGCCTTAGGTTACTAACTTTTACAGTGTCAACAACTTTTCACATTCACATTACTCTTAATTAGGATGCAAGTGGAGGCTCTAGACCTTTAAAGAAATAAAAATGCTATCATAATTTATTTCTTGCAAAAGCAAGGCAACAGGTCTGAGCAGTGGAGAAACTGTTGAGTTTGAGCTCTGGCAGCTGTAAAGCTATTTCTGCTTCATATATTTCTCTATCCTGATTGGCTGTGTGGGGTTGATTAACCTAATGTCATTACAATTACTGCAAATTCCCCTATGCAGTATGCAAACCCCTTTCACTTGGAACTTATTATCATGCAACCAGAGCACTTGCATTTACATAATGGCTGCCTGGTTACTTTTAACCGAATGGAATCATCTCAGCCAATCATAGCCTACCTACAGCTTCTCTCATTGTTTTCTTCCTTGATCTTTTCAGTACATAAACATTTTCTTTGTGTTTCTTCTTTGTAACTCAACATCCCATGCTGCTGATGCTTCCCATTATGAAATTATACTTTACCCTGAAAAGTCCCAGCTCAAGATGTCATGCTAAGAAAATGCCCATGCAAACTGATAAAGCTAAATGATTCAAACCATCTGCTTGATACCAAGCACATTTACTTACAAGAATTCTCCTTCATTTCAATGCAATGTGCTAAGGATACGTTAAGGATCAAGAGTCTTGCTGCTGGTACTTAATTGCCAAATCAATCTGCAGATTTAGTATGACAGTTATATAATTCATTGTTAATCTGAGAGGGATTAGTTTTAATTATTTGTATACATCACTTAGTATATAATTCTGTATCATTTTTAAACAATGTCTGCATTGTGGTGAACTAAGCAGTTTCCTGAATACCAAGACTGATGTCTGATCATTTTACCAGGAAAGATAAACTGAAAAATTCTTTGAACTTGCTGCTAATATTGTTTGTTACAGCAGTGCTTTCTCCCCTTGAGGCAGATTGTACATCAAAGACTTTGACAAAAAAATTACCCATGCATTGTAAAACACAGGGAGGATGAAGCGTGATTGTGAATCAACTTTCCTACTTGGCTAGCAATTGATTCAAAAGACTGATACCACCATATGTAATACTGCCAATCAGAAACACATCAGAAACCCACTACTCATGCACTGCTTTTCTGTTTTCACATGTGTGAACTAACAGCAGGAGAATGGATGAAAAGCACAGATGGTTTCTGCACAGAACACTAATAACATGTGTAACAAGTCATTAATGAACCTGTTTGCTTTTGCATTGGAGAGCTCACTGCTCCAGGAAGCGATTGCAAGCAGTCCAGGTTGCTGTGGTTCTTTTGGTTTCTCCAGAAAGATCACTAGTTTAGTGATTCTTGTAAAATCCATGGGGAGGGAAATATAATGGGCTGAACCGATTTTGGGAAAGAGCCCTGTGCAAAGTTCTTCCCCAAAACAAGATAAACAGCTTCCTCAGCCTGTTATATTCGGGCTAGGTGGAAACCACCACAGTTAGATAGAATGTGTGAACAAGGGCCCAAGCAACTCCCAGGTTATTAGCTGTGTTGAGAGATTGTCAGAGAAACACAGGGACCAAGGTCTCATCCTTAGTATTTCCAATAAAATGGGCAAATAGTAAGTGAAGTGAAGCACCAATGATAGACCTATGATCTGACTCAGTAGAAGGCATTTCCCTGTGCACCATATTCACATACAAAAGATGCATGCTAGGCCCTCTGAGTTTACAAAGTAATTACTGTAGTGGTCAGGGCTCAAGACTGGCACGATGAAGTTTCTTCCCTTTGGCAATAAAGCCCATGGGCTCTGCACAAAAAGACCAGCTGATTACATAGAAAGGTAACAGAGGTTTATCTGAGATGTGAAGGAAGACACAGACTCCCTGCTTAGTGAATTCCCAAGACTAATCCCTAGTTTAGCCATGAAGTGTAGGTTTTGATCATTTTCTCTCTAGGGTAGTGTATAAGACCTGCCTCGAGGTGTCGATGTTTCTTTGAACCAGTATAATTATGACTGGAACCCCGTCAATGCCACCTTCATTTAAGGGTTCCAGCTCTACTGACTCCTCTTGTTGCACTGCTGACCATTGAGGTGTTGTGTACAATTAACCTCTGTGGAGGAGGGTAAAACACCCCTTACTATTTATTCTTTCATTCTGCAGAAAGGAAAGAAAAAATTATTTCAGGAGCATAGGAGGCAAAAGAGAGAGAGAGAGAGAGAAAAAAACCATGAGACTGCTGTCATCAATCTGGCTGGCAATCTGCCATTTGGTCCCTTCAGCCTGGATTCTATCACTGGACAATCTTTCTGCAAATGGGCAGGGGGAAAAAATCCCAAGGCTCTTTTTGCTGAGCAGCAGATGGCATAGACATGCGCACTAATGCAGTTATTTTGTAAAATCTTTTTAAAGATTTTAAAGAGTACAGGGTATAATTTATTTTATTCAACTTATAGGTTGCTCTTCCCCATATGAACTAAGGACGGCTTTCAACAGTAATTAATAACAAATTAGACATAGAGATAGAAAGTTTAAACTGTACAAGAATGAGTCCTGAACTGTTTACAGATGATTGAGCAAATAAGGGAAAATTGAGTGATCTTTATGAAAGTTCTGATTCACATTTAAGACCAAAAAAATATTGCTTGATTGTTACCATTTTAATCAACTGTATCACATGTGTGACTTGCCTGGACTGCAATGATACTGTCTGCAGAGCACTGAAAAGCAATAATTTGAAAACTGGGGAGAGCCATGTGTTCTCTGTTGGCTGTGGATACAGTACATCCTTGTCTGCTGTCTCCGGGCCCCTTCTGAACTATAAAACATGGTCTGACAATTAAATCAGCAGCAAGACTGTAAATAAATGTATTCCCTTGGGGTTGCCTTACATCCATTTCTAAATGCTTGACACAAAAGATAATGGATTTTGCTGGTGCCATTTATGATGGCATCAAATAAACACACAGACAAGTGCTATGGATTTTCATGCCACCAGGTTTATTGATTTAATATGGATCACATTTACTCAGAACCTCTTAGTTCTTGCAGTCCAGATATGTCTAACGATGCAGCAAACAGCACAGATACAAAGAATATATTCTAGCAGGGAGGATATAGCCTCTTTGTTGTCAGAACTAGTTGACATTCTCTTGTAGCCTTCCTTTCTTAATTAATTCATTAACATACAATTCAAAGGTAACTTGCAATTCTATATTCATTATTCAGGATTCACAATAACAGTTGAGGCAGGTTTTCTATCACCTCCAACTTTTGTTTTATTAGATTTATTTTTATTTTATTTTTCAAAATTTATATCCTGCATTCTTTCCCTCAGGAAGACCATCAGGGTAGTAACATTGCTTCAGTGTGTAGGAAAAGGGCAACCCAGATGTACTTCATCTGCAGTTACTGGCAGAGAATCCATTTAGTGATGTAACCACTCCAGATGGTAAAGCAAGCCATGTTATCTATCTAAAATACTACAGCTGTAATCCTATACTCATTTTCTTGAAAGTAAGAGTGATACTAGATGCAAAATTTGACATGTGATTTTCAATGAAAATGGTGATGAATCCTCTCTCATCCATCCCCTTTGTGACATTCAGTCTGACTTACCCTTGGCATGATAATATCACACCATTCATTTCCCTCCTCCATTGATGGGGGCTGGTTGAGAAACAGCAGAGGTAAATGTGCTAAATCAATTTTAGCTGCTGTTGGCATTTTTTGTACACCAACATTAGAACTATTTTGATCCACTGCAGATTTTCCCTATTAAATACAGCTTTACTACCCCCCCCCCCCAAGTTTTTTACTTGCTTGGGTATAAAACAATACATTTTTTCTTTTCCCTAATTTTGACTTATTTGACAACCTTTGCTATCAAGTAGTTAAATCTGATTCCAGTTGTGGGCCACAAAAGAGTAGAGGACTGTGACTGTTGTTACTGAGCATGCTATATTAAAACTAGTCATATTCAGTAGCATTTACCTGTAAAATTGATGAGTGGTTATTTTTGTTGACATTTTGACATTAAGCTGAGAATTTCAGCAGAATTCTATTACATATCACATTTGGTTCCATTCTAAATTCCATGTTACCCAATAGGAATTTCTACCTGACAGGAATGCATAGGATAATGCTGCTGTACACATAACATGAACTGAATACAATGAAATCAGCAGATATTCTGTGTCATACTGAACCCTTCGTAGCCATCTGCATTTTATACCCATCTCCAAAGGGTGCTACTGATTCTTGAGGCCTCTCCAGAAAAACAAGTATTGTGGTCAAGTTCTTGAGAAGAACTGAAAATTGCCAGGTAGCAAGAAATGAACAGACTTTGAAATGAAGGTACTGTGCCTGCTGACATACTGACAACCTAACCAAGTAATTACTATCCCGGAATATAGTAATCAACACAGCATCTAAAAAGAGCTGAGCATTTTGCAGAGATGGGGAAAAGATACACAGTAAAAGCAATTAACTGTATAGAAGCAATTAACTGCATGGAAGGAAACGCACACAGTTTAGGGGCACAGCATACATCTTAAGACAGGAGCAGGAATGGAATTAAATGGCACTTTGGTCTAATGGATCAGCTTCAACAGCAAAGGTCCAAGCACTAATGGCAGATGAAAATGGGATACACATGTTCTGCCCTGTTTGTCAAGATAAATAGTACTTTCTTCCTTCATATTAGCCAGTCAGGCACAAGTTTGTACTGGTTTTCCAAAGCAGCACTAGGCACAACATTGTGTTTCTGTATAGGAGAGGGGTGGTGGTGAATGCAGTCACCAACACAGCAAAGTTAGCTTCTGTACTGAGGGCTGAAGGATTTCTCTTGTTCCATGTGGTGGTGGCTGATGCCTGTAAAAAGGGAACCCATGTCCTGCCAAGTCATTTCCATCATTTGATGTACAAGGCTGGTGGGCAGGACAAGGAGGGTAGAACCTAGCCATTCAAGGACAGAAGGTAGAGTCTGAGAGAGCCCACAAAAACTCAATGCTGACTGGCTCCTTCCACTAGTAAGACAGATAACAGAACAACAGATGAGAAGCACGGAGGCTCATTTGAAAGCATGTACCGGTATATCTTGGAATGCCAAAAAGACAAATCAGTGGGTTCTAGACCAAATGAAGCCTGAACTCTCCCTAAAAGCTAAAATGACAAAACTGAGGTACTCAAACTTAGATCACATAATGAGAAGGCAAAAGTCACAGAAAACGCAATAATAGCTGTAAATGTTGAATGCAACAGGAAAAGAAGAAGAGTCTTAATCAAGGAAGCCACAGGCATGACCTGAACAAGGCAGTTAATGACAGAATGTTTTGGATGTTGATAGGACTTAACACACTTGCAAGGAACATGTGGCACCCTTCAAAAATTCACTAAATAGTTATAACACAGAAAAATGTCTTAAATGACTGGCTGAGAAAAAAGATGCCAATCATGCCATTCATCTTTTGATGCTTTAAAATCATTCCAAGTATTTGAAATTCTGTGAGACCCCAAGAAATGAATGAAATAAAGAATGGCCTCATTTCCATTTTGGTTTATTGATTTATTTCTCTGTGGGCTTTCTCTGACTGATGCTCCATTTCTCCTGAATTATGGTTTAACAAAGTAATATTGGGTGGTGGCGGCGGCGGCGGGGGGGGAGTTCTTGCTACAAATTCCAGCTCCTTCAGTTCAGTTGTGCAAAAATAATGAAAAAGGAACCTCAGTAGTTAGAACCACATCAAAATACTTTCATTGCAAGGTCTTGCTGATGCACACATGCACTTCTTTGCACTGGTAAACAATGGCACCAAAATAATCTTGATTAATTTAGCTTTAGCTTTTCTTATCCACATCTCTCTTTCCACTATTTTCTAAAAATGGGTATTTAACACCCCTCCCACCACTTTCCATGTGGAGGCCCTTGCCATGTTAAGTAGTTAACTGACAGATAGTCAAAAGTACACAATGTTTTATCATTTGGCACCTGCAGATCAGTAATGTAGAAGGGAAAGGGAAGACACAGGTGCATGGAAGGAACTGAAAACTATTGAGGATATTGAAACCTGCATGTACAAAACACTGTACAAAATTAGTGAATTAAAAATGGATTGAAAATTATTTATGAATTGTTTTCTCTTCAAAAACAAGACCACTTTATTTGGAACTCCTGAACCAAAGGGAAAAATGTAAGGGCAGAATGACACCACTAGCTCTGTAGTGGTTTTCTCACTTAACACCCCCCCCCCCTCCACACACACACAATTAGGAAAATGGTGGAAGAGGAAATTTAACACTTTCCTTCACATCCGTCTCAGCCTCAAACCACCAACTCTAGGTTGCTTTCATTAGCACTTGGGAAAACCACAAGTTTCTGAATGTGTTCAGAGGAAAAATGATACAAGAAGTAGCTCTTCTTCCTGTGCACCTTTAACTGCACAGCCCTCAGCTGAGGAGAGTTTCAGATATATCTTGGTGACAGTCGAGGTGGAGGAGCTCTTTTCAAATGCTTCTACTGGTCCTTTTTATATATGGGAATAGTTGTAATCCTGGGTTTATAATGTAAGTAACATGTCAGAAGAGCAAAGGAGACACCTTCTCACCAGTTTAAGCTATTCAGCCATCATTGCTAAACTGATAAAAACCAAGGTCCTTTTGAAGGTACTACCTGAACCAAGCGTTTCTTTTGTATCTGATCTCCTAGCAACCGTAAATTATTCTGTCAACTGTAAGACAGCATGGCATGGGATTTACCTAATACCACCACTGCCGTCCTGGTGGGGGAGGAGGGGGAGGTCAGCTCCAGCATTGGGTTGTCCTGCTACATCAGGTGGCAGCACAGGACAGCCTCCAGGTCAGCATCCCTCCACAGCCTGGGTCTCCTGCCTGGCACCCACCAGCAGGGCCTGCTGCCATCTCTCAGGAGTACTTCTGCATGGGACAGAGTACCATAGGTTCCAGCACACTGACCCAGTCACAGGGTACGGGGCCACTTGGCAAGTAATGGGATCCTATGGTGGAGACTCCTAACACTGCTCTTTTCTAGGGCCTCTCTATTTAGCTGCATCCAAAAAAGTAACTGATTTGAGTAATGAAGCCTGAGAGATATGATGTTCTGAAATTCATTCTATCTCCCTTCTGTGTTTCCACAAGCTCTCTTATCCCTTCTCTCCAATTTAGACATCTTAGGTTCATGAGACTGCAATCATTTACAGTTACTTGTGAGTAAGCTCAATTAACACAGTGAGATTTATTTCTGAGTAAGCACACATAGGCTCAGGATGCAACGATAAGTGCACATTGCTAAATAAATGGGTTTTTGCTGTAAGAATAGAATCCTATTTACACTAACTCTTGAGTAAGAAATCGGTAGGATGTATTGGTGTAAAATTACATTGGTGTAAAATTGGTGTAAAATTACTGGATGTAATTTTATGCATTATGGCTTGAAATAAGCCACATTGAACATGTGAGGATTAACTTCTATATAAGCATGCATATTTCAGTTCTGAGAACATTTCCTATCTTGAAGAGTTGGATTTATATTCTTCCTTTCTTTTCTATAAAGAGACTCAAAAGGGCTTACAATCTCCTTTCCCTCCTCTCCCCCCACACAACAAGCACCCGTGAGGTGGGTGGGGTTGAGAGAGCTCTGAAGAACTGTGACTAGCCCAAGATCACCCAGCTGGCATGTGCTGGAGTGCACAAGCTAATCTGGTTTCCCAGATAAGCTTCCACAGCTCAAGTGGCAAAACTTGACAAAAAACTCTTGGCTCATAATAGCTGTGAAAATTGTAGATAGGATATTAATGAAGCAACAGTGCTAACCAAGTTTCTTTCTTCACTTCACCACACAGCTTACCTTTACAGCCTCACAACAATAGAAGGGAAGAATCTTCACAGATCCACCTGTTCTTCAATTCCACACCCAGAAATGGGGTGGTGAGGTGTAGTATACACTAGGTCAGGTAAGTGAAAAGACCTTTGAATGCTGTGGGTCCTGAAAATTGTTACATGCCTAAAGAAGAGCTGGATATGACTTGAGAATCTCAGTTTTTCTGCATGGTATTGAGGAAACCTATAGAAGCTTTATTATAAGTGGTGAAAAACACTGACAATATATTGAGATATGATAGATGTTCAAGGGAATTAAGTACTGACAAAAAAAGAAAGGACAAAGGCAAATAATACAATGGACATTATTATTTCAGCTAGTTTCAAGATTAAAAGAAAATGAATATAGCAAGAAGTGTAATAAGGGGACTGACAGATTTCAAAAATAAGATTATACAACAAAAACTTTGTCCTAACATTTATTAGGACCAATTTACAACTATGACTTTAATTTGATGGAGGAACGAAAAAGTGAAAACATGGATGATCATATGGATGCAAAACTTTGAAGAAGAAATATCTTTTCAACCATGGGAAACTTTATGGATGAAAGGTATAATATTTACTGCCAGTCAAACAATAAGAGAAAACTGGCAAAGGATGTTCTATCAATAGTATATCATCCAACGGCTATTAAGAAGATGGACAAAAATTACAAAAGGAAATACTAGGAATGTGAAGAAGTGGATGGCTCTTTTTATCACATGTGGTGAATCTGTAGAAAAATTTAAAAATTCTGGAACTTTTACACTACTTGACACATGCTTGGCAGGGATAGAACTTGAAATATTCAAAGCATATGATGTGGCACACTGGAACAAAAAGTTATTTCATGTCACAATTTTTTTTATGCAGACATGCTGTTAGCTATTTAAATGAGTAAAAATTATACTGATAGTGGTGGTATTAAGCCTTCTGTTAAATTCAAACAAGAAAGAAAATGAGAAAAAATCCGATCTGAACATGTAAAATAGAATAGAATATTTATCACTTAATAAAAAGATTTTTCTATCATAATCTGATTGCTCATCTACCTGAAAGCTTTACTAGCTCTGTATCATTAAGTTTTAAAATACATTTTGACCTATTTCAGCCAGATAAGTGCAAACAAAACTGATGTCAATTCCTTCCACGACCTTAAAATTTTGCTTTGCTTCTATTTTCCATTGTCTCAAATTGACCAAGAACTGCAAATAGAAGAAAGTATATATGCTCAAAGACACATGGATATGCTTATCTGTATCCTAGATGGGTAATTTCATACTCATCTTCATACACACAACATACTATTTTCCCCCTCCGAAATCATTAATTAGCCTCAGATATTTTTTCCACTGCTTATTTTTATAGAAATGATACCTTGTCCCCTGGAGTTGCAGAAGTTTCCTCATTCTTTCACAGACAAGTGTACCGAGTGGTTGATGCTTGTTATTCTTTTTTCTCAAAAGACACTTCACTGTTTGCTATGTCTTAATGCTGAAACAAGCAACATTATGACAGCATTTAGTGGGAAACCACAAGTATTACAGCACAAACAACTCCATTGGGTATACGATGGGCAGGGGTAAGGGCATGTGGTGTTGAAAGAGAGAAAGAAACTGATTGTGTAACTCACCTTGTGTTGACAATGTATGGAGTAGGTCTTCAAGATCCAGAGTACAGTAGTTTTATAACACCAGAGCTAATCTGTACTAGGAGATGAAAGGCAAACACAAAGTGCCTTAAACTACACATTTGTAAGGATTGTTTACAAAGTTCAAGTTCAGTACAATCTCCTAGATGTAAAACCAGTCAACTGACCTCCATCATAAGTTTAGCTTCCATCTCTGCTTGTTGCTGTTTGATCAGTGCCTGAGGCAATAAATAAGGCTGTGAGAAGATATAAAGGGTGATATAATAAATTGATGTGTATGTTGGGTGGTTAGATTTCTGGTGTGGAGCAACTAGAGTACATTGATGGAGAAAGGGTGGATTTATGAACAAAACACTTTGTGTAACAGCAAATACTGCAAAGTCAAAATGTCTCATTCTAAAGTGTATAACTATGTAGGGTTCACACATTATAGCTTGGCAAATAATATCTGCCCAATACAGTTTTGGCATCAGAAAATGTTGTGGAGAGGAAGACAGGAGTTCTTGCTCCCTCTCTGCTCCACTGTCCTGAATCAGACTCCATAGTGATTTTAAACGGAGTTCCCCCAATAGAGGTCATCATTGCAAATATAGCTGTTTGTCCCATGACACACTTGATTTGAATACTGTAAATATAAGGTGACTTGGGGAAGGGACAAGGTTTTCTTTAATATTCTACAGCCAAGCCAAGAATGCTTGTGGAGGCACTGGAGACAGGGAATATGTGAAAAGAACTCAGGCAATTGATTGCCTTCTTTGAAGCCTCTTAAACGATAAAACCTTTTGTGGCTCTTCATCATCTTCTCTGCAATTAGTGCAGAATTTGGACATGAGATTCTCACCCAGAATACTTTCTGTTTGTCAGCCAATGAGAAAACTGGGAATGCTGTGGACAGCAATAAATAATGGAGAAAGTTTCCATTGCCAATTTAAAGTTGAAGACATTTCATGCCACTATAAGTTTTATTAAATATGTCTGCAAATCATGAGCAGTAAAAATATATTGGATATCTGCCATCTTAATAATGTTCATCTGCACTGACTGATTTCAACAGTATATAGTTTCAGACAAAGAACCTTAGTACTGTAGTGATAATGAGACTACTCCCCTATTGAGTACAGGTTTCTGTCAACTCAATGAGCTTCATTTTGAGTATAAGTTTATAGTCAAAGGCTCATCTATAAGAATCTTTTAAAAAGCAGTTGCTGGGCAATACTATTTTCTAAAAGATGAAAAATGAGAAAAGACTGCAGCCTCTTTCATTCTGATCCTTCATATGCTTGGTATAATTGCTCAAAGTGTTCCATTAGTCCCAGGGCAGCTTGCATAGGGTTGCAGTCTTAGTCTCTAAAAATTAATAAAGTTTGTGCAACAGTGTGTTGAACTTTGGCACAGTTTTAGATAAATGTTTGGTATTTCATCCAGTTCCTCAGGATACACGTGAACATCCATGGCAAAATTATGTTAGTTCACTATAATACGAGACTTTGTTTGAAAAGAAAGACGTTTTGTCTCTGAACATTCTTAGACAAGAGGTTTTCTGTGTGCCTCTTGAGATATGTTATTGCTTTCCTCAGCTTGGGATAAAAAAAGTTGCAGTTATGTGGATTACTGCATTACAGTGTGTGATGGTATAGGAATGCATGGATCTTATCAGCTGATACTCTACAATTTATTGGCAGAGCAGACTGTGCGTGTTGCTCAGATTAAGCGAGACTAATCTTTAAGGAGGAAGGCAGCCCTTACTGTGTGCTGCATGTTTATAGAAGAAATAATACATTTGTGTCAGGAACTGCATTACAGATGCTGGGGACAATTTATGATATTTCATCAATAGGAGTTTATGAGAGGAAGTAGTTTTGATCTGTCAGAACTTCTCGTCAGATTTTAGAATAAAACAACCAAGCATTTGGGGATGGTAAGATTCTTTGGCTTGAGGAACAGGCTGAGAAACAGTAGGCTGATTTTTGTGTTTTTTGTAGGGAGACCGAGATGGGAGACTGGATCAGTTGACTAAAGCATTCATGTAGTTGTTTGTTTCGGGAGTCAGATGCATGGCAAGCAATTGTGCTGTCTGCTGAAGGAGCTTGTTAACTTCATTACATTCGGCTTATGTAAACAACACGAACATTACAAAATGCTTGTTAACTTCATTACATTCGGCTTATGTAAACAACACGAATATTACAAAATGCCCATAAGAGTTTTCTCATTCAAAACCATCAGAACTTCTCAATGTGCAGGTATGTGGTCAGTAAACAAAACTATTTAATTTCCATAGATACTGAGTATGTCAAAATATTAATATTCGAATTCACTAGAATTCAAATGGTTTGATTTGATTTGTTTGATTGATTTAAAGTCATAGACCAATAATAAACACTTATTTTTATATGCAAGTTGGGCCCTGAAACAAATTACCTAGAATTTTTGATCAAAGATTTAATCAAATTCCATGTTAAACAGCTTTGTGCCAGTCATGAGCCAGTTCCTGGGTACTTAGCAAATTACAGAGGATTCTTAGGCAGAACCTCGCAACACAGTGCAGCCAGAGCTGACTTCTCCTGAGGAAGACCAGGCAGCAGACTCAACCCCCAGCCCTTCCCTGCAAGATGACATGCAGGTGGATGAGCCTGCAGATCCTCCTAGGGAACCCAGCAATGAGCCAGCTGTGCCCAGAAGGCTGAAGCAGAGGCAGCTGCTGCAGAAGCAAAGGAGAAACGTAATAGATTAATTAGTTAAATTTGTGTGTGTTTATGTAAAAACATGAATTTATAATATTAAAAGTATAAATATATATATTAAAAGACCCAAAGTTATATCTCTTATAAATGAAGTGCAGATACCTATAAAAGAAACTTTGCAACTCCTTCAAGAATATCAGCATCACTACTATTGAGGAAAAACCCAATTTAGATGTCACTATGACTCTGGATTTGTCATTGGATACACTACAAAGCAAGGAGCTTCTCGATTTTGTGTACTTCGGACAATCAAATGAAGTATGGCTGATTGATTCCAGCTGATTTGGGCAAGAATCACAGACTCTGTCCTGGAATGGAATTGACTTAAGGGTGATGGCTGATGGGGAGACATTAAACCTTGTCCTAGTTAGGATCCATCTCTGTCTGGGCACTGTTAGAAGATCAAGATACTTAGCTGTATGCCTGTGGATAAGAGGGATATTATGATATAATGGGGAACATGACTTTATGGCTGGTGATAATAATAATTGAAATTCCTGATCTAGAAGCCTTGTTTTTAGGATGCGGAATATCTAATTAGATGACAGCATATATAAGGCTTCAAGGAACAGGCCAACAATTGGACTTTTGGGTTGACAAGTTGCCACCATTCAGAAGACAATAGTTCCGGTAACACAGAGAACATTAAAGTGTTCTTGTTGGTGCTGAAACAGAGCCTAAGTCAGAATTTGAAAGTAATAAGCCATGCTCTGGTTTCTAAAAAAAACTCACACCAGCTTCTAGAAAGAGTACGGCAAAGGGCACACAGTGCGGTACCCCAAAGATCTTATATAAAAAACTTTTCTGAACTCTTTCGACTACCTTATTCCAATGTCCAAGCCATAAAGGCACACCATATAGAAGTGGCTGAACCATGTCATGCTGAAGACGTTTAGCACGGCTGGAATATTTGTATGACCCTTTGAGAAGAAAAATGTCAAAACCACTGCTGATTTCAGATAGCTGCTTTTTACTGCTTTTTCTCTATGAGTTACCAATTTAGCACAATGATGACGGGGGGTGGGAGGGTGGATGGAAAGGGAGTGTTGTATCGCCATCTGAGTTTTATTTTTTAAAATTTTCCCCGAGATATTACTTTACTAGAATGTGCTGTTGTTGGTTTTAATGTTATATTAACTGTTACTATGCTTTTATTGTTGTATGCCGCCCTGAGCCCTTCGGGGGAGGGCGGCTAATAAATCTAAAAATCTAAAATAAATAAATAAATAAATAAAATTAAGCCCAAGGTATTTGAAAGATCTAATTTGTACAACCAATTTGCCATTAAGATACAATTTTAAAGGTTTGTAAGAATGAGTAAAGACCATGCAGGAAAACTGGTCTGGACATATATGCTGCTGGCTGCTTCACTAGGCTGCTGGTTCAGCTGTTCCTTTTCTCTCTTAGGCCCCTTCCGCACACGCAGAATAATGCATTTTCAAACCACTTTCACAACTGTTTGCAAGTGGATTTTGCTATTCCACGCAGCTTCAAAGAGCACTGAAAGCAGTTTGAAAGTGCATTATTCTGCACGTGCAGAAGGAGCCTAGGTGTCATACTGTTACACATCTGCCAAATGTTTGCTTCCTCACATACCTGACCCAGGCTTTAGTACAAGTAACAAATTTGGCCTTGAATGAGGAGATAAGCTGACGTTTCATTTACAGGAATCAGTTGTCAGCACAGAACCATGTGCATCCAAACTAGTTTCTGCTTTTCTGCACCATCAGAAGTATGGTATTAATCAACCAATTGGATCTAGGCCCTTAGTCCTTCTCTTTCAACTTCCTATTCCACTGTGATCAACATACCTGGGTAAAAATGAGTAAGAAATAAGCATTGTCTTTAGCCAGGTGTTTTCCAGGCAGCTAGAGTCCTCATTGCTACTTGTCGAGATGCAGAGGCTAGGTAGAGGTCAATACCCCTTCCAAGTGTTGCTTATATTTACTGTTGCTACATCACATCCATTCATATTCCACACAGATGAACAGGATCTAATGGCATTTTAAGGATTAATGTTTTTGAAGCGTAATTACTCATTGAATCCATTTTATCAAATAAATGTTCTACATGTTTCTAGTATGAGGACACAAAAAAAGAACGAACGAACGAACGAACGAACGAAAGAAAGAAAGAAAGAAAGAAAGAAAGAAAGAAAGAAAGAAAGAAAGAAAGAAAGAAAGAAAGAAAGAAAGAAAGAAAGAAAGATCAAAGCTCTGGACTGGGAAAAGCAAACCAGCTATTCTGTTTTGACAGCCAACATTTATCTGACATCTGGCACAGATGTTCTATAACTGGCGGGGTTGGTTAAAAACAATAGCTGATTGGCAGGCCTGTTTATGGCTGAAGGTCAGTTTCCAGGCCAGAAAATATTGAAACATGATCACTGTGTCTGAAGGTCTCAGCTATAAGCTGAGACTGTAAGAATTTATGGTCTGATATGCAGCAGAGCAATAATTTTTTTCTCAGTTGCACAAAACAGGATTGTGCTTGCTTATGTATTTTGGATCATTTCTAGGATGCCTCTTAAGAAAACTGCTTAAAGCAGCTTACAATTGAAACTATCACAATATTTAAAGCAAGCCATTGACTGTGAATAGCATTCAAAATTGTCTACAAAATAGAAGCACACAATTAAAATTATAAGATAACCACCAAATTAAAAGCTTAGGTTAAAAGCTGGGTTTTGGCCTGGCACAAAAAAGAAAGTGAAGTGAATGCCAGAAGACCCTGTTGGGAGAGAATATTCTGAAGGCCAGGTGCTACCACTGAAAATGCCCTGTCTCTTGTTGTTACCTCCCTCATATCTGAAGATCCCAGTGAGAATAGGAAATACTCCTTGTAATTAATCAAGAGGAACAATTAACCCGGAAGTGTACATTTTTTTAAACAATGAACTTAAGTGTAAATTGGTTGCAATAGTTTGATAAAAGATTACTAAATCACCTCTGAAAGATTTGCTGTTTTATGCAGCATTTTGTGTAAAAAAAACCATCCACCCTATTTATATAATTTAGCATTATAGAATAACTATTCTTTATGTAATTAATAGGAGAAAAGTGTGTGTGTTTATTCACATATATTAAGAAATATGCTGCACTATTGGATTTTCCCCTCTATTGTTTTGTTATTGTTGTTGACCCTGCTCCTTTTTTCTGAACTCTTCACATACATATACACAAAACAGAAATTCTTTAATACAGGTCACCCTAAATACCAATACAAATTCTATTTTTCTTTGCTGCATCCTCAGTAAGTGGCTTAACTTCCTACTTCAATTAAAACGTACTGAAACAGTAAAAAAAAATCATACCAATTAAAAAAGTTGCTGTGATCTATCATCACCCACATTATTTCTGTGCATTTAATTAATAATACAAATACAATAGGAAAACTCCCAGGTCTGGTGAAGTTTGGGTGGGATGTCCAATTCTATGACCACACAAATAAAGGAAAACTGTGTGCCCATAGAATTGGACCTTCCCCACCTAAACTTCATTAAACTTCAGAGTTTTTCCGAGAAGAGTCACCAGAAGTTGTGCTCCAAATTTGGTATCTGTACTTTGAAAAACAGCCTTGTAGACTCTTCCAGAAACTCCAATTGAATGCAATTGGAGGAAACCAATTATCAATCCTCTCAATAGTCAGTGGTGGGAACTTTTTTCAGATGGATTCTCGGTTGTGACATTGACCTATTAAAGTCTATTGGCCCATTAAAATCTAGCTCCTTAGAGCAACATCCAAATTTGGTGAAGTTTGGTTCAGGAGGTCCAATTTTTTGGGTACCCAAAGGGGGTGTTCACATCTTCCACTGGAGTTTTCAATTGTTTAGGGGCCCATAAAATTACACCTGAACCAAAGTTGGGGGATGTGGCTATCCATGCCTGTCTTATAAATCTTGGGTTCTTTTTTCCAAATACTTAAAAACCGCTAAGTTTTCCAAAGATTTTATTGAAAAACAGAAAATAATAAATGTTCTAATACATAGATTTTTCAGCTATAGCATTGTTCCAAGCAGGTTTTGTTTTAGACCTGGGATCAGGAGTTGCTTTCCCATGCCCGGTGTCAGGTTGACCTGGGGGCTGTGGGAAGGGAACTCTGGTCTGTGTCAATCTGTTAGGTGAAAGTGTTATTTTGCTGCTTCTTGACTTCATCTCCTCTGCTAGCTAGTGAAGGACACATACCTCGGCCTGTAGTTGCAGCTGTGGAATGGAATGGTGGGTGGGGGAAAGAGTTTTTTTGGTTACTTTATATTATTGAAGTCTCTGCTGGACCGGCAGAGACGTCTTGGTGCTGTACGAGACTTATCTTGCCTGCAATAAAGAAATCTTTGTTCATCAACAAGTGTTTCAATTGTCTGGTCAAAGGAGGTTCTGACACCCTGCCTGGATCAGAATTCCCTTTGTTCTTTCCCCTTGGTTCTCAGGTAAACTCTGTTTCCTAACCCCCCCCCCCAATCAACTTCTGATCTACAACCGTTTGGCCACTAGCTTCCTTTGTGTAATTTATTCAAAGGAATTTGGCTTCCTATCCAGAGATCAAAGGTCCTTGTCAGGCTAGTGTGAATCTGCCTGATACTGTAGCTGGAACAACCTCTTCACAGGGGTTTTGTAAGGAGAGTAATTTGCAGCCATGCTGCAAATTTGGCACTTCTACCATAAAACAAAACAAAACACCACCTTCCCAAGTCTCAAAATATTTCCCATAGATGTTAATGGTGCCAATTTTTTTTTAGATTTCCCTGGGACACAGAAATCTGGGACACAGATTTCTCATGCTTGACAAGTATAATAACTTGGATTTTTTCTGCTTTGTGTGTGTGTGTGATATATATTTATAATGTCTAGTTCCCACATAATCTGTGGAACACAATCTGTGGATTTAAACAGAAAACAAAAACTCATAATTTTCCTTATAATTTTTTAAAGAAAACAAATTTGTCCCTAACATTTCAATTATTGCAACTCTGCTATTTGCCATGTGATTTCTCTTATAATTCCATAACCAAGATATTTTACACACAAACTGTACAGTCCATTCGACAGAATACATAATTACACTGTAAACTTCATGCATAAATTATATATAATCTTAGTTTTATATATGTGAAGGTCCAACATCTACATGCAGAAGTTCAATTCAGCAAATTTTGGGCTATAATTTAACAAGTGCATTTTTTCCAATTGCTTTCTATGAATATAGCTAATAAATTCTTGCTTGGTAGCTGACTGACAGAACAATCCTTTCCAGAATTGTGTTCAAGTCTTCTAAAAAAGGTTTATTCCCATGAAAAAAAAAATATTTTTAGGACTGTACTATGCAAAAATGGTCTTTGTGGAAATAAATGATCTAGAATGTAGTAGTAAGTCACTAGACAGAAATTCAGGGTCCTGCTTAAGCCAAGGATTATCCTGACACACCCGGCCCAGCCGGAAAAGAACCGAGGTTCTTTCACATGAGGGATAATCCCCCAATTCATATCTTTTTGACTTATCTGGTACTGAAAAAGTGGGTGGTGGTGTTACCCCTCCCTTCTGCTTTTTCTGAGGGATGAACAGATCAGGCAATTTCTTCCCTTGTCCTGTTTGATTATCCCCGTGGTTCCTGTGCAATATGTGTCATTCCATGCCTCCAATGTAGGAGCAGCTGATGGTAGTATAGGCCAACCCCTCTTCCCTGCTGCCGGTCCGTGGGCACACAACCAGCACTCAGACACATTGAAAGCCCTGCTCATATTCTGGGCTAACTGGTGGAACTGGTTGTGTTCCCATCCGGCCCTGACCATGGGAAACAATAAAAACAGATTCCCCAGATCATTCATATGTATTCTTAAAACCTTTTCCTTTGCAAATCTTAGAATGACATTTCTACAGAGGTTATGAGTCTCAAGCTCACTGTTCTTGGAAGACACTCCCCCTTCATCTTCACAGCTGTATGGTGCATTTGTGAACCTCCTAGGTTCCCTCAGCTTTTCTTCAGTATTTCTCCAATCTGCTGTCAGTGGCAAAGCCACCAGGGGGCAGAGAGGGGGCTGCGCAACTCACCGGGCGCACCATTTCTAGTCACGTGGGGGCAGAAAAATCCCCCTCCCCCTCCCCTCTGCACCCCCATGGTGCCCCCCACAGGCCCCCCCACTGCGTCCCCCTGCGGCGCACCCCCCCACTTACTTTTAGGAATGGAGCAGGGCAGAAGCATGCCTGCGTTGCCTGGGCCTGGTGGGAACTACATTTCCCAGGAGCTCCTGAGAAATGTAAGGGGGCCGCGGGGGGCATGGGGGGCGCTGCGGGGAGCGCAAAAGCCAGTGTGCACCAGGCGCACTCTGATCTAGCTACGCCTCTGTCTGCTTTCCAATTACAGTTCGGAAAATAATGCAGTAAAGACTGAATGGTTACTGTGTGGCGGGAAAACTCAGATTTCCTCCATGACATGGCTTTTATTTATTTATTTATTTATTTATTTATTTATTTATTTATTTATTTATTTATTTATTTATTTATTTATTTATTATTTATTTATTTATTTATTTATTTATTTATTTATTTATTTATTTATTTATTTATTTATTTATTTATTTATTTATTTATCATAAGCAAGATAATATCATTCTATGAATGTGCCATTATAATAAGTGTGACATTTTATTTGAATTCTCACATTTCATTTTAAAAATAAGCTTCTAGTTCTTTCTCTTGTGGAGATATAAGGGGAAAGTATATCTGTACAATGGAAGTTGCCAGAAACTTTCTTTGAAACAAATGAAAGATGAGATTTATCAGAACCCATTTCACATATTATTATAGCAGTATATAACTGTATTCCAGTTTTAATTTTTTAAAAAATATGAAAGAACTGGTGGCCCAAATGAAGAGAATTGCCTGTTGCTGGGGAACTGGAGCAGAAACATTGCAGGATTAAGTGCCATGGCGAAGTCCCATTGCTGCTGTGCTTTATCTGCAGCTGCATCAGCAGTGGAGAAACCATAAAAGCCCCTCACCATGAGGAAAGCACTCAATTACACTAGGTCAACCAGGGCTACCCAGCTGGACACTAAACACTACCATTTCAAAACACTTTCAATTGCATTATGACAACCACATAAATTAGTAATGACTGGACAGGGACATGAGTGACAGAGATGCAGGGACATGAGTGACAGAGAGAATGTAGAGGAACATTAAAAAGTGGAAATAGCCCAGTAACTAGTCACACAAATATCTATGTTATTATGGAGAGGAATTCTGGTCAATGAAAAAATGAAAACAAATGCCACATAAATGACGTTAATAACATTCAGACGTTTTATTGTTTTGTTTTTTGGAGGTGTGTGTTAAGGTCAAAAACTTAAAATGGTTGTCAAAGAAATCTGACCTCTGTGTTACACTTATAGGAGTGACCTTTGCAACAGATTAGTTGTTTCAAAATAGATTAATTATTTACAATGTGGGACTAGACCAGAATAAACCAGATGTTTTAATAAGGCCTGAATAATTTCTTTCATTATTTTATTCAGTATGCATTAAACTGAATAATGCAGCTTGCAATAAGCTTTTGGATAGGCTAGGGGAACTTGAATTTCAACTATATGAGATGAAATGAGATCCATGACTGACTGTCTTCTTAAACTGCAGGGTTTTTTAAAACCCTAGAGGACAGTTTATGTTGTGGGAGCTGTGAGTTAGCGGACAAGGGCCAGAAATTCTAGCAGCATTCTCTCCTGACAAAGCTTCGCCTGCATTCTTCGGGACTGCCAGCCACAGGATGCAGGCGAAAACGCCAGGAGAGACAATGTTAGAACACGGCCATACAGCCCGGAAACCACACAGCGCCCAAGTGATTCCGGCCGTGAAAGCCTTCGACAATACCTAGAATATCTGTTTATTTAATATATTTATATACTGTAGTCTCAGTGGATTCTAGCATGAAATTATACAATCCAAAAATGCATCTGGTAAACCACTTTAATACAAATAAGTTGTGGTAAAATGTAATAATATATGTATCTGCTAGCAAGCAGATAAAATATTTTAAATCCTTTGTTATTGCTAATTAAACATTTTAAAAATCAACATACTTAGTGAGGATAATAACAAAAAGAAAAATAATTGGCCATGTAAGAAGCCTTTGTCAAACATAAAAAACATCTCAGCTGAAAAGACAATAGAAAGTACAATGTTGAGGATAATGGAAGATCCATAACTGAGACTCCACAAATAAATTCGTATTGACCACCTACCTATGGTGACTCATCTATGTAGCAGAGCTTCCTTTGCAGACTATAACACTTGTGCAGACTTACATGGAAGCAACTAGAATTTTAGATGCTAGAGCATTTAAGAATTTGTGGTAAAAATAATATTTCTAACTGAGCATTGAAGATATCAACCTGTGTGATTCTTCAAATACTTTCAAGAGATGTTGATAGTTCAAACTTGTCAGCAGGCTAGCTGATGTTTACGGACATTCTTCAAAGGCAGCTTCATACTCTATATGTTTGGCTATTTTGTAAAACAAGGATTTTGGACAACAGCTGCACATAGAAGATTCTTACCTAGTCCAATATGCAGACTTTTGCTCCCTACGAACATCCAAGAGTGGAGAGCCAAGAAAAGCAAGGAAAGTCTTGTTACAAGTTATGGCTTAGAAGAAGCTGTAGAGATGGTGAAGTGACTGAGCAAAGGTTACTAGCTTCCTATGTGACATTTGGGCCCTTTCTGTGACACTTGGGACCTATGTGACACTTGGGCCCTGGGCTGCTGTTTGCACAGGAGGTGCTGCTGCATTGCAGCAGCACCATCCTGGCGCCCTGGGAGCAGCGTGAAGCCGCCCCTGTTAACCTCGCTAAACAAGCGAGGTTTTTCCAAAGCACTATCTTCCTGTCAGCACAGTGTGAACAGTAATTGGCAGTGGGAAGACACTGAGCTTTCCCTCCTCCACTCACCGTCCCATCCAGCTGTCACTCTGATATTGCAGAGTCCTGCCCACGCTGCCCCTCTGACCCTCTGGAGATTGGAGGGCAGCGCATGGTCCTCTGCGGTAGTCTCCCACGAGTGATGCTGGGATGGGACGGTGACTGGAGGATGACTGGAGGTAGGTCTGTGATGAGCACTCCTCTCTGGCTGAGGGGAAAGTCAGGGCT
This sequence comes from Sphaerodactylus townsendi, assembly GCF_021028975.2. Classification (NCBI taxonomy): domain Eukaryota; kingdom Metazoa; phylum Chordata; class Lepidosauria; order Squamata; family Sphaerodactylidae; genus Sphaerodactylus; species Sphaerodactylus townsendi. The sequence continues at coordinate 54,487,166 of NC_059434.1, read as the reverse complement.
GCTCACATGCTAGGGTGTGAACGGTCCCCGAGCCTCCACCAGCATGATTCATGCCAGTGGAGGTGCATTTCCGCCCATGTGTGGAAAGGGCCATAGTGAAAAACAGCAACTTGTAAGATTTGGGCCAAAATGCACTGAGAGGAATCACTGTCAAGGTAGGGAATAAAGATGTAGAGAAATGCCACCAGTGCAAAATTTTTAAATCACCAATTTAGACAGATTGTGGAAGGGCATCACCAAGTGTTGGACTTCAGAAGCTTCCTTGACTGTCTGAAAACACCATTTTAATACATTATCTGCAGTTTCAGTTAATACATTATCAACAGTATCAAAGTTTCTGTGCGTAGATCAATCAGCAATAGCCTTAAATTCTGAACTCCTGAAAATGCAGGTCTTCCTGTATTACAGACTATATATTCCCTGCAGGTCTTTCTGGTGTTTTAGAAAGGGAGACCCTAATGAAGAAGCATACAGATAAATAAAGGAGAATGGTGTGGGGAATGTGGTTTAGTCTTAACGGGGCCCTTGTTGGTACCTATTAGTTGATTAAATTTTAACCTCCTGGCCTAAAGCAGTAGCATTGATTATTTCAGGCTTTATTGTTTAGTTTATAACTATTTCTGATTTTTGTTCTTTATTTGTATTAGAATATTGGATTGTTTTAACTATATATGTTAATTGCTCTGAGCACTGGGAAAGGGCTGGCTGGGAAAGGGCAGGGTAGCAAGTTTAATAAAATAATAAATAATAATAATTTCTACATTATTCTCTCTCCACATCCATCAGAATGACTATGTGGTGATTGTATGAAGCTAAGCAGGAAAAACATATGGCACACTTGTTTAGATTAACTAAACATGATTTTTCCATGCACCTATTCTTGTAGGAAGCCTGTTCAATCCTTGCCTGACAAGTGACCAACTTAGAAGGCCAATTTTGTTTCTATTTTATCTCTTCGATAAAATCTCCCATATTAAAATAAAAAGCATGCATCCATGGTGACAAGTTCTGCAAATATTTAATCCTGTGCCAGTTAATATGCTACTGAAACCTACAGAGATTACTTATGCTTGAATGAGAACAGAATTGTACCCCAGGGTGCCACCATATTAACTGACAAAAAAATTCTTTAGTTTAGGGTATACCTCCTGAATTCATTGATTATCTGCAGATTACCTGCAGAACAGAATCAAAATGGAAAACAAAACGCTATTGCTACTTTGCATAGCAAAACCAAGCACTGTGTCAACACTGTTAATAACCAGTAATTAGAAGTTAAAAGAATGTCTCCTGATTAGCAAGGATCTAGTACTAGACCCACACCTCACATTCTGATGGTTCTTTCATCCAGAAAATTGAGCTTTATTTCACCAGCTTTGCCTCATAGGTCTTTCTTCCTTTAACACAGAGGGAGTTTACTCATGATATAGCAAGAGCTTGGCAAAAACCCTGCCTGTGAACCATGAAGTCGGCAGCTGTGAATTGTGGAATTCTAGACTTTGGCCAAAGAGAATAATTTCATCTGCCAGCAATTCCTTAGTACTTAACTTGGTGTTTGAAATCAAGGAAATGACAGCAGCCATGGACTACGGAGGCCAACTGACATTCCTACATTAGTGTGACATGTGAACAGGTCTTCAAGATCCATTCAAATTAGTTTATTGTTCATTGAGCTCTCCAGGAAAGCCATTGCTCTGCAGAGATTGAATAGTTGCATAGTTGCAAATTATTATTTTCTTTCAATAGATGAAAATTGATTAGGAAGAAGAATTGTACTTCAGAAGGCTGTCTCCAAGATTACTCTTTGTGCATTGCAATACACTTTCCACCTTTTCCTCAAGGATTCTTGCTTAAGCATACACGGCTATATATAATGGATATTATTACATACGGAAAGTCTCCAACAACAAGATTGTTTTTACCCAGTAGTCAACTTTTTTTTGCTTTCTTTCTGTTTGTTTGAAGTGTTTCCTCCAGTGTGCTCCTTGCTTGCTATTTCTTTCTATCACAAGTGAATCTCCAATGTCTAGCCATTACCGACCTTTGCCATGTTAACAATATCAGTGAATGGATTCAGACATTTGTTATTGTTCCAGTGGGTCAAGGGCCATTCAGAAATCTATATCAACTATTTGCAGCACAGAATCCAGAATGAGTGATTTTGTTGTCCCTAAATCTCCAATGAAATAATGTGCTGATATTGCAGAAATTGTGTCAGTATTATTTCCTCACCTCATCATTATGCAGTAAGTATGTTCCACAGCTCCTCTTATTAAATAGGAAGGGCAATCTTCCTTGCTATTTAAGCAAGTGTCTGGATTTAATAGAATCACAGAATTGGAAGAGACCACAAGGGCCATCAAGTCCAACCCCTGCCATACAGGAATATACAATCAAAGGCCTCCTGACAGATGGTTATCCACTGTTTAAAAACCTTCAAAGAAGGATATTTCACCATATTGTATTCCACTGTCGAACAATATTTACTCTCAAGAAGTTCTTCCCAATGTTCAGGTAGAATCTCCTTTCCTTCACCTTAAACACACTATTCCTGGTCCTAGCCTCTAGAGCAGCATAAAACAAGCTTGCTGCCTCACCAACATGACATCCCTTCAAATATCTAATGATGGATATCATGTAATGTCTTAACCTTCTCTTCACCAAACTAAACATACCCAGCTCCCTAGGTGTTTTCTCGTAGGGTATGGATTCCAAACCTTTTCCATGTCCTAGTTCTCCTCTTGACCTCGCTCCTATTTGGGTTAATATCCTTTCTTCTTGAATTGCGGTGCCCAGAACTGTGTACACTAAGACTCCAGGTGAGGTTCAACTTAATGCAGAACAGAGTGGTTCTATTACTTCCCTTGATCTAGACACTATACTCCTATTCATGCAGCCCAGAATTGCATTTATTTTCTTGGCTGCCATATCACACTGCTGACTCATATTCAGTTTGTGGTTTACTAAAACTTCCAGATCCCTTTCACGTATACTGTTGTCAAACCAATGCACAGATATAAAATGAGTGACAACTTTTATATGTTGGTTTCCTTTTTTCTTCCTGAGTGTAGTATCTTATATTTCTCTCTGTTGATGTTCATTTTGTTAGTTTTGGCTCAGCTCTCTAATCTGTTCAGGTCATTTTGAATTCTGACCCTGATCTCTGGGATAATAATTCACTCTGCCTAATTTTGTGTCATCAGCAAATTTGATTAGCATTCCCTCTGTTCTATGAGCCAAGTCATTGATAAAAATATTAAATAGTAGTGGCCCCAAGACAGAACCCTGCAGCACCCCCAGTAGTTACTTCTCTCCAGGATGATTTAAATCAGTTTACAGTACAATCATAAGCTGAGTAACAGTCTTCTAACCCATTAATTTCAATGGATTCAGAAGGTGGTAAATTTGTTTAAGATTACATTGTTAGCTATATTGATTATTACGGAACTTGTTTACATTTGGTTCAAAAACTCTGTCTAAACTCATGGGTCATTCCTGGTCTATGTACACTGAAATTTCAGTACTACTAGAGAATCCCTGAAGGTATCATGCAAGTGCTTCAGAAAAGAAAGACTAATGTTAATTTATTATTCATGATCATTATTCCTAAAAAAAAAATAGAATCCCAGTGATTTATTTACTTATTTATTTTTCTATAAACACAAATAGGGCCTTCCTTTCTATAAGAAGACAAAGACAAAAAGACAAATATGAAGACAATGAAGACAAAGAAAACAAAGAACATGAAGAAGAGGAATTTGGATTTTTACACACCTTTCTCTCCTGTAAGGAATTTCAAAGTGGTTTACTAATTCCTTCTTTTCTTCTCCCTACAATAGACACCTTGTGAGGTAGATAGGGCTGAGAGAGTTCTGAGAACTGTCCCACAGTCAGCCTCAGGTTTCATGTGTAGGAATGGGGAAACAAATCCAGTTCACAAAATAAGAATCCACCATTCATGTGGAGGAATGGAGAATCACAGCCAGTTCTCCAGATTAGAGTCCACTACTCTTAACCATTATGCTACACTGAATTGTTGAAAGCTTTCACGGCCAGAATCACTAGGGTGTTGTGGGTTTTCTGGGTTGTATGGCAGTGTTACATACATATGCTAAAATGGGTGGATTCCACAACACATGCAAATTACACCAAGGCCACCCAGCTGGCGTGTGTGGGAGTGCACAGGCTAATCAGAATTCCCCAGATAAGCCTCCACAGCTCAAGCGGCAGAGCAGGGAATCAAAGTCCTTGCAGTACTAATTTGCTAATAAATGGATTGGGTCCAACCAGCTTTTCTGCTAATGAAAGTAGGTGGAGATGCTTCCTTTGATCACCTGAAAATAAAGTTGCCAACTGCCTGGAGGAAAAAAAATGTCCTAACATTTATTTATTTATGGGTAAATTCATTTAATTCATGCTATGAACTGGTTCAGTTGCTGTTTCCACACAATAAGTCTCTGTTACAGAGACAGGGCCTTTGTCTTTAGGTCTGTTGGCAACCCTACCAAGAGTTTATGCTGGGCATCATGGGATCTACATTTACAGTGTACAGGCTGTAGTAAAGAAGAAGATTTGGTAAGATAAAGCAAAAAGTTTTGTGGGATGCAATTCAACACTTTCCTGCCTGTGTTCTTCCATTTTGCGTGTGTATTTGCTGTGATTATCAGGGGACCATAGGGCAGCTGTTTCCCTGAACACGGCTTCACTTATTTATTCTAGAATAAATAGACTGAAATTTTCAAACAATGCTAACATGGGGTTAAAGGGTTCAATCTTGGTACATAGGAAAAGTTTGAAGAGTATAAGAATATTAATGTACTAAATAGAGTATTAAAGACAAAACATCTTAATTGATTTTACCATGGTGACACAGCTTGTAAAGTCTCATCAAAATACACGGCTTTTGAAATGTCATCCTGTGCTCTTGTAGTTTGCTGCACTCATATCTCAAATGCATTTTTATCATTTTTGTACTATGTCACTACAAAATTAACTTCACAAAATTCATCTGCATTGTTGACCTGAATTAGACCTTTTATTTGATTGTTTAAATTGCAAACAAAAACACTGCTTAAATTAGTTTCATAGAAAAACCAAAATGTATCTTAGGAAATTAATTTTGTTTCATAAGTGATATTTACTCCTGTTCCCTATTTTTCACGTGCCTTAAAATAATGTACATTAAGTGCAACTGTGTGAATCTGGATTTAGAATCATCAGACCTGTGTCCCATTCCTACAGAGGGAATCGGGCAGGATGATGCAGTGTTGCACAACACATTAATGTCACCATACAGAGGGATGTCCAAACTTTTCTGACTAGAAAAAATCCTGAAGTATTGGTCAGCGCATCAATGACACTTCAGAATCTCCACCTGGTAGTGACACTAACATTTCATGCAACATCTGTTCCCTTTAGATTCCCCTTCCTCCATTAAGTGTGTTGGAAGTGGAGAACTTTGTGCTGTTTCTTAACCTTAGACTTCAGAGCGGTACTTGACTAAAGAGTCAAACAGAGTGATCAAGATACTGGGAATCATTTCCTTAGTACTCTGACACTATCACTTTGATGTGTAGATTGCTACTGTCAGGGAAATTTCCTTCCTTCCTGCTTCTTCTCACACCTCCTATCACATGCATATACACTTTTCCATCTTTCCACTATAAAGGCAAGATGCAGGTCCTGTATCTCCCTCTATCCTAATCAGATCCTAGTGGTCCTTCTATCCTAGTCAGATTAGAAAACTATGCTTAAGCTATATCCTATCTAGAAATTAAGTTCCTACAATAAATGAAATATATTAGTTTGAATAGACAAAATCTGAATGATTTTGTACCCACACACAGGTTGAATGCTGCACTCTGCTCAATTACTGGGTAAAGAATCTGAATGGTTCTTAAAGGACCAAGATCCTTGACTATCCAACAGAATGAGTATGATTTAACAAGGAACATTGGTGGGTTGAGATGTTGCTCAGGATAATGGCTACCATATCAGAATCATAGTTAGGCAACTTCAACACATGTGCCGAGCAACAGGGGCTCCACTTGCTGTAAGTGTGTCTGGTCAAGTAGCCAATACAACCTTCCTCACAAGGGCATCTTTACAAATGGACATATTTGGGCTGAAAATGTTACCACTTCCTGAACTGCCATAAGAGAAATGCTGTAATAGAAATGTGCTCTGTATATTCCCAGAAGCAACTGGATTATTAATGCTTCATATTTTACAAAGTTAAAACATGCATATTAAATCATGAGCATATTGCTCAGTCGAACGACAATGAGATGGTAAGTATGCTGAAGTGGTAGAATTGCACAAAAGACTTGCAAGTACATAAGTAGCACAGCAAGGAAGAGGGCTGCATTAGCAACTTTCTCCTGGAGTTGTGTGTTTTGACTATAACTGGGAAGCATTAAAATGCTATATAAACCTGCAATCTGAAATGGTATTGTTCACTCTACCATCTCATAAGTAATAAATAGACTGTAACACACTTGTTTAAGGAGCAAATTTTAATAAAAGGTTTCCAAGCGGTCTCCAGCACAGACCTTTAAAAACAATTTCCCATTTAACAATCAACTTCCAATGATCAACAACTGCAACCAATGCAGAGCCAATCCAAATGTGCAACAGCCACCCACTAAGAATGAAAAAGTTATAACCATTGCAACAGCCTGCAGCATTAGTCCAGTGGTCCATGAGAAAACCCCAAGAGAGACATCACAACATTATGTGGAAGGCGAGTGAAAACCATAAGTGGTTGGAGGCATGTGGTCATCTTTGTCAGATGTAGTATTATGGCCTGCAGCAATATAAAAGAGATGACTGAAAATAACTTGAAGGACTCTTGCCAGGAGTTTAAAGCTGTTTTTGAAGATTCTGCTTCAACTATGTTCAAAGAAGAGAAAAAGACCAACAGCTAAAATATTGTGAACATTGTGTACTTGCTGTCTTATGAAAGCAAGCAGTGCAAAGAGTATCAGTCCATTAGTATCATAGAACTTGTACAACTGCTTTATTTATTCCACTGAGATCCACACTGACGTGCCAGTCCAATGAAGATCTAGGAGCTATCCAAAGTTAACCTATAGGACAGATCCAGCAAAATTGGTCCTGACAACAACATATGATGGATTATATAATCCTCAGTTTCTCCTTTGAAAATGTTATAGGAGTTATTACTGAGAAAGTTTGACTATAAAAGAAAATAAATTAATATTTCAGAATGATATAATGATATTTCTAAGGGTCTTCTGGTAACTAGGAAATGGTTTTATATTCAGGGGAATTGGTTGAATACATTAGGTAAATAAGCTATATAAAGTAAACTTGATTACTACAGATCTGTTTCTTGTTTCTTCAACATAAAAGGAGTGTTTGGGGGAAACATGTCACATTCACATATTATTCAGTACATTTTCCTAGCTGGATAAGTCATCAAAATATTTCCAATTCCAAGAATATTTTGTTCTCATTTAGACCTATTTATATTACACTACTACATATTTAAGAAGAATTATTATAAGCTATGCATGACAAAAAGCACATTTGTCTTCTGATTCATGCCAGAGTAATGATATGTATATATCATGTACGAACAGTAAGCCATTGTCATTGGAACAGTTGCAGTTTGATTCATATGAGCCAAAGCATCAAAGTGATATTCAGATTTTGTTTTCTTTAAAAAACAAATCCTGCATTTTATGAGTCATTATGCACCAATTCTCACTTTACATTCTTGTCCACAGAAGCTGATAGTCATTTAAGATAATACATTCATTTTGTAATATTGGCTGCACCCCTGCACCTGCAGGACAAAATGTGTGTGCGTGTGTGTGTAGGTGTGGGTATAGGTGTAGTTGTAGGGATGCAGCCAATATATATATATATATTGCAATGAGCAGGAGGATGTATGGCGTCTAGCTTTCAAACAACCAATCCAATGTAGATACTTGAGCCAATCTGAAGGCTGCTAATAGGTCTGGTGTTGTGGTTTCGAAATATGTGGTTTAGTATTTCCTGATTTACTCATCTGTGGCTGGCATCTTCAGAGGATCTGATAGGTTCAGATCCTATCAGATCCTCTGAAGATGCCAGCCACAGATGCAGGCGAAACGTCAGGAGAGAATGCTGCTAGAACACGGCCATACAGCCCGGAAACCGCACAGCACCCCAGTGATTCCGGTCGTGAAAGCCTTCGACAATACAATATCCAATCAGCTTTCAGGGAGCTGACCAAATGTTGGGGAATATGGGAGGTAGTTTATAATGTGTAACTTGACTCCAGTTGGAGTAGCCTGGATACATTAGAATTGCCAATCTAAAAAAAAAAGTTAGGTAGGATCTACACTACTTTAAATTTTAAAATTGTATCAATGTATATTGTTGTAAAATTGTTTTTCTTTCGGTTTTCTTTTAGTATTGTTGTATAAAAAAATCTTTTTTTAAAAAAATTGCCTATCTAATTCTGAAGCACGTTGTCAATAGATAATGCGCATGAGAACCTTAGACAAGGACACCCATTTTTGTTTACTTTCCTTCTGTAAACACAAACATTTCAACGTGGACCCAGAAAACTTGAAGGAGTCTGAATGGGACTAATATCAAGAAGTACTAAGTCAGACCAAAGAGAAAAGGAATGTGGAGCCACTCCTCTATCAGTCACATATGCAAGCCCACTGTAGGAGGCATTCAATCAAGATCCATTTTCCAAGGGCCCCAGATATCATAGCTAATAACTCATATTTCCAAAATAATAAGCAGCATTCTGATCCCAGCAATATATTTCCTAATCTAAACAACTGGGAAGGAAGATTTCAGCCAGCCCCAATCATAGCTGCATTCATGGCCCATGGTTACAAATATATCGAATTTACAAATCTCCTCACAAGAACATTTTGACACTTTAAATGCAAAAAAGGAAATTCCTCTGCACAAAAGCAAATCAAAATAAAACAAAGTATTATTATTATTTTATTTTGTTTAATATCCCAGCTGCCAGTTCTTTAGCTGGCTGTTGTTGGTCTTTCATTACAATTCATGCCTCACCCAGAGGCCTAGAATGTTGTAATGTATCGATGTAGTATTTGTGCAAATCCCAGCAGGCCTGCCTTCTGAATCTGACAGATGTTTATTTTGTCAATTTGAAGGTGTTTCAGGTACAGCCCTAGAGTTTTTCGAGTGGTGCTCAGGGTGCCTATTGCCACTGGGATGACCTCAGCTGGTTTTTGCCATAGTTGCTGAATCTCCATCTTCAAATCATGATATTTAGTGACCTTCTCAGGTTCTTTTTCACTGAACCTTATGTCACGAAGGTCACAATAAAACAAAGCCATGGGGGAGAGGACCAGTAATATAATTGTAAACCAATATAGCCCTCTTCCCTGTAATGTTTCCTAATGGAGAAGGACTCGCTGGACACAGGCCCAGGGTCAATGACTGGAGTCTCGCTGCCCACAAATTTGGCCTGCCTGGCCCAGAGGCCACCACATAATTAATCCTAGGGGTGATAGCCATCACACAACTGGACCAAGGGCCTGAATGTGGGAGGGAGCATTTGGGGTGGAATCAGGGAAGATGACAGTGGAACAGATATTATGTCATCATAATGACTAGCACCAATGATATAACAGTGGTCATGATAAACTAGGAATTTTCCCGATCTCTGTATCAAAACACATAGATATTTGGGGAAGTTTCTAGACTATTGTGGATGTTGTTGAGTAGTTTTTAGATGCTGTGCTGTTGCCTCCATATGGATGTGATATCATTTTCTACTACTACTCCATTTGCTTCCTCTTCTCCATTAAGGAATTCCGAGGATGAGAGCATTGGGAATGGGGGGAAGAAGATTGTTCACTATGAGTGGTCAACTGGAAAGCATACAGCCACAGCGCAACTTGGCCAACTTTTACAAGGGAAAGACTGACAGGTAGGAAGACAAAACTGAAGACTAGGGAATAGGAAGATTGGCTAATGGGAATAATTAAAACAAACATACATTTCTCAATTCATTGTAGGTACAAAAAACTGTTATGGCTCTTTCCTTTCAAGAACAGATGTATATCCTTCATTTATGTATGAAAATGTATATGGGAATAGGCCTATGAAGGTTTAACTAGATGAGAAGTTGAGAGATATATAAAAGGAGATTTTCAGAATTTTTAAAGGCTAGTAGTATCCACATCAGTAGTCAGTTTAGATAAGAACTGCAGAGTAGGAGGAGAAAGCACTGATTATATGCTTGAGAAAGGATTTATGCCCTCTGCTTTCCCCTCCATGGTGTTATTGGCTGAAAAAAGAATAACAATACAAAATGACAAAGAAAAACTACCATTAAAATTTAAACAAGGATGTTGACCATCCATTTGATGGTCAACATCCTTGTTTAAATTTTAATTTCGCATGTCTGTTCCATGAGGGATATGAACTCTGAGCACAAATTATGATTAGTACCACTGAAAACACTGATTTAATTAGAACTAAGCTAGACAAAGCTGGGAATGGTTTTGGTGGTATCCCTGAGGTGCCTTGGACTTTTTTTTCCATTTCTTGATGGGAACAGGAATGACATTAACAGTAAGTTATGGCTTCCCAGCTAATGGAAAAGAATGAAAATAGATGCACGTGCAACCATCAAAGGTGATGAGCTACACAATTCACACACACTCCTTCTTGTGGGTAAATGTTTACCAGATTGGAAATGATCGATGTGGGGGTTCTTCACAGGAAGCAGAATTCCTACAGTGAAGTTCCTAGAGTAAAATCGTGCATAGGCTAATGTGTGAGCTCCAGTGGTGATGCGGAGTGATGAATAAAAATCGAACTAGATGTTTCTGGCACTATGAGTGGGGCATGGTTGCCTGACTCACTGTCCCACATATGAATGATAGAACTTAGTTTGTAACTATACCATTACTGCATTTGACTAATGAGCATAGTGGTGGGGGGGGCCAAGGGGGGTGCGGATTTCAGTTCCCTTCCCACATAAAGGGAGTTTTGTCTCTTGAAAGTTTATACCCCAAAAATCTTGTTGGAGCTAATGAACTCTAATCTTACTCTTCCCACACCATTTCCTGCTTCCCGCCCACACCATTTTCCTTCCTCCTCCATGTTTAATTCACAGAACCAAATGGAGCAGCAGAATACTTTCAAGGTAAGTTTATTTATTTATTTATTTATTTATTTTTTAAACTTTTATACCACCCCATCCCCGGAGGGCTCCACCTTTCATACATGTGACAGTGATTCAAGTTGGCACCCATGTCCTAACTTGTGTCACTTGTAATGTTTAGGCCCTTTCCGCACTGCAGAAAGGGCGCCCCTGCACCGGCAGGAATTCTGCCGGTGGAGGGGTGGGGTCTGTTCGCACGGAAGCGTGCGAGCGGCCCCTGCAGAGGCTGGTGCGGGAGAGGCAGCTCCGCATGGAGCTGCCTCTTCCCCATCCCCCCACACTCACCTCGTCGCCTTTGTCGCCCACGCTGCCCTCCGACCTCCAGGGGTTGGAGGACAACGAGGGAAGGTCTCAGCAGTCCAGTAGAGCGATGAAGGTGACGAAGTGAGTGGGAGAGGGATGGGGAAAACAGCGTGTTCCCGGCGGTGCCGTTCGCACCGTGCCAGCGGGAATGCACTGTTTTCCAAAAACCTCCCCCCAGGAGGGAGGTTTTTGGAGGCGGCCTGATGCCGCCCTGGGGGTGGTGGAGGGGAGCCAGGTCGGCGCTGCTGCATTTTAGCAGCGCTGCCTGTGCGAACGGCTCCCTGGGGACGGCATGTTTGCCATCCCCAGGGCGCCGTATATGGCCCGTGCAGAAAGGGCCTTAGTTAGACTTTTAAGTAATCAACTTTGGAGAAGAATATAGAGAAAATGAAAATCAAAGCTAATAAGCGGGGTTGGGTGATTTGGGTTTTTTGGGATGCATGGTCATAGTCTGATAGATCTGGTATGCCAGCCATAAGTGTGGGTGAAATGTTAAGAGCAATATCCTCCGGACCACAGTGACACAGCCCAGAAACCCCACAACAACCAGTTGATACCAGCTGTGAAAGGGTTTGCTACAAAGAGTGTTTAAACATGAGAAAATTAGCATTGAGAAAATTCTAATATTGCAAGAGTAGCCATTGTTGCAGCAAAAATAAACCAAGAGGTTTTTTCCCTTTTTGGTATCTTAAAGACTAGCAAGTTTTATTCTAGTATCAGCTTTTGTGAACTACAACCCACAATTTTTTATTCTAACATAAGCTTTCATGGACTAGAGCTGATAGATGTAGCCCATGAAAGCTTATGTTAGAATAAAATTTGTTAGCCTCTAAGATGCCTCAAGACTGCCATTAATGTATACTAATATTTCCTGGAATGATTCAAAATGCATCCAAAGAATAAACAAGACTTCAGCAGGATTTTAAAATTGCTGCTCAGCTATATTGTTTGGACTTTTATACCGTCCCATCCCCGAAGGGCTATAGAAATACAGGCAAGGGAGGGGGTAGTCTTCATAAGAAATAGTGTGCATCGGGGAATGCTTGTAAATTTCGTTGTGCATGCACAATGACAATAAATGCTTATCATCTTAATCTCCCTATTCTAGTTATTTATCACTAAAATAGAAATAATAATGATTGACTGGTTGTGGTGGGTTTTCCGGGATGTGTAGCCGTGGTCTGGTAGATCTTGTTCCTAACGTTTCATCCTGCATCTGTGGCTGGCATCTTCAAAGGTGTATCACAGAGGGAAGTTTGTCATACGCTGTGTCCAGAAAGTATCTGTTTTTCTTCTTCATCACGGTCACCTTTTTTACACAATTTTTCTTTCTTTTTTTTTGGGCATCATTGCCTCAGACATTTTACTTACTTGATTGATAGAATGTTTAGATGCTATCAGTTGATATTTAATTGATTTGAATGTATACATCGTTATAACTTATAGATGGAAGGTGGAATAGAAGAGAAAGGCCATTAGTCGCTGCTTCAACCAGCTCTGATGGAACAGCTTTGTCTTACAGGCCCTGCATAACTGCACTAGATCCCACAGAGCCTGGGTCTCACTAAACAGAGTGTTCCACAAGTTGGGGTCAGGGTTGAAAAAGCCCTGGTCCTGGTCTGACTAGGCATGACCCAACTTGTGGAACGCTCTGTTTAGTGAGACCCAGGCTCTGTGGGATCTAGTACAGTACAATCTTGTACAGTAAACTGGCAGAGATTGTACACTGAAGTTTGCTCACAAAATGTAACGAACTGAGACCAGACAATCAGAATCTCTATAGAAGAATAGGATCTTTATTGAAAGGCTGAAGCTCCCTTCAAAGGCTTGCAAGCAATGAGATAAAAGACTATAGAAAAGTATCCAAGAGAACTGTGGTCCGTCCCCCACAGAAACCTTCACATGCCGGACTGGGCCAGTCTGGGAATAGTGCCAAGTAGTACAGATAACACAGACAGCAAACTTCACAGCAGGTGTTAAGCAGTAATGGACTAACATTCCAATCCCCTCTTCACACTACCAGACCAAGGATCACCAGTAGATTGCCATTTGTGGAATGCAGTATCCTTTGGATGGCCCTAGACCATATAGGACTTTGAAGGTAAACATCAGAACCTTGAATTTGACTCAGTACTCCACCTGGAACCAATGCAGCTGGTTGAGTACGTGTCTGCTATGGGGTCCCAGTAAAGACCCACACTGCTGCATTTTGAATCCCAAGTAGCCCTGTGTTGGACTAGTGATCTTTCAGAATCACTGCTTATTAATGAGCAATACTATTCTGAATGCTACTCAGGCCTATTCACTAGGGTTTAGTCCCAGGAAAGTTTCCTTTGGATTGTGCTATAAATTCCTAAATTACAGCCCTTCTGTTATCCAGTGAGTTGTCATACAATTTAATCAGAAACTATAAGCAATTCTCTATATTATGAGAATTCCAGATGGTAAGGGATCACTTGTATTCAAATAGTGAATACTTTGCAATTTATTAAAATTGGGATGGTAGTAAAGCAATGCATAATTTTACTTCAAGGCTTATAATTCTATGATTTCCTGAGCTTTTAGAACAGAAAGGTAAATGATAAGACTATGATGCTAAAGAATTTTTTAAAAAATCACAATTTCCTCTAGCTTTTCTACTTTCATGTAGAAACACCTTTCACTTTAAAAAAAATTAAGAGGATTTCACTGTGTATCAGAAAAGTAGCCTTCTTTATAGCATTTAATAGGATTATACTATTGATTCCATCTTTACAATACTAGCTAGTAGTTGGTACTTGTGAACTGCAGACTATTATGTGGCTGAACAGAAGGAAACGAGGATTAGTTTCTAAAAGAAGCAGCAGCTTTTCCTTACACTTCCATAAATGAAGCCTTCATAGCCTTCATAACTTGATAGCCACTCGCAGTTAGTAAATGCCAACCAAATCAAAAGACCAGTCTGCTGGCACTGTGACACACTCCAAAATTGAAGCATGTTCTCCGAGAGCTCTTTTAGAATCATATGCACTTGAAATGTGGAGCAATTGTAATGGTGCTGAGTGGCATAAATTGCTTAAAAATACGTTGTTCTAATTTATCATAAATGTTCACAGATCGCAGAATCACTCCATTGTCAGGGATTGTACCTAGTTGATTGTGATGCATGCCTAACAATGTAATTGCTGAAAGATATATGTAACCAGTCTGCTATATGTTACCACTGCTGTAATGGGACATTCTTTTCTTGATCTTTACAGCTTCAAATGCTGAGTAAATAACTAGGCTTACCCATGACACTTCTGGTCTCATGGAAAATGGGATGTTTCATTTGTCCTGTAGGGGCAGGAGGCCAGTTGGCTTTATCTGTTACCGACCTTGGGGTGTCTCGGCTCCAAAATAAGTCTTTCTCACATTATTTGGGAAACTGGGAGGGGGGACTACCTTCTGAATAAAGGGGATAGCAAAAAGATTCACCAGAACTGAATTTATCAAGCTGGGTGCTTCGATACCTATCAATAAATGCTGCTGATCAACAACCCAGAGTCCATTTATTGATTCAAAGTCCGAGACCTAACATTCCATAAAAGAAATAAATTATGCCTAAAGGTAGATACATATCTTACACAGATTACATGACAGAACAAAAAGTGTGGTGCTAGAAACCAGCTAGAGGCCCCTTCCGCACGAGCCGTCCCCAGGGAGGCCAGCTCAGAGGCCCCTTCCGCAAAAATGCCGTCCCCAGGGAGCCGTTCGCACAGGGGCGAAGCCGCCGTTTCCCAACCTCGCTTGCCCAGCGAGGTTTTGGGGAAACGGCGGCTTGGAGCCGCTGCCGTGTGAATGGCAGCGGCTCCACGGCGCCTTCCCTCCCCCATGTCCAGGTGACCTACCTGTCCTGTGGCCCTTTGGCGCGTCCCCCAGGCATGTCCCTGGCCTCAGCAACATGCCAGAGGGCCGCAGGACTGGTAGGTCACCCTGACGACGGCGCAGCTCTGCGCCGTCGTCCCGGGACCGTTCATGCGAACGATCCCACAGGAGTCCCACAGGGTCATGTACGCCTACCCGACCCCTTCCGCCGCCGTGCAGAAACGGCCATATTGTGGGATGAGCCTTTGTGGACATTCACAGGCTGATTCTGCATGGACCAAAAACAACAGTGAGAAAACGGTGTGAAAATGGTGTAAAAGGGTTTGAAACAGTGTAAAAGGGTTTATACTGCTTTCTCACCGTTTTCACAATGCTGTTTTTGGCCCATGCGGAATCAGCCACAGATTTTGCTAGAGGCATGAAGTGGATTTATAGTGAACTCTTTTCATACATTGGCATGTTAATAAGATGGACAACTACAGATAATGATAAAATTAATACAGAGCTATTTTCAAGACATAAGTTGCCACTCTGTGCCTATAATAACAAGTAAAACTTTAATAGAAGAATACATAATATATGAAAAATACTGCTGAAACTGACCAAAGTAAACTAGTGGCTTCCAGGTAACTTCTGACCAGTGTACAAAGGTCTCAATCCCTGTTGTAGCCTACCTGAATCATGTATTCAACAGTAAATTGAATACTAGATGTTCCATCTAGCCATTATTGCTTATAGCCATGAATAAACTCCATGAACTTATTTAGGATTTTTTTTAAAAAAGTTGGATGCCACCACTATGTTTGTGGCAATCAGTTCTATATTGTAAGTATTCATGATATGAAAAAGTGGTTTCTTTTGCCAGTCAGTTGAATGCAGTCACCATGTGTCCTGGTACAATATTAAAAGAAGAATTTTTTTTTTAAAAAAAACCCTCCCTTTCTATGATAGATTCTGCACAGGACAAAAATAACATGTGTAGGATGCAATGAAAACTGTTTTTTTTTGGGGGGGGGGTAACTTTGCATGGGTCACTCACCCAAAATGAGTCTGCCTTATTTTATTTCCCTCAACCCAGGATTTTTTTAAAAATTGCTAAACTAGCAATCCTTTTGCAAAATCCCGTGTTGCAGCTGCTCCCGTGTTAAGAAGATTCATAGAGGGCAGATCCATCAATGACTACTAGCCATGGTTAGTAAACCCCCATATCTGTGGCAGTAAACTTTTCAAAACCGAGATAGGGGGCACCATTGACCTCTGTGGCCCGTTCCGCACATTCAGAATAATGCACTTTCAATCTACTTTCACAATTGTTTGCAAGTGGATTTTGCTACTCCACACAGTAAAATCCAGCTGCAAAGTGCATTGAAAGTGCATTATTCTGCATGTGCGGAAGGGGGCTGTATCTGGTTTGTTGGCCCTTCAGGGCTACTGGTTGGCTGCTGTGTGAAATAGCATGCTGAACTACATGGATCACTGATGGGATTATCTTCTTATATTCATGGCAGAAGACAATCCCTTAATGCATTTCACTTTCTACTCAATTGTGGATGTGTGCATATGTATGTATGTATGTACGTACAAGAGAAATAGATATCATTTCCATAAATAAAGTATTTGTGTAACAAAAAGCTCGAGTAAATGCTTGTGGTGATCCCTGTAAAGGAATCATGAAGTATATCCTGTCCTTTGTATGTTTCTGAGAGTGCACTCTAAATTTATAAGCACTGCTGTTGCTAGAAAAAGCATTTCTAAGATTTATAGCTGAAACAATAGCTGTAGAGGTTCAGCCCCACTGTATTTATTGACGGTATTGTTGAGCTCATGGCATCCTTTGATTAACTGCCATCAAAGGCATATTTTGTAACTAGAGCTGTGTCATAGTTCTCTTTGTCACTGTATTTCATAAAGTTCTACTGGGCCCTTAGGGAGGGTGAGAGCAAAAACACTCACTTAACAACAGGTGTGGGGGCTAGTAAATGTAATGACTAATTGGCTGCCATTGGGGATTTATTTCTAAATCTCTTGACTTCTGCCCTTCTTCACGTACTGCTGAGTGATGCTTTTTCCTTTTACCTCACTCTTAGCTGCAGAGCAGTGGCTTTGAGAACAAATATCATCCAAGTCACAAAAGTTAAAGAAAAAATAGATTCAATTCAGTAAATATCATCAGTCACATAATAAAAAATTCAATTCAACCTCATAAAATCACCTGCTTCCTCCCCTCCCACACACGTATATGTTTCCTTTTACAGAATGGTGTAGTAGTTAACAGTGGTGGACTCTAATCTGGAGAACTGGGTTTGATTCCCCACTACTCCACTTGAGCAGTGTGTTCTTATCTGGTGTGCTGGATTTCTTTCTTCATTCCTGCACATGGAGCCTGCTGGGTGACTTTGGGCTAGAAACAATTCTCTCAGATCTCTTTCAGCCCCACCTGCCTTACAAGATATCTGTTGAGTGGAGAGGAAGAGAGGGAGTCTGTAAGCCACTTTGAGACTCCTTACAGGAGAAGAAGGAAGGGTATAAATCCAAAATATTTTTCTTCTTGTCATTAATATTGATATTTACATTGCCTTTGAACTCTCCAGTCCTGGGATTCATGACCTTGTGACCAGTTGTTCATTCCAGGTTGTCTTGTCCTTGATGTAGGTTGCGTCTTCTCATGTATTTTCCACTCTTTATGGAAGAGGCTGCCAGAAGTGGTTTGTATAGGGAGGCCATGTCCTTCTTCCCTGGCCCCTGACACCTGCTGCTGCTTGGAGGAGAATTAGGAGCAAAAATGAGACGTAAATCAGGGTCACACAAATGATGTGAAATCATTGCTGACTTCATTGCCTCAAGGTGACATTCTAGGAATCACTTGAAAATCTATGGTAAAACCATAGGTTTTCAGGCAAATCCTAGAACATTGCCTTGACACTGTGACAGCACTTTTGGCATTGCACTGGGAGTGATGTTGCAGTGCTGGCATAAATGCCAATCTTTAGGCCTCTGTTTTCACTTTTTCTAGGGGTTGCAAGCTGACAACCCTGTTTACAAGATCTGTAGTTGACTTTTCAATTCTGGCTTTGATGACATTTGTTCAAATTGCTTGTTCTTGGGCTGCAAGAATCAAGCTCTCAGTCTCCTTTTTCAAAGTTCCAATTGTGAGCCACAACCAGGTTTTTTCCTTGTCAGTTTTGCCCTCAGTTTTTTCCAGGAACTGTCCATGCAGAACCTTCTTTTGCCAGTTTTTTCTTCTGCTTTGCACTGTATTATTATGGTATTCACTCTTTGTCTTTTGAACTTTGAGCAGTTTTCTGCTATTGACTTACATCAGTGTTGGTTCTTTACTTGTTGTTGTTGTTGTTATCTGCCTGTGACAAAGAACTGGTGGAATCACAAACCTGAAAAGGTCACTGAAAATGAACGCGTAAAACTACTCTGGGACTTCTGAATTCAGACTGACAAAGTTTTGGAGACACTTTGTGAGATAGGTGGGGCTAAGATAGTTCTGAGAAAACTGTGACTAGCCCAAGGTCAACCAGAAGGCTTCATGTGAAGGGGCAGGAAAACAAATACAATTCACCAGATTAGAGTCCACTGCTGTTAACCACTACTCCACTCTGAAATACCAAACTGAGATGGCATGGCTGATTTTGCGAGCCTCGTGATGAGAGCAAAGTTGGCACCTTGGTTTGTTGCAGGCCCTTGGTACCAGAATCTGTGCTACTGTTAAGTAGTTTGTCACTGGAGTGAGCAGCTTATATAGGCAGCTTTGTCAGAATCCCAACCCAGTTCCAGCACAAGCTGGGTTTTCATAATTTTCGCAGGAAATTACACTTCTTGTTTACATGCGTTTATTAAGTGAATAAAACAAGCGCTAAAAGACATAGTAGAGACATGGCCATCCTTTTTTCCTAGCCAGCTATTACTTGGAGTATATAAAAAACTCAATAACAAGCTTCTGCATTTTTTTATTTTATAACCCCCTGTGACTCCCACTGATAATTAATTGAATTGCATGAGCTTCTCTTCAAGTCCTGTCCCTTTTGCCTTTCTAATTGTATTCAACTTTTATTCTTTTGATTTTTTAATGAAGCCATTTCAGCTGTCACACTGATTAATCGATTACTACTTTCTAGCTTAAAGTAAACTGATTATCAGACGCAGAGACAGTTCCAGTCCTTTTTCTAGTCACAGTGTAGCCAAGACTGCTGTACAAATGTCCAAATACACAAGGGGAAAACAAACCAGTTAGCAAGAATTTTTAAATTAAAAATGAATTCTCCCTGAGAGCACTTTATCTTTCTCCTCTCTGGCGCTTCCAAATCCCCCTGGAGAGAGAGGGAAAACAGCTTTTGCCTTTACAGAGTGCCGAGGAATCCCTATCTTAAAAATGACACAGCACAAAGAAAGGAGGTTAAGAGAGGAGAAATGAAAATAACTACAGACCAGGTATGAGCAAACATTTAAGGAACTGAGAATGTTTATAGTTTAAAGAGGAGACAAAGAAGGAAAGGAAGGTAAGGCTATCAGGATAGAGAACTGTAATGAATCAAACCAAGAAGGTAAATTGAGTGTTTCTGTTTATCTTATCTCTTAATACAAAAACAAGAAATAATTCAAAGGAACTAAAAGGCAGTGAATTTGAAAAAGATTGAAATAGTAACTATTTTTACATAGCATACAATTATGTTCAGATGCCAGCATCCACAGTATACCAAGGCCAAACAGACACCCCCACAATGATCAGCTGCTTTTTAAAAAGTGGGGAGGGGAAAATGCAAGAAATGCAATAGAAATGAATGGCTAGTAGAAAGGACAAAGGAAACACTTTGGAGGATTCTGCATGGGTGAAAAACAGCAACCCTGGAAAGGTAAAAAGATCATTCCCGGGGCACTGTTTGCATGGCTGTCACCTCTGAATCGAGGCAGCACCATGCTTTTCCCTGGGAAACATTTGGGGAAACAGCATTTGCCTGTCGGCACCATGCAAATGGCACCAGCTTTTTGGCACTGCTTTTTGGCGCGTCCATTTTTCCCCACACATACCTTCTCTCCTTGTTGAGTTCCGCAGGGATGAGGAGGCACACCATCCTGCCCTTTGCCTCCTGGGGGTTGGAGGGCAGCATTGGTGTGGCTTCCTGTCCCTGCAGAACTCGGCAAGGAGAGAAGGAGTGTGTGGGGAAAGTAAATGGAGGTGCCTTCTTCTTGGTGGGCATTCGTGGGCAGCAGCTGCTCTGGGGCTGTTTGCACCTCAGCGTACCAATGGCCCTGGGGCTCCACTGGCATCATATATGCTGGTGGTATGCCGTTGCCCCCGCCTGTGTGGAATCCGTCTTTGGTTGGCTTTGCATTGCTGCAGAATAAACCAGCAAATTGCTGAGGATGTAGAATAAATTATGCCCATTTAAGAATATGGGCGGCGAGGGGGGGGATCACAGTACCCTGTGGTCCCTTAAGAAAAGCACTTCACTGTAAGAACAAATCTAATTTAGCAGAGAGTATGCTGAATTATAATCTTTTGTCTTCATTTGCTAGTTTCTTTTTTCAAATATGTTTTCACAAAGGATGCCTTTCTCAAAGTAATAAAGTTCATACCCATACTCTGTGATGCCATTCTGCCGAATTTCTAAACCAGGACTATCCTGTGTACCCATCTTTCTCACATGTCATTTGTTCCTCACCTTCCATAAATTTTTGCTATCAATTTTGCTTGGCTGCCATAGATTTGGAAATTCTTTGAGGTTTCAGGTAAAAACCGCTAAGGGGTAATTTGGTGAAGTTATTTGGTGCCACCCTTGAAAGCTGCAATTTTTCCCCAAGAGAACTAATATTTGGGGTTTGCAGATGGGTTGTAATTCTGAAAGAGATTCAGGCACCATCTGGAGGAAGGCAACCCTAACAAGTTATCTCCAGTGATTACCAGCAGTTCCTACTGTAACATTTCTCTGCATTATATACTTCTCATCTATAAACTCGGACTCACTGGCCTTGAAGAAATGCTTTAGTTATGCCTCCATCTTCTTTTGCTTTGATCTTATTCAATTCAGAAATTGGACATTTTACAGATAGCCCAAGTTTATAGTAAAGAGGTACATGATGCAGGATCTGAAGTCCTGTATTTCAAAATGGTAGCATGATAAACAAGAAGTGAAGACTTAAATTTTTGTGTCAACCCCCTTGCTTTGCAAGCATCTGAGTGCATCATCAGGTCTGATCAAGGTGTGGATAGTGTATAGTGATCTGTCACAAAAATGCTGGATGGATGATGCTGCCTCATAAAAGCAATTTTCAGTAGATATCCTTGGAACCCTCTAGCTTCTTGACTGTGTGATGCTACATCATCAAATCAGAGCAATTCAGCTTCAGACTTGGAGGGCTTGAATTACTAGAAAATTTGCCAGGAGCAAAACTTGTCAAAGATTTTGAAGACAAAACTTCAGAAAAAAAGCTTTATCTCTCTCAAAATATTCTGATATGACTGGAAAAAGTACCTATATCTCTGGATCAGTTTATTTCTGTGTGGTAAGGATCTTTGTTAAATTGTGATTTGTCCACTGTCTTTGAAATATCTACAGAGGTATCTTTCAAGATACCATTTCCAGATAGGATGGGAGAGATTGAATTAATATTTTACATTACTACCTCACTGGGGCCCTTTCTGCATGGGCAAGAATTCTGCAGGCGTGGGGGTGGAGGCCGTTCGCACGCAAGCGTGCGAGCGGCCCCAGCAGAGGCCGGCGCAGGAGAGGCGGCTCCACACAGAGCCGCCTCTTCCCCATCCCTCTCCCACTTACCTCATGCGGCACTAGTCAGCCGCTTGTTGTCCTCCTAAGCTCTCACCCATGCTGCCCCTCCCACCTCCAGGGGATCGAGGCTGGGCCAGTGAGAGGAGGGTCTTAGGAGTGACAGCAGAAGGCGATGGACAGTTACGATGGAGGTAAGTGGGAGGAGGGATGGAGAAACTAACGTGCCTTCTCGGGCGGTGCTGTTCGGCACCGCTCCCTTTCTGGGCATAACGACATCTCGTTTACTCAAAAACTACCCTTTAAACGGGTGTTTTTGAGGGCGGCCTGATGCTGCCCTGAGGGAGGGCAAGGGGAGCCAGGTCAGCGCTGCTGCATTTCAGCAGCGCCACCTGTGCGAACGGCGGCCTGGGGATGGCGTTTTTGCCGTCCCCTGGCCGCCGTTTTTGGCCCATGCGGAAAGGGCCTGGGTTTCTGTTGAAGGACTGGAAGACTGCCTCATTCTTCAGTCTGCCTTTAAGGTGATCCCAGTCACCCTGAATTGGAGAGAAGAAAGCAAGAGACAGAAGTTGAAGAAAGGGATAAGAGAAAATGGAAGAGTACATGTGACCAGACTGCTGGAGAAAACAAAGGAATAAAACAGTATCACCATTGGAACAGAAGAAAGAGCAAAGTATCTTTAAACTGTGCCTGAGAGATTCTGAAGGTTGTGTGGGACAGTTAGCATATTTCCCTAATGAAACCAGCAACATTTCTCAGGAGCGCTTTCAATAAAAGTTCTACTCACTCCTTGGCAGCCATTTCCAGGGATCAATTATTCTATTTTTTAAAAAATTCACACTAACAGTGTATTGCATGAGCGATAGAACATTAACATCCCTCCCCCACCCCCAAAGGCAACAGGGCAGAAGAGGAGTTTAGATTATCCATTTCTTGGTTGGTAAATGGGTACCTAGCTCATAGCTAGGGGGAAAAGAATAATGAAGGGGGAAAGCAATGGCAAACTACCCCACAAAAATGGTTTGCCTATAAAATCACTGCTCGCAGTAGTACCCCAGGGTCGGACACAACTAAATGGGAAAATTTACCTTTTCCCCTCTCCTGTAAGGAGTATCGAAGTGGCTTACAAACTCCTTCCCTTTCTCTCCCCCACAACAAACACTTAGTGAGGTTAGTGGGCCTGACAGAATTCTGAGAGAACTGTGACTAGCCCAAGGTCACTTGACAGCTTCATGTATAAAGTAGGAAAACAAACCTATCCCTGTAGAATGGAGTCCACTGCTCTTACTTACTACATCATGTTGACTCTCAGGCCAAATGGTGCATCAGCTTGAAGAAATCAGTGGAGAACTTCCTTGCATGTAAACAGAGAAACAGTGGTGCCGATTCTGCATGGGCCAAAAACAGTGGTGTGAAAACAGTGTGAAATGGTTTAAAACAATGTAAAAGTAAATGGTTTAAAACAATGTACACAGTTTTAACACCGCTGTTTTGGGCCCATGCGGAATCTGCCTGCCACTGCAGAACAAACTGCCACAGGGTAAACAAGGCATGCACAGTATGCCCTAGTCTAGAAAGAGGTGTTAGGAGCCTTAGTGTAGGCTTGGAGATTTGGGTGCAACAAATACCAAATTTGGCCTGAATATGGGCAAATTCAGGCCAAAATCGGCCAAATATGTCCTGTCCGAATATGAACAAATCCGAATGCAAGGTATTCGGGCTCCAAAGGGATGAACCCCCATCTCCTGTTAGCTCCTATTTGAAACCATAGGGGATGGGGAACCCCCTTTGGGGGTCCATAACCTTGGCCTCCCTGAACCAAAAATCACCAAACTTGGGTGGTGTCATTAGAACAGTCTCTGTATGATACCCTGAAATGTTGGCACCAGTAGCTTTCATATTGCACCCCCTGCCGGCCAAATGCAAAACAACACCAAAAATACAAAAAAAAATCAGAAGGACCTGAATATTTGGGTATGGTATATCCGAATATGCTATTTGTATTATTTGGGCATACAGATAATTTTATGCCAGAATAAATCCAAATCTGAATTTTACTGAATTTCTAGGGTATTGACCAAGCCTACCTTGGAGAGCCATTGTAAGCTAGAGTAGATAATTCCAAGCAAGAAAAGCCAATGCCTGATTTGGTATCAAGCAGGTTCATATATCATTCTGCTTTATTCATAAGGGTGGTAGGAACACAAACAGATGCATGTTATGTTCCAAATAGTTGCTAGTAAATGATTTCTTCCATCTCAGTGGGTAATACCATGTTTTAGTGTGATGCAGGACATTTGAAAATTACCTTGTTCTTGGGATACACAAATTCAAAACCAAGTTTACTGGTGGTGCTTATTCTTCTGTTTTGTCTGTGGATACATTTTGTCATGGGCAAATATATTTCTAAACATTAAGTCATGTTTGATAATGGAAATAAACTAGTCCATGTTTGCTGTAGGGGAGAATGAGCAAAATATCTGAAATAAATAAATATCTGAAATAAACATATATAGAGAGAAGGCTAATAGTGTTACTTTCAGAAACTTGGGGTTTAGTCTGAGTTTCTCTGAACATTGAGATCATAATTTTTTATACAAGGTAACAACTTTTGTGCTAAGGTCTAAGTGTGAAGTGTATTGAACTCAAAGTGTATTTCTTTTGGAAGAAGAGCACCCCACCCCATACACACATACATCAGCCTAGGAAATGTTTGTGTGGTATTCACTGACTTCTATTTGGTCTTTAATTAGAGGGAGCAGACAGCAATGTTTGAAAGAGGTCTGGTAGAAGATGATATGTATTCAGTCAACTAAAAAGACAAGAAACTCTGGTTCTGCTTTGCTGAGGGAACTGTGTACATGTAAGCAGTTCTGTAGTAGAATCCTCAAAGATTCTCTCTTGGAGTAGCACTGAAGCTTGCTAACAATTAAAAAAATCTATATGATATTTTTTCTTGGCTGTGCATTCTCCAGTTCTGGCAGTCATCCAAGTTTTTAAAATTCTGGCCACTTGGCAGCCCTATGAAGTTAAAAGAAATAGAAAGCATGATTGTAATTAAAAATCAAAAGATGAAGTAAGCAGAAGCAGAACAACCTTGACAGTGCACAACTGAGGGTTATTTCAGATGTTACACTTCACTGCCTATCTTTGAAGGCTCAGCATATATTTGTTATTACATACTCTGAAATAGGTATGCTGATCAAACTGTTCCCTCCCTCAACACTGATGTAAATACAGTTTAAATTGTTTTATTAAAATCATGCATGCTGCTATTAAACTTGCATAACTAAAAAGGGCAAAAGCATGAATTGATACTGAAAATTGCAATAATGTCGCTAAGGCTTTAAAAGTTGCCATTAGAGATAGCCAGTAAATCAAATAAATGTTTATCAATAACAGTTCCTTTTTGACTTGTATTAAAAGCATGGGTTAAAGGACAATGCATCAAGGGTAGAAATTGCAGTTAATGCTTGATGTGTGTAAGTAATTCTGAAATAGGTCCATTTGTAGCATTTTAGTGATGACCTGGGAATGAATTTAATAATTAGTCATTTGACTGCAATACAAAAAACCCCAAATTCTTGTGAATCATTGAAAGTAACTAACTAGGGGGCCGCTCCTCTCATACATAGTTATGTATGCATCTTGGGGGACGTTAAATTTATCTTCAGTAGAGAAAAAAACAAATGCAATGATATTAAGTAATTGAAAGATACATAGCTTTTCCAATCAGTGAGCAGATGGATGATCCGGATAATGATTTTCCTGTAATTACAGAAAAGCAATTACATTCTTTCTCCTCTCGTGCTAATAATAAAATATAAGGTTGAAGTTCTTAAATCATTTGCACTAGAATAATTTCCTTTTCCTTGTTACCACTGCCATGTCTCAAACAAGAGATGTCCAAGATTTGGATAAATATTACATGCTGTTGGATGCAGAGACATCAATTACCAACTATGGATTAGAAAATATATGATGCCATGTGATGGCAGCATGAAATGTGAGTACTTAGAAAAGATAGTATTTGACTGTTAGCCTGGTCCTAAATAGAGGTGGTTTCTGCACAGGCTATGAGAGTGGCCTGGGGCTGTTTGCAAACATGTGTGCGGGCAGCCCCGGAGCTCCTCTGCATGAGGCATGCTGGTTTTTTTTTTAAAAAAACTTACCTCCTCATTCCTGCATAGCTCCATAAGGATGAAAGGATATGCCCCCGTGACCCTGACAATGGCCCAAGGGCAGAGGTGGAATCCAACCATTTATCACCACTTCTCTAGAAGTGGTTACTAATTTTTTCTGAGTGCCGAGAAGGGGTTACTAAAGCAACCTCCCTGCCCAATAGGGACTGCAGGTGCTTGTGTGCGGCGGCGCCACTGTTTGAATCCCACCACCATCGGAACCTGTTATTAAAATTTTTGGATCCCACCACTGCCCGGGGGTCAGAGGGCAGGGGGCGTGTCCCCTCATCCTGACAGAGCTAGGCAGGGATGAGGAGGTAAGGGTTTTTTTAAGCGGCATGCCGGAAAATAGCAGCATCCACCCGGTGCCATTTGCTCGGTACCAGGTGGACGCTGCTGCTTTCCAAAGACTCAGTAGTTTAGCAAGTCAACTAAACACCATTTGGAAGAGAAAAGAGCAGCGCTGTCTTGATTTGGAGGTGGCAACTGTGGGAAGTTCCCCCTTTAAACAGTGTTTTTACTGGGCCAACACCAGTGATTTCAGCCCATACAAAATCCTCCAGAGATATGCATGGTAACTACAGGATTTAAATATAACTGAAATCACTCTGAAGGCCATGTCAGTAAATATATTATTGCCAAAATCACTTTGAAAGTTATATGAATCAATCTATCTCTGTCTTCTCATCCTCTTGACTTTCTCTCACTTTCTACCCCTTTCCCAATTTCACAGTCTGGCCTTTAAAGAACGAAGAAAAAAGTAGCAATGGCAGTTGAGTTATAAAAAGCTGTTTCCAAGACTGGGAAACCAGCTGCTTGTCCAATTTGACAATCACTGCTCTGTCAGTTCACTTCATTAACATTGATTCATATAGCAGTTAACATGAACCTCAGCTTCTGTCAAAACATATCTGACCTATTCTCCATCATAGAAAACTACAATCATTCTGCTGCTTTTTCTTTTTCCCTTGATTTAACTCAGTTGCTGGAATTTTTCAGAAATAAATCTAATGCTTCAATCCTTATAGCACCATCCCATCCTATACCCCTCCACACCAGCTGGAGAATCATAGGATGCACACAGGCATTTAAATCCTTTGAAGAGTTACTTCTGTTTAAGCCAATCAACTTCAATATACTTCAAATGGAGTACCTGTACTTAGGATTGCATGGTAAATCCCAAGCACCAGCCTGTTTTACCAGTGTTTGTAACTCATTCTAGCTTTACATAATTGCAATATCAGGACAGCACAAATGATTTGCTGCTTTACTGTCATGTTATTTTTATTTTCTTATTTTTTTTTGTTTCAGAGATTTCTGAGACCACTATTCAGCTTCTGGTTTAGTTATTATTATTTATTTGCAAAATTTGTATCCTGCCTTTATGTCTTTAAACATACGTGACAAAATTACATTATAAAACCATTAAAATCAGTCCTCCATCCACAAAAATGATGAAATTCTACGCCGAGGAAACAGTTATGCACAGTATGCAGAAAGCCTGTATTAGTCCATAGTCAAGAAGCCAGAAATCCATCATACAGTCATCATACAGTCAAGGGCAATCCAAGGGAGTGACGTCACATAGTTCCAGTTCAAAGTTTAGGTTTTCCAGAGGACAAAGCAGATGGGTGTCAACACAGCTGGGAGTAATCACCCACAGTTGCATACACAATTGTTTGCTGACCCAGCCCCACTTTGTACTTGCTGGTAGACCTTAGCTTTCATCATGAGAAGACTCACTGCTTTCAAGCAAGGGGCATATATGCAATAACTGGGAGCTGCATCTTTTAAGGTGCAGTTCATTCCTCAGACGCTGCTTGTGTTACTTTGCAAGTGAGTTTGATGAACTAAAGGCCTGGATTCCCACAGTTGGTGCCTGGCTGGGAGTCAGGAATAGCTACAAGGCTGGAGACCTTTTGTCAAAATCTCCTCCTGCTCGTTACACTTGGTGTACTGGGTTTCTGCCAAGGCTGGTTTCTTCCTAGATAACTCCTCTTCAGAGGCTTCTGACCTATGGAAAGAAGAAGGTCTGTGTAGTTGTCAGTCTTTCATATATTATTATTCTCCAAACAACTCCCTATGACCCCCCCTCCTATCTGATGATGGAAGTTGTGGAATATCATGGACAAAATGCTACAGGCTATGAGTGGGGTACAGGAAGTAGAAAGAAAAGGATGACATTGTTCCCACCTTCCTCTTCTGCTGATAGAGGAAACAGAACTTAGTAAGAGTTTCATTTGAACAAAAAGGAGACGGCCCAATCTTTATGGCAGTTTTGTTCAGAACACAGGACACAGTCCTATTAGGGTAGGAGTTTCTATGTGTGTGCTTATTTCTGAATGCACACTTTCCTACATCCTGCCCTTACCTTCAGTTGCACCACTACCAAAATTGAATTCAGTCTATTACATTTAGTAATGTTTTGGGATACCATTTATTTTCAGAGTACAGAGTTCCCAGATTCCTATTACCCTCTCTCTGTGTATTTGCATGTTTATGAGCAACCAGGTTGGTGGTAGGTATCTGAATGCAGATTGCTAACAATTGGTTCCTTTCTGACACCATCTCTCTCTCTCTCTCTCTCTCTCTCTCTCTCTCTCTCTCTCTCTCTCTCTCTCTCTCTCTCATCTCAACTCCCTCTTTATTACACAGTTCAGGAGATGAACTTACTCTGTTTTTAGAACCTGAGATAGAAATTCTTCTTTTCCTAGAAGTGTAATTCCCTCTTTGACCAGAGAAGGCCAAAAAACTCCCTGCCAACACTACAGGTCTATACATAGAACACATTTGAACCCTCCAAGAACCCCCCCCCCCCAAAAAAAAAAATTACATCAGCAGCTCTGGTTGAGTTCTAAACTCTACCCACTCCCAGCATGTCATACATACAGGCAGTGTGAGGAGTTAGCCCTTTACATTCAGGTTCCCTTCCACCTCTGCATGGACCTAGCTTTGAAGCAGCATTATACAAATGACAATTTGAGACAATTGTTACATTTCCACAGAAACTCATCTGTCATGTCCCCACAGAGGCTTTTGTTATTCCCTCATTAAGCTTCAGTTTCCCCATAGTTAGCATGGGTTTAGTTCATTGTAAAGTCTTCTAAGGGAGGGAATTTTAGTTAGCCCCTGTCCCTTTAAGACATTTCCCAAGAGGCAGTCTTTCTTCTTTACCCAGCAATCCCCTGTTTTAGCTCTAGCCAGTCAGTAAGAACAAGGTGCCAAGGGTAGCTGGAGACTGTAATATTCGTGACATATATGGTGGTCCGTAGTAGTCTATGGTGATATATGCAGTACAAGTTAAGGTTAACAGCAATTAGAACCAGGCAAAGACTGAAAGAACTAAAAGGAAGCAAGACAGTGGACCTTCTTGAAAGCAACCAAGAGAAGAACAGTCTACAGCTTCAAATCTGCTCAAGACAAGCAAGTACTTTGATTTAGACAGACCCAAGGGAGGAGTTAGGGTCTTAATTCTCCTGAGTAATAAACCTATAGTTTGAACTGTTGAAGCTGGCTTATGTCTCCCCCACTCTGTCCTAGCCAAGTACAGGGTACCAAAAAAAGATTCACTTGGGGGGCAGAACATCCTCTCTGCATGGTTGGCAATTTGAGCATTTTATGGCCCTTTTCTGGGGTCTGTTGAAGAGCTTCAAAGTATCTTTCATCTCACATGAATGACATGCATCAATCAAATCTCCTCTGACCCTTAGAATGAACTTATTGGGGAGGGGTGATAACAGGCTGCAGTGGGGAGATACAGGAAAGATCCATGACACCAAGTGCTTTTGTGTGTGTGTGTGTGTGTGTGTGAGAGAGAGAGAGAGAGAGAGACAAGGGTAGCTTTGACTCTCAAACACTTATGCCCCACAAAATCTTGCTGGTCTCTAAAGTACTACTGGACTCAAACCAAGCTGTCTGGTCTCAAAGGTGCTACTGGACTCAAATCAGTGCTGCTTTTTCCATTTTCCATGTGATGAACAGTTTGTTTGTTTGTTTGTTTGTTTCTTAAATTTCTATACTGCCCCACCCCCGAAGTTGAAAGAAGACTATGTTGTAAGAAGACTATGTTGAACTAATTAGTTAGATATAATTATGTAAATTCCTATTGGAAACTACCATTTTATTGTGAACAGAGCCCTCTTGTTTTAATACAGTTTTAATAAAGTTGGTGCATCACCCGGTGAGTAGTAACCTTCAAGGTCAGAAGTGGCATGATCTTTAACTTCAGAGAGAACAGATTCTGAACCTTTTAGTGCCAATGGGAATGATATTTTCCCCTTTTGCTTAATGGCCTCTAACAAAAAGTGCTGTGTCAACAAGAAGTGCTATCCACTTCAATGGATAAAGTTTTTTTTTTTTTGGTCAGTGAGGTTTGTGCTTAGTGTTGTCCCTTGCTGATATGAATGACTGTTCTGGCTTTTCCAAAGCTTGTATTAGGAAGTTGGCAATAGGCTGGCCTATAGCACAAATATTTCTGCAATAGAAAAAGGAATATTTAGATATATGTACAATATGTCAAAAGTATACAATGTATAAAACACTATTACTTGAAAAGGGACTATTAGAATTTGCAGATTAAAATTTAAGATACAGTGAAATACAATGTTAGTTTTTTTCACTGCAACTCACTGTATCAATTTGCAACAATTATTTCCTGCAGTAATCGGTAATGTTCCTTGTACAATTGAAAGTGAGAAAAGAACTGAACACAAATATACAGCCCATTTCATTAGTACTGCAATAAACAAGCACATTTCCATTTCTGTCAATAGTGCATTAGGTATGATTAATTTGATATGTTATCACAAAGGATGCCTGGAGAAGTGTAAACCTTGGGGCTTGTTGAGTAAACATATATCTATCCTGCATTTGAGGACCCTTGAAGTTGGAGCCTGAAGACTGAAGAAGCTTTCTGGTATCTCTAGGGCTCTGAAAGTGTCATTCATATTTCCACAGTGGCTTTTAAGCTATTTCTATTTGTATCTTAATAGCTTTATAAGAATACTCTGAAGAATATGAGTGGCATGTTTTCAGCAGTACAGGTCTCAAGTACGTGTCATTATTCTATAGAAAAGAAGTTAAATTTTCATTATTTGTACCAGATTCTTAGCATACCTTTCTTATGTCTCTTTCATATGTATCATATTCCTTTCATAGAAAGATATCCATGGAAATGCATTGGATAAAAATCAAACCTATGGAAGGATGACAACAATGTAAGACTGAATGAAATAAGAAGGCGTCAGTGACAATCACCCTTTTATTTCTTGCGCAATCTCCTTTTCATGCTTAGGAAGATAGATTCAAATCTTTCTTCCCTGAGTTTTGCTAATCACAGACCTCAAATATATCCTAATATTTTTTTAGACAATTTTCTACACACTATATATATATGCTGTCTTGGTTGAATGAGCATTTTATTTTGGAATCAAATTTATTTTATTTATTTTAATTTATTGATGCACAAATAACAGTAACATGTACATTTAATGGGGGAAATTTGGTACAATGACAGTGAAAATGACATGAACATTAAAAAGTTGCAGATTCAGCTCATGCAAGCGCGAGATGGAATTAAAATGAGGATATCCCTGAAACTACAGGTATGAGAAATTCAGATTATCCCTGCTCACTATTCATGTATGGTGTCTCATTAGAGTCTTGAAAACACAGCTTCTGCTTTCTTTCTGGAACTGCAACAGAAATTTCGCCAAATTTCATGGCAACACTGGCTCAGATTGAAGTTTAATTTAGTTTTCTAATTCTGCATATCTAGAATCAAATCCCACTGTAATTAAATTTGACAGAAATGTTACCAGTAAAATTGATACCTGTTTTAACAGGATTATATGTGTGTGTGTGTGTGTGTGTGTGTGTGTGTATTTATATTTGCTGTCAAGTCACAGCTGACTTATGGCAACCACATAGAATTTTCAAGGGAAGAGACATTCATAAGTGGTTTGCTGTTGCCTGACTCAAGGTCACCCAGTAAGTTTCCATGGCTGAGTGGGGATTTGAATTTGGATTTCCCAGATCCTAATCTGATACTTTAACTACTACACCATGCTGGTTCTCATAAATTGGTCTACAAGAGGTGCTGTGGTGTATTACTTATCAAAGGCAGCAAATTGTTTAAAAATAACATAAAAATTACAAAAATGTTAAAATGTCCTTAAAGAAGTAGACAAAAATAGAAAATTGACTGGATGAAAATGATCTTGTCAACTCTGCAATACCATTAAGGAAACAAATGTACACTTCAGATATCCCTTCCATTGTAATGACAGGAGTTTGTAGCAGGTTTGGTAGGCTGTGCCATCACAAAGTGTGTGGGCTTGAACTAAATTCATATCTAGAATATTTCCCCACTATCTGCCATTATAAGGTTTTGTTTATAGTATACATGTTTTTTCATGAGAACAAAAATGAATCATGATATAAATTGTTCAGTACTTACTTATTTTTTTATGTAAGTCATTCATAGGTTCGAACATATTTGAAAATATGCCCAGTTTATGTGAGACTCTTTTTGAGCCTCCTGGCTTTCTGCTGTAACATTTACATCTTCTATATTTTTGACCTTATAAGAAAATTCTGATTTTTATCTAGAGGCCTATAGAATAAATGTTAAGTGCAAGTTTATGCTAATAAACACATTTGTCTGCATGCTAAATGTTAAGGCAATGCTTCAAAAGTACAAAAACAGAATTGAAGGTAAATATCATTCTAACAGAACAGCTGAATAAATATATATACAGTGTGATATATTACGTTCCCTGCTTAATTATATTAAGGAACTATGAGAGAAAGGAGGTCACCTTTATTGTGAATGTACATTCTCCATGTAAAAAGTAGTCTGTTCTTCCACTAAAATCATTAATCATTTACTCCATCTAATATGAAAGCACCACTCATGAAAGTAGTAAAATGAGACTGCCCATATAAAACATAACGGTTCTTACATTTTTGGGGCCCTCCGGAAGTATAAAAGTAACCAAAAGGAGAACAGTGCTTCTAAAATGGTACCATGAGGACTGAGCAAGAAAAGGAGATACAAATAAGGAAGATCAGTAGATGGAAAAGGAGAGAGACTGGGAAATTGGCCTGCTCAAGCCACAAGACTTCATTGAATTCTGGACAGGCAGCCATTTGAGAAAGTGTACATATATTAAGTATTGATTCACCACCCTATGGGCTCCCACCTAGTTTTGCAACCCTGCCAGTGCAGTGCTTAACCACAGGAAAGCAAAATGAGACTTATCACAGATGAAGTCCATTTACACACTTCTGATCTCCTCTGGATTGAACATACATTTTCTTGGATTTGATTCGAAGTTACATATACATTTAACCCTCTTCAGTGGTCACCTCTCGTCAAATCAGAGAATCCCTACCGTTTCCAAAAGATACTTTTCTTCTCCCTTTGCAGGAAAAGTGAAGGAGATCAGCATGAGTTTAGCTTTCATTGTATTCCCACCTTCCCTTTCCCACATCACAATTTTATTGTATTTTATTGATTTTAATTGAATTGTTCGATTTGCCCTTTTGCAATCTGTTGTTTATTGTCTCTCTGTGTTGTAAACTGCTCTGAGCCCTTCTGGGGTAGAGTGGTTTATCAAGTTGAATAAATAATAATAATAATAATAATATTACGTCTAAGGTTCTAATGACTAAGGATACCTAATGTTGATGAGTTAAAGCATGATGGGAGCTGGGGAAGTGACCATGCAGAAAAATCTGAAATTTCATGCATTTAAATACTCAGGTTTTGGATCATATTCAAAAACAGCTTTGGATCAGTTGCAGCTTTTAAGGTGACATGATTTAGCAGTGATAGGACTTTGGTTAGGGGTAATCTATTAAGGACTAGAGTGTTTCCTCATAATAATTATGTAGCCATGTAAAGAATTTTTGCCAAAATCCATATGGAAGCTCTCATCAGCAAGTTGGTAAAAATCCAAAATTAGGTTTGGGGTTCGGTATTTTATCAGCAGATATCAAAAGCTAGATGGGAGGTGAGTTGGACAAAGTATAAAAAGAGTGGGGGGTGCTAAAAGGAATTCAGAGAAAAGTTCCAAAGTCTCTTCCAGATCTCCTCTCTTTCAGAAAAAATCCTTCATCATTCTGAGGAAACTTGCTGAAGGTGAAGGGTCTTCCAGGAAGAACAGCTCCTTTAATTGACTGTCTGCTTTGCTGCTCCTCAGTAGTGGTGAGATTTTTTTTATGATTATATATCACATGACATTAGCAACTAGGTTGAGTTGAATTGTATTTTCTGGATAGCTTTGTGTTGGGATGTATTCTGAAAATTTTCTCATTTAATTCAAGAGAATCAAATTATTTTTAAGCTTGGATACAAACGAAATCCCATAAAACTATAAAACATAGTGTTCAAACTCGTTTTTTTCTACTGCAAGTGCTATTTCCTATGTGGCAGAACAGGCTTGCTTTGCCTGACAGGCCCTATTCCTCTCCCAGGGTCTAGCCTCAGTTTCCCTTGGTTCTCCTCTCCTGGGTTCCACAGGGCAGATTGGAGGTCCCGGAGGAAAAGCTGCTCACCAGCTGCTATCCTTCCTCCCCCCTCCTATTTTGATAGTGCCGTGGTGGCGAACCTTTGGCACTCCAGATGTTATGGACTGCAATTCCCATCAGCCCCTGCCAGCATGGACAATTGGCCATGCAGGCAGGGGCTGATGGGAATTGTAGTCCATAACATCTGGAGTGCCAAAGGTTCGCCACAGTGCATCCAAGATGGTGGAGCATTCTTGGTACAGAAAACTGTTCTCCACATCTAAGGTTTAACAGTATTTATTAAAAAATAAAATGGTTACAAGTATATTTTAGCACTATATGAGATTGAGCAAGGTTTTCCAAAACAAAGGAGATATAAATGCAAATCCTCTATCCCTCTCCCTAAACATACCCTAGAAGTTGTTGAAAAGACCGTAGGTCCTTAAAGCTTAAAAGGTTGCAATTCTCAAAGAGTTCTCATTACCTGCAGGCTGAGTGAGATCCCTGGATGAGCTCATGGTTCAAAAATGGCTGCTCCCTTTACAGCCTCAGCAAGAGATCTGCTCCCTTCAGTGACCCAGCAAAAAGAGAAAGAGAACAACTCTCACTTCTCTCCTTCCAGAGATTTATCAGTTCCCAGACCCAACCCTCTTTTGACCTGGTCAGGCTTGGTCAATATATCTTTCCCCCCTAGGTCAGGTAACTCTTCCTGATGTTCCTCTGGAATTTTTAAGTCCTCCAAATCTATGATACCTGATTGGAGAAGGGGGGAGGAGGGGAAGGAGCCATTTCTCCACACCCTACAAAAGATTCAAAGTTCCCTCTTTCAGTATAGGCTTAGACTGGGAAGCAAACAGGTTTTCACATGTGTATTCAACCAAACAATTGTTTTGTGGAAACAAGGGGGGGGGAAAAAACAGGTACCTACAACACAAAGACTACCACATAATTAGAAGCTGAATTATATTATATGTGCATACAAAAGATAATAATATAAACAACAATAATTACAAGTGCAATATACAAGACAATATATATACATAAAGTGCAAAGATCTAAAT
This sequence comes from Sphaerodactylus townsendi, assembly GCF_021028975.2. NCBI lineage: Eukaryota > Metazoa > Chordata > Lepidosauria > Squamata > Sphaerodactylidae > Sphaerodactylus > Sphaerodactylus townsendi. The sequence continues at coordinate 54,451,354 of NC_059434.1, read as the reverse complement.
GTCCAACGTGCACTGTTGAAGAAGAGTGTGATGGAGGACTAATTTTTGTCCTGGTGTAAAAAAGCCTCAATTACAGGTAAACATGATAGCCTGACAAAAGGTAAGTAAAGATTAAGTTCTATAGCAGGGGTAGGGAACCTGTGGCTCTCCAGATGTTCAGGAACTACAATTCCCATCAGCCCCTTTCAGCATGGCCAATTGGCCATGCTGAAAGGGGCGGATGGGAATTGTAGTTCCTGAACATCTGGAGAGCCGCAGGTTCCCTACCCCTGTTCTATAGTAATGTGATATGAGACGGGACTAGCTGGGTCTTCCCTTATTTCGCAGCAGCTGGACTGTTTTGTCAGTGACACGTATTATTTAAGGCCTACCCATAGTGGGAATTTTAATCTCCAGCCCAAATTGTTTTAAAGGCTATGATAAGATCCCAAATGATAGGATTCAAATGTATCAGTGGCTAGGTATTCAAAGCGCCATCTTTTCAATTAACAACTGTTTGCCTTAGAGTCATCTGCTTGAGAAAAAAAGGGCTTGACTTGAATAACTGGGTCTGCATCATTGAATTCATTTGTTGTAGCTGTGGGGAAAAAAGAATTATTTAAAGGAAAAGATATCACCCATTTCCCTTTGGATACATTTTTAAAAATCAAGATGTTGGAAGACTGCTGGTTTAAAATTCTGTAAATAGCTAATTCTGTTGATGGGAGGTTTCCAGTGATGGTTCACAGGGAGTTAGAGTGGTGGGTTACTGCTCCTGCAGATGAAATGCAAGCAGATGGCTGATGATTACAGGACAATGTCATCACCTGCATCCATGCCAGATACTGCTGGTCTCTCAGCAACCACCGTTCCATCACTGCCTACTGAAACCTTCCAGCACTAAATCCACTTCCCTGTGCTCAGCAGCAGAGATATGATATTCCTACTGTGATTAATTTATGGATGCCTGCGAAAGTTGTTTTCCCTGCCTTAAAGATTTCCTTAACTGTTGTACTCCATCACTTGGATAAGCCTATTTTATTATGCCTATCCACATGTTGAAACTTGGGCAGCTATTGAAATTCATCATCTATGCTCTGATGATTCTTCTTTCTAAAAAGCAACTGAATTTTCCTTCCTTCCTTCCTTCCTTCCTTCCTTCCTTCCTTCCTTCCTCCCTTCCTTCCTTCCTTCCTTCCTTCCTTCCTTCCTTCCTTCCTTCCTTCCTTCCTTCCTTCCTTCCTTCCTTCCTTCCTTCCTTCCTTCCTTCCTTCCTTCCTTCCTTCCTTCCTTCCTTCCTTCCTTCCTTCCTTCCTTCCTTCCTTCCTTCCTTCCTTCCTTGTGTTACGGCCCTGATCACCCCCCATATTATTATTGCCATAAAATTTTCTTCAAAAATCATATTGGCAGAAGCCAGTTGTCATACACTTCTCTATGCAGGTAGCAGCATGTCCAAAGGTGACAGGTCTGCTTTACAAAATCTAATCAAGAGGGATGAGTTACTCCTGCATAACCTTGGAGGTCTCATTTTGTTGGAGTGGGCATGCTTGATTACCACACCTTTGCAAAGATAGTTCTCGTTAAGATCGAAGAATATGGAAAAGCCACTTCTTAGCATCAGATACTGCATTTCCCTATCTCTCTTCTGGAAAACCAGGGCCAGCAACAAAAGGGTTGCTTCTGCCTGCCTCCACCTTTGTTATGACTCTCCTAAACCACTCACCTTATCCCCGATCTAAAATGTCTCCAGCCAAATCTGAATATCCTGGGCAAGGTGTTTCTACAGAGTTACTTCTGCATAAAAGCCATTCACTTGTGCTTCCTTGATTTTAATCTTAAGAGCAATTGACACCCATTGTCCTGGGTACTTAGGAACAATAGGAAGAGCTAAGCTAATTAGTTCAGCCCAGCAAGCTCCAGCATGGTAAATTCCAGAGAATTTAGAAAATGAAAACTTTAAAACTCACTTGTTCCCCGAACTGTGTGTATATGTGCCCTTGACTTCTTACTGTGTGTGATTGTTTGCAACCAAAAAATTCTATATAAAAAATATTTAAAACTGCAATTTGGTCTTTTGTGAATTCTCTGCAAATACGTTTCAAGCCATTTCTGGTATACATAGTCTTTTTAAAAGATCCCTACACCAGCCTGCCTCGCGCATTGCTAAGCTGCTATTTCTCCCCATTGCTACTTAAAATAGTTGTGTGCTGTTACACTCTTAGCAGCTGGTGGAGATTCCTTAAAAATAAGTTCACAACCTGGGGAGAGAGGGAGGGAGGGGAGGGCCTGCCGGTCACCGGAGCTGCTGCTGCTGCTGTCGCCCCCCCCCGAGGGAGGAGAGGACGCCTCGGACTGCACCCACCCATGGCTACCCTGCTGGCTGCCACGCAGCTCCTCTCCCGGCCTCTGGCCCGCCTGGCCACCAAAGCCCCGCACTGCAAGGATGCTGCAACCAGACTCGGGGCCCTGCCGGAGGTTTCCTTCTCGGTCTTGACCCAAACGGGCCGGCGGACATATGTGACAGACGTGGACGCGATCGGCGAGCGACCGGTCCTCATCACGGGCTGCGACTCGGGCTTTGGTTTCAGCCTCTGGGCCAAGTAATTTGCATGAGAAGGGCTCTCTATTGTTTACATTTACCGGCTGCCTGATGAAGGATCGGGCGGCCGCGGGCGCAAAGATCTCGACAGCATGGTGAACAGCTAATCGCATGAGGACGGTGTACAGCTGGAACGCTCTGTGACAGCGCAGTGACGCGGGCGCTGGGCCGCCGATCACGTGACTGCCACCCTGAAGAATCCGGACACTGGGGTCTGGGGTCTGGTCAACAATGCCGGCATCTCCACCTTCGGAGAGGTGGAATTCACCAGCATGGACACCTACAAGGAGGTGGCCGAAGTGAACCTGTGGGGGACGATCCAGACCACCAAGGCCTTCTTGCCTCTCATCCGCAGAGCCAAAGGCCGCGCGGTGAACATCAGCAGCATGATGGGGCAGATGGCCAACCCCGCGCGCTCCCCCTACTGCATCACCAAGTTTGGGGTGGAGGCGTTTTCTGACTGCCTGCGCTATGAGATGCACCCCCACGACGTGAAGGTTTGCATCGTGGAACCCGGGAACTTCATTGCCGGGACCAGCCTGTACAGCCCCGAGCGGATCAAGGCCATCGCCGACAAGATGTGGGACCTTAAGCTGCTCCTGGTGATCGTCCGGCCGCGAACCATACCGCCGGAAGTACTTTGACGAAAGCAGATTGCCAAGGCGATGGAGTCCTCTACTCGTGACAGCGGGCTCCACTGACATCGCCCCCCCGGCGGATCGAGAGCATCGGGCATGCCTTGATGTCCATCTCGCCCTACACCCGCTACCACCCCATGGACTACTAAGTTCACAACCTGTGAAAGCTGGGTAACCCTTCCTTCCTTCCTTCCTTCCTTCCTTCCTTTTCCTTCCTCTTCCTTCCTTCCTTCTCCTTCCTTCCCTTCCTTCCTCTTCCTTCCTTCCTTCCTTCCTTCCTTCCTTCCTTCCTTCCTCCCTCCCTCCCCCCTTCCCTCCTTCCCTCCCTCCCGCCCGCCCGCCCGCCTGCCAAATTCTAGCAAGCTTCATATACTCAGATTCAGAACAGACAAGAACTTTTTCTGATTTTATGAGATCCTTGATAACAGAAACAAAAGGAGTATTATGTACTGTGAAGCTTTCAAGACAATAAAGAAATCAAGTTTTTTAGCAGAATATTTGTGCTAAGGCCAGAACATGCAGTAGTACAATAGCTGATGCATGTGACATAATAGTAGTCTTGTTATGAGAAATTGGGTCAAATTAAACAATTTAAGCAAGTGAAATTAAATAAGGCACCTGGACTGAATGGACTACCAGTACTATATTATATTTTAAAAGTACCATATTATTAAAAAATATTGATGAATTAACTTTAAGCAACAAGGAATGAGATTGTACAAAATGGGAATCTGCAAGACACATGGAGAAAAGCCAATATTTTGATTCCAAAAGAAGGACAATACAGACCAATCTCTCTTTTCAACAATGACTATAAGTTGTTTGCAGTGATACTGGTGAGAAGATTAAAAAGGGTTTTAAGATCTTTTATACATGAAGACCAGAGTTGATAAAGCTGTTTGTGGTAGCCATAGAATTCTTTCATCTCTAATAACATACAAATAAGTGTAGGAAAAGTAGATTACCATTGATTAAAATGTAAATAATCAGCTCAAAACATTTCATTTTACCACCTAATTTTCAGGTGATCTTGAATGTCAATATAATACTTAACAAAGCATCTTCTGTGTGGCAGGAGCAGATGTCTGTAGCAGCAAAATTTCTTGAACAGATGTATTTCAGCAAGCCCCACTTTCAATTTCCATTCTCCCTGGGCCAAGCAACATCATGCTCCTTAATTGTGACTTTAATTTCATTTATTCTTAGAGTAGGGGAGATTTGCCTATGAGCACATCTTCCCTCTGCCTACCACCAGCCTTTTGCACTTCCTCTCATTTCCATGTACACCTTTTCCCTTCTCCCTTTTCAAATTTGCTATTAATCTTTGTTAAGTATTATATTGACATGCAAGTGTAAACAGAGAATCACTGCAAAACCACGGTCGTTTATTGCATTTGAAAACCTCTAAATGATGGATCAGCCATTTCCTTCATCCTCTCAATTCCAGAGTTATTGCAGTTAACAAAAGACTGGGAGGTGGGGATGAGTTAACCATTGAACAACAAGCCTCTCTCCCTTCCCATGGCAGCAGCAGGAAGTATACGTATGTGGATGTGAGGGGTGAGAGATATCAATTCTAGGACACGGTTCCCTTCTTCAGCAGAGTGTGGTGCAGGGAATTGCTTTGCATCTTTTTTTGGGGGGGGGTTACTTTTGAAAGGGGCTACAATCTTAATATGACTGCAATCATAGTATATCAATATAACTGTAATTTAAAGGACTGTAAGAGAGTCCTTGCATCTACTGAGTGTGATGAGATCTGTGCCTTTAAGAGTGTGGTGATGGGCAGAGTTAAGAGAACCAGTAAAAGCAGAGTCCTGTTGAGACGTCAGCAACCAAGCTGCAGAGTAGGCAGAGAATGGCTTCTTGCGTGCAAACAGAGAAATGTGAGGAGACTACACTACAGCTTCACTGCACAGCTAAGGTCCCTTCCACACGGCCCAATAAACACGGGTGTAAGATGGTAAAAAACATTTTTTTTGGGGGGGGGGGAGAGACTTTACACAGATCTCACCCCTAAAATTGAGTCTGCCCCACACTATTTTCCCCAAACCGTTGGGTTTTGTTTGAGAATCATGCTATTGGCAAGTCTTTTAAAAAATCCCGGGTCACAGCCGCTTGCAAATGAATGGCTGGGCAGGAAGCACTTTATTCACCTCCATTTTCCTTTTTTTATTTTGCAGCTTACATCTCCATAGCTACGCAGGTGCAGATTGGTTGTATAGTGAGACATCAGCATGGTTGTGGGGGTTCAATTGTGCATGCCTGCATAGCTATGTATCTATGGGAAGTAAAATAAAAAAACAGACTCTCCTCCATGAGAAGGTGTGACAGCAACCTAGATTGTTTTCATGGCCTCCAATCACTGCCTGCATGGATGCATGTGAATGCAGAAACAGGAAAATGAGTTTCTTTATCCTGACTGCAACCTATTATACATTTGCTATGCAGAAAGGATCTAAGAGCCTCAAGGTAACCTTTCCATGCATAATGGGCCATATAGTAAAATCAAGCTAAAACACACACACCCCGCCCCCCAAAAAAGATAGAAAATAATTATATGCACAATGTGGCAAAAGCTGTCAAAATCATATTAGGACCAGAGTCTGATAACAATCAGATAAATAAAGAAGCAGAATCATCAATCAATTCTAAAAGCCTTCCTTAACAACAGTCTTATAGAATGCAATGAAATGTCATTTGCTGGGCATTTTGTGTGAAAGGAATTTGTCCTATGTACAAATTGCGTTACTTTGTATTCATTTTAATTAGTTAACATTAGTTTGTTTGAATGCAATTTATTAAGCATCTGTACATCTTTGCAGCATGTTAGCAATTCTTATTTTAATCAGCTACAAACAGAACAATTTCTCCAAATCACGGTTCACTAATTTGGGAAGTGTTAAGCAAAGCTCCTTCATTTAAAGAGATATTAAACACCTGATGTAATGTACAAAGACTGTCTTCTCAATATATGCATTTTAAAGTAAGAGGTATACTCTCCAACAAACCATAAATTATCTGAATAAACTGAATAAATTATACAGACTACTTTATGTCCACTTTTTCCTTGAATTAGATTTTCAAGAAGCTGATGTATATTAACCAATCCACACAGGTCATGTTTCTTACATGATGATTACATCTAATAATGAAGAAAGATGACAAAATTAGTTTAGCAGGGACAAGCACAGAGGTGTGAGAGAGTTCTGCATATCTAGGAAACCCTCAGGTATGCAATGTTGTATGTTGCGAGATCTGCTCCTGGTAGATTTTTCTTATTAGATCCCAATGTGCCCCACAATGAGCTTTGCAACTGCACACAGCATTTTTTTCAGTAAGTTTTACACCTAGTTTTAGGCATGAAAATCCTCTCCTCATAGAGGCACAGTCTCAACTGAATTACTGAATAAATTATTCAGACTGCTTTATGTCTTCCTTCCAAAAATTAAAACCATAGAAAGTTAAAAGTATCTATGTACTGTCGAAGGCTTTCAAGGCCAGATTCAACTGGTTGTTGTGGGTTTTCCGGGCTGTGTGGCCATGGTCTGGAAGATCTTGTTGCTAACTTTTTGCCTGCATCTGAGGCTGGCATCTTCAAAGGTGTATCACAGAGAGAAGTCTGTTATGCACTGTGTCTAGAAAGTGTTTTTCTTCTTCTTTATGGTCACATTAGCAAGCAGACCTAACTGGAGGCAGGTACAGGTTCAGCCAGGAGAATAAAACATTCAGCACCACACTGCTTTGACATATAGGGACTACTGTCTCATGAAGATGGGCTTCTGGGTTCAGGCTCTTGATCTGTAAAGCTCATAAAGAGGGATTGCTTTACTGAAGGCTAGCTATGTGGTGCTATCTCTTGTTCTTGAGAGAATCAAAGTGGCATTGTGGTTAACGTGCTGGACTAGGGTCTGAGAAACCCAGGTGTGAATACAGCCTAACTGACCTCACAGGGTTGTTTTGAGGATAAAAAGAACAAAAAAATGAAGTAAGAATGCTCTCAGTTCCCATTGGTGATAAAAGTGGGGCATAAATGAAGTAAATAAATAAATAGCTCCATGACATGTCTTAGAGGGCAGTTATTTGATGGCTGCTACTATCCAATATGAGACACTCATTTTTTTTCAGAGCTGAGACAGAGTCTTGGTGTTTTATAAAAAGATAGCTCTATCAAAGTACATCGATAATTATATAGAATTCAGAGCCATTTCTGGAGTAAATGATGCAGTCCAAATTCAAGTGGATCCCAGAGACAATTTTGGGAGGAAGGGGATGAATGAGGGGATGAGGAATTGTTTTCTGAAGAGGTGAATGTAAGGACGTGAGACTTAACATGAGTTTGGCAGAGGGAAAATTGGTTGGAGATGAGGGCTGGGAAATGGGTTGAGACTTTAAAGAGTGCTATAGAGGCAGTTTTAGAGGCTAGCCATATTGGTCTGCAGTAGAACAGTTAGATTTGAGTCTTACAATGCCATCCAAGCAGCCAGGTGACCGGCTGAAGCACATGGTCAGGGAGTCCGACTGCTCCCAGAGAGACTTCACAGTGGCGTGGGAAGGCTTGCAAAGAGAAAAAGCCTCCCTGCCACCAAAAAGCCTCTTTGGGCTCTATTGACTTACACCCCCTTTTCAGGAGCGTAAGTCTAAACTGCCGGTGGTGAATGGCCAGGAGGGAGCAATTCCCCAGCAACGCCCCCCAAACTGCCTCCCCTGTGCCAGTAGTAGAGGCATGGAGATGCTGCCAAAGCAACCTGTGCTGCATCTCACTGCTGGGGAGGGTGGGAGGGGCTGCACGCTGGCAGTTTCACCCCTTTGCTGGGGAAAATGGCCCTGGAGGGAAAATCTGCTGGTTGTGCATCATTCCCACAGGTGGATTCCTCCCTGCCTTTAGATGGGGTTGAAAACTTATTTGAGGAAGAGAAATTTGCCTCTTGAAAGCATACATTCTGTTGGTCTCTAAGATGATATTGAACTCAGTTCTAATAGCTTAAGCAGTTGAAGAACAAATGGGGAGTTAAATAGAGTGGGGACAAAGGCTGTTTCCAGACAGCCCAATAACAGCGGCCTAGGGACAGTAAAAACACTATCCCTGGGGAGCTGTTTGCACAGCAGGTGCTGTTGCATTGCAGCAGTGTTGTGCTCGTGCCACCCAAGTGCCGCGAAAATGCCACTTTTGAACCTCACTTGGGGAGCAAGGTTTTTCAAAAGTGTCATCTTCCACCTGCTGCCATGCGAATGGCAGTGAGTGGAAGGCAGCATTTTCCCCGTGCTGGCCCCCAAAGCCTCCTTACTTCCTCCTGGCTTCCATCGCTCTGTGGAGGCCAGGGCACACGCCTCCTGGCCTCCGTCCCTGCAGTTGTCACTGGCCATGGGGGCATGTCCCCTGGCCTCCACAGAGTGACAGAAGCCAGGAGGAGACAAGGAGCCGTTTGTGGGGCTACGCAGCTGTGCCGATGCAGCCGCACTACTCTGGCTGTGCAGAAACAGTGAGGGGAAAGTGGAGCGAGGGGAAAGTGGAGTGAGGGGAAAGTGGAGATGATATGGAGGAATTGCTTCCCATCAACTCCATAATTCATACACATTTTTACAATTTCCATACATGGCTGAATGTAAGGAGTAAATGAGGAACAAATTAAAAACTATGTGTAATTTTTATTACATCCCACCCCCAATTATTGAGGCTGATAGCAAATCATTCACAAAATGAAATTCTGCATGAAGACTTCTTCAGGTTGAGAAATTCAGTCAGTACATCCAAATGTAATCTTCAGTTCCTATGCCCTGATTCTCCTTCAGTACACAGGAAAGGTGCTGAAAACTGTGACAGAGTACAAGGTAATTTGAACAAAAAAAATGAGGCACTGAAAAAACACCCAATACTTACAAGGAGCCAAGATGAAAAAGGCAAGTGATTTGTAGATTTCATCTTCAATACATTGATTGTAACTTTGCTCAAACTTGTATTTAAAAGATGACAAAAAGTTCTGCTGAAATAACCAGATCAGAATACAATGTCAATGTTTGCAACAATACAAACCATAATAATAATAAAGTGCAAGGCTGTGTAATAGAAACAAATGAAGTGGAAAATAAAATAATAGAAGTACATGACAAGCTAAATGCTCTCTGCAATGCAGTGTTCTTGGAATTGAGTACATCATAAACAAAGAGTTCCATTCACGTTTTCAATTTCATAGTTGGAATATATCTGGCATGTCACTTACCTGTTTACTGATATTTCATTTTATCTGGTTTAATGCATATTGCGGCTAGGCCTAAAGCTCAAAGTTTATTAACCAGACAATTTGTGCCAGCTTCAAAAAGCAACTTGGGGAAAAATTAAAATGTAAACTATGTGACTCTATTGGGTATGGAATTTTTAATCCTGGCTTTTCCTTTATAAACACAGATAGTGTCAGGGAGCAATCCTTTGAGAAGTCCCAGAGGTTTGAGATTGGGAGGAATATTTAGGATTTGCAGAGACTAAAAGAACACAAAAAAGGAATCAAAGAAAGACAGAATTATGGAATGTTTTAGGGTTGGTCTAAAATAAATACTTACCATGCTCTTGGCTTATAATGTAATGTCTGCCAAGGATACTTGTCATGAGTATTGATTGTTGCAAATGTCAATTCGAATTGCATGGCATAAAAGAAAATCAATAATTTTCCCCAGAGCTCCAGAGTTTCTTATTCTATACGTCACTGCAGACTTCCTAAAAGAAAATATAGAAGTCAGCATTTTGGAAGAAGAACCTTAGTCACAGCTATCTAGTTTCTGTTCTCTTATATGTTATGGAATCAGAACTCTGTTGCTTCTTCATACAGAAGGCCTCTTTACCTAGGAATACAATGCAAATGTTCAGAATGACACAGGCCAAAAAATATCAATAAGAGGCCAATATGGAATTATTGAGGTAGATCTGTGAGGCAGGGAGCTACCAAATCAACAAGCCAAATCACCTGGCTTCCTTCACCCTCCTTCCTCCCCAGACAAAACAGCAGCCCTACCACTGTGGCAGATCTCTCTCAAGCTAGTCTCTTCAGATTCTTCTTGCATGATGGGATCATTGAAAACCCAAATGAGGAAACTATAAAGTATCTGCCCCTTGCTTGGTGGTCTTGGTGGGAGGTGGTCTCCAGGAGGGAGTGGTAAGCATGGTGGTAGTGATTCTACGGCCCATCCTGGAAATTTGTCAAGTATCCCAGAATTACTAAAACAACCCAGATTAAGCTGTTGGTGTTACCACTGAAGAATTTCTTAATCGATAACTCATTCTCAGAATGGCTCCATCTGTGGATATTTAAATCTAGAGATTGGAGCCATGAAAGTCAAGACAGATCTTTCTGCAAAGTGGAGAAAAGCCCCAGGTTTGCAGGAAATTTTTTAAAGGGATTGGGGCTTAACTCCACCTGCAATAACAAAAAACAGTGCCTATACATTTAAGAAATGAATGTCTTCTGAGAACTCAATTTCCATTGTGCGGGTTTCTAAGCAACCTCAACAAAATTGCTAGCCTTCAAACCTTAGATTCTGTCACTAAAAGGAAGGGGCTTTTACAGTCCACCGCTACTCCTCTCACTTCTGCCCTGGACTCATCAGGTCAAACCTAGTAGCTTTCCAATTACTGGAAAACCTGCAACCATGCAGTCTGCATGTGTCACACATTTGAGCCAGGGGAAGGAGTTTTTAAAGACAGTTGTACCATATTCAAATATAGTCCACCCCTCCCCCATGTTTCAAGCATAGTAGAGAAAGGGATTTATATTACAGATCGCTAAAGTAGGTGCCACTCTGCACACTTTTCTCAGTGGTGGGAACTGGTGGCCGCCTGGCAGGAGAATTCTGGCCACTGGTGTTTATTTGAAAGAAAAATGATAGATATATCACATTACACAATTATAATTTTATGTACATATATTACATTTCTGCAGAAAACTACCTTTGCCAACCTTTTTTTTGTAGTCCATTGTCACTTTTATAATTAAGGAAGGATTCTTTTGCAGAAACTTCACCCGTGCTCTGTCACTGCAACTTTTTGAAAATAGTTTGAATTTTTCAGAGCAAGGAGAGAGTGAGCCTGTATGTGTCAGTGCAAGTGATAAAAACTCATCCAATTGCCATGACGGTTTCTGCACATGCAGGCTTGCAGGCTTGCATCAACATGATTGATGCCCATGCAAGCCCTGGGGCCATTCGCACGAACAGCCCCACAGGCTGCGTGGCTGGCGGAGCATGCTCCGCACAGCCGCGCAGCCCCCCGAACAGCGGCCCACCTTTTCTCTGCCTTTTGTCGCTCTCAGGATAGAAGGGACACACCCCCTGGCCAGAGCAATGGCTGAAGCGACAGAGGCAAGGAGGCATGTCCCCTTCCCTTCTCAAAGCGACGAAAGGCAGGGAAAAGCTGTCCGTGAGAGTCACGGGAATACGTCAGTTTCCACCCACTGCTGTTTGCTCGGCAATGGGTGGCAGCCGGGATATTCCTAAAAAATCGCCCCCAAGTGAGTTTCGGAAGCGGCAGCCACTTCAGGGGAGCCAGGGGAGCCACTGTGCAAACAATGCCCCAGGGACTGTTTTTTTTTCTCCGTCCCTGGAGCGCTGTTGTTTCCCCATGCGGAAACTGCCTTTGAGACACGTGTCTTTCTGCTAGGTATCTTTAATTACTACTGTATCTTTAATTACTACTGAATTTCCTAGTAGGTGGTGTCTCTCATTCATCTGAAAATGTTGTCTGGCCTAGAAAAGCTGCTGTGCACCTTAAAATTCTTCTCTAAGGGGCTTTCCGCACTGACAGAGTTGTACTGGTTTCTATCTAGGTTCACCTCAGTGTATCCGCACTGCAACTGAGCTCAATGTTGTTTTGTCTCAGTTCCCCTCCCTCATAATTGCAACATCCCTGTCGCAGTTATGAACTGCACCTTTCTGCTGGAACAAGGTCAATACCGTTTCGAAGCTTCGAAGTGCGGACGCATCAAAACGACACCTCATCCGTTCAACCAATCAGGAGCTGCTTTTGTGGCATGTGCAGAACGGGAGAGTCATGGCGGGCATGTAACTGTAAACTGTAAACTGTAACATCTGTAAAAAAAAGAAAGCTCCCGTTTCCCATGGTAATACAAGCTCCAATCACGATCGAGGAGCGAAACAGGCACCAAGATGATCCCGCCCACTTAGCTCGGTTCCAGGGGGCCAAGTAAGTTGCTGTGCAGACAGCCTGGAATCGCCTCCCACTGAAGGGAACCGAGTCGACCTTAGCTCCCTTCTGTAGTGCGGAAAGCCCCATATTTATTCTCTGGAAGTAATGGTACTCCAGGTTGCGAATTACGCTGTAATGATGGGGCAATATTGCTTAGGGGGAAGATTGGCTCCTATTCTAATATATGTCCCTGATGACAAAATGAAGTCCATTGGCTTCTTGCGGTCAAAAGAAATTAAAATTGGCTAAAATTCAAATGAATGCCACAAAACATGTTGCATGGGGATGTGTGGAGACTCATTCCAACAAATACACTGACACATACTTGTTGGAAAAGAAGTCGGCCGCAGCCCAAATTTATTTAACATATATCCAAAAACATTGAAGCTGGGCGAGCATAACAGAGCACATCCTGGCCCCCAGGCAGCAAACCGCTGATCCTGGTTATAAGGCAGCCCCAGCTGACCCCTTAGGCCATTCGGACAGAATCCCTGTCCGGCACATCCCCCGAGGGAACTGGAACAGGAAGTTACTAGTTGCCACATGGATGCAAATCCAATTTGTGACACCCCTCCCTGCCGGGCAACGAGCTCTCAGCACGGCCCCAAGGCTTTGCTTTCGAGAGCTCTATCGCCACCACGGACCTCATATGGAGGCCCCGAGGTGGGAAGGTCTGGCATGAAAGCTACTGCCTTCCCAAAATAGGGTGTGCTCTTATGACCAAACCTCCCAGTGAACTGCGACAATATACAACACAATAAAGAACCCCAATAATCCCTCAAAATGGGAGTGGAGGGAGAGCCTTTGAAAGCAGCCGGCCTCGAAAGAGGCCGGTTCCCACTGACGCCGCCTTTTATAGGCGACTTGAAAGCCCCTGCCATGTGCCGGTACCCGGCCACGTGACAGCCTCGGCTGGCCGGCGGGAAGGGAGGCTTCCATTCGTTCCTCCCCCCACGCAATTGCGCCTCTCGGCTGAAGCCCCGGGCGCAATTTGCAGACATCTCTGCTGGGGCAGTAGTGTCTGGGATGATCATATAGTACCACACATGGCTTCTCTCCTGCCATCCACTCTCAAGACATTAAGTCTCAAGTGGGGGATCTACCTTTAATAAAAAGGCAGTTGTTTCTGGAAGGCACTAATGGTGTCCTGCAGGGCCTTCATCAAGACAGGCTCATGGCCGAATCCCTTGGATCTCCTAGCCTGTCTCCTCAAGAGGCACCTCATCTGGCTCTCAGTTGACTCTGCCCCAAGGTATTCTTCAGGGAAGCCATTTAAGTATGGGACCTTCCCACTGTTTTGCCCATTGACAGCACTGAGTCCTTTAAGAAGCTATACAGTGTTTGTTTCAGGGAACCCAAGAAAGGGTCTGTTGGATTTACTACCAGTTTGTCTTGTAGGGTGACATCTGCTATTAAGTTGTCTTGCCACAAGTCAAAGGTTTGTTGCCCAGTCACCCTCAGCATGCTGTCTACCAAGACCCTAGCTGCTCAATGTGACATCTGTAAAGCAACAGCATGGTCTGCTCTATTGACTTTTAACAAGTGGTACACTGTGGCTGTCAATGGTAGGACTGAAATGACTGTGAGTCAAGCGGTTTCGCATTCTGTGCTTTGCAGACATTACACACCCATCTCTACAATATGTAAGCTTGCCATTCTCCTACATGGGACTGCACAGAAGTCATGACAATAAAGTGTTGCTTACCATAATTTTTTGATCATCTAGTGGACTCTACACAGGCACACATCCCTCCCTCCTTCCCTGCTTTGGTCTGCCATAAAACAAAGGGTGATTCCTCACAGCAATGAAGGAAGATCTGGAGGGAACGGTGTGCCCTTCCTCCCCAGTCACATGACCTGGGGTTAGCCCAAGCTGTGGCTGGGGGAGAGGGAGCGGAGCACCCATTTAGTGGACCAAAGCTCTTAATTTGCTATCAAAAAGCTCCACAGCTCACCTCCACAAGTGTAGTCCCATGTGTGCCTGTACAGAGGACCACTAGATGAACCACAGAGGACCAATAGATGAACAATAGTGCTCGTAAGCAGTACTGTTTTTCCCATAGTAGTGTTTGCTTCTGCCAACAGTGCATCTATTTTATATGTGCTACATGCTGTATTATACACAAGGCCAAAATTGTAAATTCTTCACTGTTCTTATCTTTATATTTCTGCATTATCCCTAGAATTATCCCAAATTATACTTGCATCTCAAGACTTTTTCATGTACTATTCATTTTTAAAATCTATGTGTGCATATTTTAATATATTTTATATTTTACATATTTTACATTTGTTGACCCACTTCATTCATCAAATTAAATAGGCTCCAGCCCATGAGAGCTTATGTTTCAATAAATCTGTTCGTTTTTAAGAGGTCACAAGACTTCTTTTTGATTTTCCTGGAATGGATTAACACAGCAACATCACTGGAATTTGAAACCAAGCACTCTTTCTGACACCCACAGGTAGTCATTTCATAGCAGTGATGTTTGATTGCTCATAGTAGCATAGCTGAGACTCCTATTAAAGGTAATAAAGTTATTCAGCCTTTTTGTCACTTAGGCTACAGGCAAAGCATATTATTCTCAGCAATCACCATTTACTTCTACCATTTAACACTGGTGAAGCTATCCTAATAGCTTTGTATGGCATTTTCTAAAGGCCAGACATTACATCAAATGAAAAAGATGAACCTCACTGGCAAAATGTAGTTTTCAAATATTTATAAAGAAATGATTTCTCTGGCACATTGTCAGTGACTTGGGTTCTCTAGAAATTGGATTAAAAATAAACATTTTTAATTCACAAACTGAAACTCACTAATGCGCGCTAGCAATTTGACAGGTATTGCTTCTGGAAATTTGGGACTAATGCCTGCATCACATTCCAGGATCTGATTCCTATTCATCTGCTCATTAAATTATTCAATGAAGTTAAAAAGTCTTCTTGTACATGATAAACTTGATAGTGTAGAAATAGATTTGTGCACAAATGTACTCTAATTGACCTGTTGCTTTATTGGATGTCATGGGTTCATGTAGAAATAGATCTGTGCTGAAATCTGTAATGCCTGGCAGAATACATGAAATAAATACAGTCATTAATACATAAATAAATACAAGCACACACACTTTGTAACTACAGAATAGAATTTAGTCTTGCTCATAGCATCAAGATGAATACTTCAGACTGATAAAATGAACCTGATTTATAATGCATAGAAAATCATTCTGCACCATTGACTGTTTTACTATGGGACTCTACTAGGAATACTTTATAAATTCACCATCTTCTAGTCTGCAGTGATAGAACTGATTTTTTTTCCTAAGTACCCTTTGCACAGTAAAATAGCTTCCCCACTATTTTCTGGGGAAACTTTTCAAGTATATGTGCAGATGTGCAGACTTGGCAAAATTAATTTGATATGGTTGGAAAAAAAGGGGAACACTTTACTGCAATATCAATATGTTGTTTAGATTTTGCTTATGGAAGCAAATTTGCTCACATACTGTATTTCTAGACAATAATTTGAAAATTAAAATGTGGTTGTCCTCTGGAGATTTATGGTGTTATATGCATGATAACATCCATATATTCTAAATGAACACTATGACAAAACAAGACAGGGAGATTACATTTTTATGACCAGAACTTTGTGATGCAACTCTCCAATACCATTCTAGAATCAGTTGATATGTGTATATGATCTTGCAGGGATATTAGACCATGTTTCCATAATCCTTATCAGCTATGATATGACCAGCTATTATACTTGTCTTCTCCCCAGCACCCTGAAATGTTGTTTTCAGATCCCAGAGGTTTATAATTTCCTACTACAAGAATGTTTTGTATGGTGTACATTACATATCAATCAGTTCTTGCTGTAGTGTATAACAATAAAGTAAATCTATAATCATATCAAAATTAATAAAAGACGACTTGCTTTGTCTTTACTTTGTAAAATCTCTCCTGCTTTTTACACTCTACAATTGTTCTTTTATCTTGTTATCTGACTAACAGCTCCATCCAAAAGGGGAGCAATCCACCAGTGGGAGCAGCATGGGGCTGCATTGGTGGAGGGGTGATTCTGTCAGCGTGTGGCCACTGTGGCTCTCCCCAGCAGTGGGACATGGTGCCAGATGTAGCACCAGCATTCCTGTGCCACTATCATAGAAGGAGTAGTTGAGGGTGTGGTGAGTGGAGGAGCCAACACTAGTCATAGCCCCTGTTATGCCAGAAGCCCAGTCTTAGAACTTATGCCATCGGAAAGGTGGCATAAACCCATTAAGCCCAATGGGAGCTTCCCAGTGGGGGTAAGGCTTTTTTGTGTTTCAAGCCTTTGCATGCTGCTGGGACGCCTCCATGGGAATGTGGGCTGGAGTGGCTGTGGCATCGCAGCTGAATGCCTGGCCCATTGGATGGAGCTGCCCTGGAGCTTTGACTCTTGAAAGCTTAAACTCTGAAAATCTCGTGGATCTCTGATTTTTTCCTGATTCTGTAACATTAGAAAGTCTATTTGCACAGGATAGACTTGCTTATGGAGAAATAGATTTGTGTGCAAATGTACTAGAACTGACCAGTTGCTTTATTGAATGTCCTGAGTTCATCAATTACTCCATATTGTTTTGCCGAATATTTTACAACAACAGTCTTCCTCCATTATCTCATCCCTTTGCCTTCCTTCTTTCCAGCTGGTCCCTGCACAGCTTCACTTCATCAGCCTTACTTTCTTAGTATGCCCTCTTAGAGAAAAAAGGTTTCTTGTATTTGCTAGGTTGGATATTTATTAATAAAAGGTTCCTTGTATTTGCTAGGTTGGATATTTATTAATAATATGATATGTTAGGACAATGAAGCTATCCATAATGGGTTTCCTGGACACAACACATTTCTCATAGGCTCTTCCCCTCTTCCACCCCAAATCAATTCTAAATGTGAATTTTGAAAACAACTTTCCAAGATATATAGCTTGTTTTTGATTTATTACAGATAATGCCATGCCTATGTTGTCATTTCATAGAAGATAGGGAATATAGCATTGATCTAGTCCAGGGGTCTGCAAACTATGGCTCACCAGGTGTTCATGGACTACAATTCCCATCAGTCCCTGCCCGCATGACCAAGTGGCAGGGCTGATGGGAATCGTAGTCCATGAACAAATGGAGAGCCACAATTTGCAGACCCCTGATCTAGTCTATCTGACCTAAGAATTGAAGAAACGCTTCAATTAAAATGGTTACCTAAATAACAATACATTGAGGTAGGAAGGCATATGATATATGGAAGTTACTGAAACTAAACAGGAATGGGTATGTCCATTGTAGACTTCTTGAGAATCCAACAGTTCTCTCTTTCAACTTCATAATGAAAGAAAGGAGGAATATAAATACAGTATACAAGTAAACAATAAAACTTCTTATTTGACAAAGTTTGTAGTTTTATCAAGTTTCATTTTAGTAACAAATCTCCTGTGAAAACATTTGGCCATATTTAACTTGAAAGTAAGTAGAAAGTAAATATAAAAGTTTTCAATTCGACAGTTCCAAATAAACATGTTTTGCTATCTAAAAAAAACCCATTACAAGTGGTGACTCACAAAAACTTGTAGGTGTATCTCATTACCTCCTCCCTTACTATATTGCCTTCTCTTTCCCTGAAAGCCCCCATCACTTCTCCTCTTTTCCTGCTTGTTTTTCTTCTTCATACTCATCAACCAACCTACCTTTATTTGCCCCCTTGTCTTCAGTTTTCTTCCCTTCCCTTCCCTTCCCTTTCCTTCCCCAGAAGCTTCTCATCAGAAAAACTATGCCCCAGTTGATTTAGATTCTAGTCCAAGCAAACCCCATGTCTTCACCTTTACCTCCTAACATCTCTCCTTTACACTCACCCATCTACCTTTTAACTGCCTCCCATCTTCAGTTATATTTATTTATTTACTTATCTTGCCTTATATCATCCTTTTCTCCTCCATTTGGTTCTCACAAAAACCGTTTTTCTCTTGTACTGTTCAGTTTGGATGCTCAATGGGAGGCAGCAAAGGACTCATCAAGAACAAATAATCCATCATGGGCCTTTATTAAATCTGGGATTGCTTACAAATCAGTGCTTCAGCCCTTCAGAAACACACACACACACACACACACACACACACACACACACACACACACACACACACACACACACTGTCTCACATAGGTGGTATCACACACAAAAAACAGTCCACTCATAAAATATCAAATTATCTATATATATAAAAAGCTAACAGTAACTTTGTTAGTCACGCCCTAACGCCGAAACGGCTGGACAGATTGCCCCCAAATTTTCACATGACGTCCCTCCCTGTTGCGGGCAGGTAATCGGACCTTCAAATCGCTGAAAGTCCAAACCTGAGCCAGGTAAAACGTCTTTTTCCTGGTGCACCAGGCCATGAAGTTGCCTCTGTTTAACTGTCACCCTTAGAATGTTCGTGCAGCCTGTCTATGGCCTGAGGCCTTGGTATGAGGGATTAGAATGTTCGTGCAGATGGCCAGAGATGAGCAGTTAAAACAGTAAATAGGTAATACTGTTAGGTAATACAAGTGGAAATGAAACACATACACACTTTGCCATGTGAGACATCAGGTGGGGTTCCCGCCCCGCTCACACGAAGGTAACTTTCACTCTCTGTGCCTCACCCACTGCTACCACACAATACACATCCAGCTCATCCTCACACACCTCACTCTGCCCTCCCTCACATCCAACCACCACTTACCCACTTCCTCACCCATATTCACCACAGCTGTCTTTTGCTAAAAGCGAGCTGGAGTTTGCCTTCTTCTTCTAAGAAAATCTGCGGGGTGGGGGTGAACCATGCTATTTCTTTTGCACATCGCCCTTTAAGAACCCAGGGAGCTGGCCTCGATCTGAACGCCTCACCACCCTGCCTCTGCTGTCTGACTGGGATAGCCTCCTTGCCCCAGTTCTGCCTTACCCAAGCCAGGACTGTGTGTGTCAACCAGCCTCATGGACAGCGGGATTCGCACTCTGGACAGTTCCGTTGTGGAATGGAAAGGGTTACCTTATACTAAAAAAAAAGACACCACCATATAACAATGTGAATTGAAAAGGGAAAGAGGGATTCCATTTGACCACCCCAAAAGGCTATACTGCGGATCATTGGACCTGCATGGACATCTGTGTGGGTTTTGGACTGTGATGAGAAGGACAATTGCCACAGCAACGCGTGGCCGGGCCCCGCTAGTTTACTATAAAGAGAATGTATCCAAATTCTGGCCATATTGTGTTTGATACTTAGAGATGCACTGACCATCCTGCATTCATCTAGCTTTGTTTGGCATATATCCTGCTCCAAGGAACTCGATTACCTGCCAGTAATCACAAATCAGAATAAACAGTTATTCTAATTGAAACCCTGTTGCTTGGTAAGCTGCTTTGAAAAAGTCTCTGTACTATGTAGGCTGTTAATGATTATTGAATCATTAGAGTCTAATCTGTCCCACGGGCCTTATTGTGCTGATTCACAGGCAAAATACCCATTTTCATTTTGATAGTTCAGTCGGAGGTGCCTGCAGTATCAGAAGATATCTAGGAAAGTAGATGTTGATCGTACTATTTTAACAATGTCACATAAAGCTAAAGCCTGAATTATTATATATTTACATTTGAAGTAATATCAAATTTAATGAAGATGATGATGATGTTAATGATCTCTCTCTCTCTCTCTCTCTCTCACACACACACACACACACACACACACACACACACACACACACACACACACACACACAAAGTTTGTCCCATGAAATTCATTTCCTGTTCTTTCATACATAGTCAACAACTGTCAACATGAATCCAAGACAATTATAAACATGTTTTTAAATATTTATATATATACATATAATATTTTTTCTGCATATTCTCTCCTTGTACTTTATGCAATTTCCTGTCCAGTTGACAGGAACTGTATTGTTGAGTTAAAGATCCCTGAGGGACTATAGAAATAAAAAGTGTGTGTGAGAGAGAGATAGAAATTAGTACTGCTAGTATTTGAGGCTAAATAAATAGTTTCTTGCTAGTCCTGAAGTACAGCAGTCTACACTGTAGCACAGTTATTCTACCCACTGTTGGTTAGATCTAGGAGAGCTGCAAGTGACTTAACTAACCCTGAATGCATGCAGTACAGTACTTTATGGAACTGTCAGGTATCCTTCCACTCTGGTCAGGAAAATATGAAGCCTTCCTTCAGTCTAACAGCTCGATCCGGATGGGGGAGGAGGGAGTAGTTCTGGGAGTGGCATGGGCTCATGCCGGCATATTTGCTTTTCTCACTAGCATAAGTGGCACCTATACTGGTACAGAAGGCAAAATGCTGGCGGGCAGGCACTGTGGAGCTGTGCAGTGCCCAGACATAGAACAGTCACAGCCCTCCAGTCCTGCTGGCATAGTGGGGATATGGGTTGTGGACATTCTTGGGGGTGGAGCTGACTTTAGTTGGCATTGATCCTTCCCTGCCACAGACTTATGCTGCCAAAAAGCATGGCATAAGTCTGTTTCACCTATGGAACTCTTCAAGCAGCAGGAGTGTTTTTTAATTTCTCTCCTTCCTGCGCCATACAAAACCAGTTGGTAGGCAGCATGGCACTGCCTTTGCTGCACCATTCCTGGTCACCACGGCACTTGCCCACTTCAGTCTGGATTGGGTTGTTAGGATCCTGCCTCTAATTTAAGTGGCTCTTCTATGTTAGAGCAATTTATGCTAGAAGAAAGTTCATAATTGTCACTTTACACATTACAAAGTCCTTGAGCTTGTTGGTGGACAATAGCGAACTTTGGATCAGACAGTGTTATGGGTCCCAATGTTATCTGAGCATTTGTCTCCTTGTGACTATGATGCACAGGCAGCAGTGACTTCAGCCTCCCCTCCATGCTGCTTTCATTTCATGGAAACACAGCATGGGAGTGCTATTGGTCGAATCCCCACTTGAAAATTGCACACAGATCAAAACCTGTTTGTTGTGAAACTGTGCCCTCTTCATCGGAGTTTCTACCTCCCCACCGCAGCGTGCACACAGAAGACAAACCCGGTTACAGGAACATGGGAGAACAGGGAGAACAAGTGCCAGAAACGGAATCTGCCACGCAAGCAATGGGAAGGTCGTCCCTCAAACCTGGTTAGTTTGCATTCTGAAACCTGGCTAAGACAGTAATGGGGATTTGACCATTGACTCCACTGCAAAACAGACATGCAGTTATTTAATAAATCTGTTGTTG
Organism: Sphaerodactylus townsendi; assembly: GCF_021028975.2. Taxonomy (NCBI): domain Eukaryota; kingdom Metazoa; phylum Chordata; class Lepidosauria; order Squamata; family Sphaerodactylidae; genus Sphaerodactylus; species Sphaerodactylus townsendi. Next base: position 54,429,672 of record NC_059434.1, on the reverse strand, counting down.
CAGAGTCACCAGTCATTTCACAGGGCAGTATTAGGAAGTAAAAGCTGAGCAGGAGAAGACTAAAGTTGCTTCTTCCCAAGTGCTTTGGACTTAATGAGAGGCACAAAGCTCCCACTAACTGGCTAATCGCTTTTGTAATCCATAAACAAGCATGAGAACTTGGTAACATGTGTAGTGGGCTTAAGCTGAAAGAAGGCTTCAGACCTTACTGAACAGAGGGGGAACTTGCGGAAGTATACATGAAAGAAGGTGTGACCAAGTCTCATTGTGGGGCTAGAACCCCCACTTGGTAGGTGGCAATTACAGTTCAAGAAACTGGCCCCACTCAAGGCCATGGGTGCAAGCAACTGAATAATCTGAAAATAGGTGCATTGGCAGAGTGTGAACAACAACTCATAACATTGGCTGGGGATGGTTGATAGATTTGGCATCTCTGGGTGGGAAAGGTATGTTCTTAGGATTGTGAGGAAGCCACTGGGAGACATGAGGAGGAAAGAGAACATGTCTCATAGAGCAGGACCTGCTATTGCAGTGGACTTTAAAGGAGGTGGTAGGTAGAAGTTAGAATCATAGAATCATAGAGTTGGAAGAGACCACAAGGGCCATCAAGTCCAACCCCCTGCAATGCAGGAACACACAATAATCAAAGCACTCCCAACATATGCTCATCCAGCCTCTGTTTAAAAACCTCCAAAGAAGGAGACTCCACCAGCCTCCGAGGCAGTTAATTCCACTGCCGAACATCCCTGACGGTCAGGAAGTTCTTCCTAATGTTTAGGTGGAATCTCTTTTCCTTCACCTTGAATCCATTGTTCCGTGTCCTAGTCTCTGAGGCAGCTGTGGGGAGTGGGGGGAAAAAAGACTGACTACCAAATGGAGAATGTGGGGGGATGACATGGAACTTTCCAGATGAGACCTGAGTGAACATTGTATTTTCAATGGTAATAAAGAAGTATTTATTGCCATCCACATATCTGTTGTCATTACTTCCTGAGGTGATAGAGAATCAATGCTGGCACACGCTGTACATTGTTTTGAGCTCCCATTCTTCAAATGCACAGGGCTTTGCTGGCCATGTCACTGTGACAGCTGTAATCTCTGGATTTGATCTTTTGTACAGGTGTGAATGTGGTCCTACCCTCCATTGTAAGAGTGTCATGATCTGACCACTTCATCCTTATGGCTCTGATTGAAGTGGCTAAGCCCTCCTGGTTAAGAGAAGAGAAGATTTGGACTGGTGAAGACTGTCCTCTTCACCCTGGCATTTGACTGATTTCTCCACTGAGAGAGGGATCCTGAGATGTCCATCCACCCCTCCCTTTTTGTGGGTGGATGAGTGAGTGGGGTGGGTGTGGGAGATTTAGACTGTGTTTGTATTTTTAGAATGGGGTTTTATTGTAATTTTATTGTTGCATTTTTACTGTGATTTTAATGTTGCATGGTTTATTGTAATTCACCTTGAAACTGTGGTAAAAGGTGGGGAATGAATGAAAATTAATAGCATTTTTTTTCAAAAATAGTGTAGCAATTACAACTTCAGAGCAAGGAGACACAGTTTCAAATCCCTCCCAGTCTTAATACCGCTCAGTTTCCATGGTTCAACTGGACTTGGGTGCTTTATGTTCTTCAAGAGCAGCCATGCTTTGGAAGCCAGTGCAGCATAGCAATTAGAGCATCATAGAAGGGTGTGAGAGACCCAGGTTCAAATTCCTATCTTGCTGTGAAAGATCTCTGGATAACTTGGGGACAGACTCATACTTTCAGAAGAAGAAGAGTTGGTTTTTATGTCCCTCTTTTTATCTATTTTTAATGAGTTTTTAAGTAGCTTACAATCATTTTCTTTTCCTTTCCTCAGAACAGACAACTTGTGAAGGAGGTGGGACTGAGAGAGTTTGGAGAGAACTGTTACTAGCCCAGGGTCCCCAAGCAGGCTTCTTGTGCAGGAACAGAAACAAACCTGGTTCACCAGATTAGAGCCTGCCCTCATGTGGAAGAGTGGGGAATCAAATCCAGTTCTCTAGATTATATTAATCACACTGGATCAGCCTAACCTACCTCACAGAATAGTTGTGCAGCTAAGAAGAAGGAGAGGAGAATAATTTATGATGATTTGGTTATCACTGTTGAGAAAGATGGGATATAAATCAATAATACATAGCTGAAGATGAAAGGCAGATAATAAGTAGGTTGATAAAAGTTTGAGGAAAGAATGAGGTAGGCAAAGGGAAGAAGATATAGGGGTTTGCAGGAGGAGGGAAAGAGGAAATAATGTGGAGAGGTAGATAAAGGGGAAAGTGAGGTTCCTCCATAAGTCCTTGAGGGTTCCTACCATGTAAGTTGGTCTGGCACCACACAACTTGGCCATAGTTCTCCTAGCAGAGGTTGCCAGAAGGAGGGAAGAAAGTTGAAGATAAAGAACAGATAAATATAGTATTGCAGTCCCTGGGAAGGAGAAAAGGAAGCAGAAAAGGAAGCAGAAAATTGTGGATGCTACGGGAGCTTTCAGGGGAAAGAAAGGAAAAAATAGTGGGGAGAGGAGAAATGCCTTCCCTTAAGGTCTTGTGGGTTCCCACTTGTATTTACATAATTCCTCTAAAGAATATTCCTGCATAATACAATATTCATATATGCATCAAATGCTTTTGTAGTGATTGATGTAATGATTTAATTTACTAGAAATAAACTGCTGACCTGCAGCTTGGACTCATTCAATATTAATCACTTGAATCAATAAATCTGGATATCGTGGAAGGCAGAAATCAATGTCTCCTTCTTTAGATATTGACCAATATTATGAGTAAATGTATGTCAATTGAATTTATTGAATACATCTACTAAGTAGATATGTCTTCTAAGATTACAGAATTTGAGAACCTTCTTAATCTGGTACATGAAAATATGAAACAGCACATAGACTTTGCTGATGTTATTAATAGCTGCATATATGTTTTGTTTCCCATCCAGTCTTATATCTTGTGAATGCAATAGTGTTTGTTACTGTTAAGAGTTATGATCAGCAGACTCTATATTCAGACCATCAAATGTGGAGAGCTTGGGGGTGTTAGAATCATACCTCTTTTTACCATTCCGGACCTAAACACATTCAGGCAAAGGTCTGCACAGAACATATGAAGAGATTAAATTACCTCAACAAACAACATTACACAGAATGGAAAAAAAACATGCATGGTAGGGAAGGAGGTATGAGTGTGTTGGCCCTGCTCCTACCTATGCATAACTGATAATTTTTGAGCCTAATGTAGTCTATACTCTGATAAAGGGTACAAACATAGGTAGTGTTTGGGATTTGAGAACACTGCTTTTTCAAGCATTTCCTATCATGGAGATGGCACCTCAACATTTGTATACTCCTTACCTGCATAGGTGACAAAGGGTGGTGGTGATCTGGATGCTCAAATTCCCTCCCTTCTTATCTATGGAGATCTACCAAGTCAGACTCTTTGGTTTATCAAAGTCTACCCTGATTGGCAATACTCTCCAGGTTCTCAGATAGAAAGCTTTCACATCATCACCTGAGAGCCAGTGTGATATAGTGGTTAAAAGCAGCAGACTTTAATCTGGAGAACCAGGTTTGGTTCCCCAGTTCTCCCTATGAAGCCTGCTGGATTATTTTGGGCCAGCTGCAATTCTCTCAGAACTCTTTCTTAGGCCACACTGAGGCAAGCAATGTCAAACTACTGCTGAACATCTCTGGCCTGGAAAATCCTATAGGACTGTCATAAGTCAACTGTGCCTTGATGACATACACCCACCCACACACACATGCACTCTCTTACTGTGCCTTTTAACTAGAGATGTTGAGGAATGAACCTGGGATCTTCAGCATGCAAAGCAGATGTTCAATCACTGAGCCATGCACTATCTGCTTTTTTATCCTCTTTGTTGGCACTGTAATTGATAGGCTCAGTTTGCTTAGCTTAAAAGATGAAAGCCTGTAGACAGCCTTTGTATAGGAAAAACAGAAAAATTATGTATCAAATTATTTAATAAAAATTAGGTTTATTCTTTCAGAATTATAGCCCTATGATTAGTCAAAGTAGCTGTAAGATGAAATATGATCAAGGACATTCATATTATAAACTCTACTGAATACACAGTGCTTTGATTTATAATGGATGCTGTGCGTGCAGTTCTTTTCTACTGCTAAATATCAACAATGTCAGAGAATTCTGCTATCTTGCGCAAGGGCGGGTAGGACTGAGTATTAAAGAGGTACATTTTAAAATTTTCATTCTGTTGAGTAATCCATGAGGTGGACTTTTAACTTCCAAAATTCATTTTAAATATGATGCATGAAGGTGTGAGGGACTTTTTTTTAAGTTGTGATTTTATTTTGTACTTTATATAAAGGCCATACAATAATTTTTTTAATGGATTCATTTTCCTTCTCTCTGTTTATAGTAGCTTGAGATGACCCCAGTATCTTGATCAAGTTACTGGTAGGTGAGGATAGTTATTACTGTTATTTTGGAAATGAGCCATGTTTTGTATTTTATTATAAGTATAAATAAATAGCTCAACAGTAGATGGCACTCATAAATATGTATATTGAGTCCCAGTTTTTCAGTCAACCCAAGTGTTGCTTTGTATATTAGGTGTGGGTGCTGAGATGGTGGGCGGAATCTGGCATTTGCATTATATGTGTATCATAAACATTTATGCCCTTCTCTTGATTTTGACAGCCTTTGAGAATTAAACCTGAACTACATTATAGTGAACATAAATGAGGTACAATGAATAGTTGTCACTTTAATGGAGGAAGGAACGTGAGCTGAGAGCAGGAGGACACACAATACTAAATTAATGCTGAATACAAGTCAGCTAGCAACAGACAAGTCTCAGGAAAAATTGAGCTTAATCTGCAGGATGCTGAAATCAAGGTCCAAAGATTTCTGCAAGCAATTTTGTACACAAAATAGTGGCTACTTCTCTGAATGGAACTCGAAATGGAGGGAGCCCATAACCAGAACAAAAGAAGGAAACTGTTAGAGCTGAGGATTTAAGAAAAAAGTTTTTTACACACGTTTCTTCTGTATGAACCTTCTTTTACCTTGCTCTGGTAACATAATCTCTCTCAGAAAGCACAAATAAAATTTTCAATATACGTTTAAATATTGCAGTTCAAGGGCCAACAGAACACTACATTCTAACACAGAAGAAATATTTCTTCTGCATTTCCAGTAACCGCTTGGCAAAAATTCAATAATACTCATTAAATACATTAATGGGAATATTAAAAATAAAGATTTTTCCCCCTCAGTGATTTATTATATAGTGTGTCTGAAAGCAAAGTTGACGAAAGGAGTCATTGTCTCATAGAAAAGGTACTTAAAAACGTTAATTAGTCAGAGTCTAGTCATAAATAAGCCAATGAACAAGAACAAAGCTTCTCTGTTTTGAATCAGCAACCATATTTATTCTAGCTGAGTGGTTAAAGATATTAAAAAAGATTACTTCTAAATAATGCAGAGCATGGAGTACAGAGAAGCACATTGCCTTTTGACTTTTGCAAGATGAAATTAAATCTTTTTTAAAGTGCAATTTAAATATTTCACAACTATTTGCTTATAAAGTGATCTAGGCAGCTGTTTGTAAAAATGCCAGTGCCACCAAACATGTTATGAGGGTATGCAATGCAACTTTCTGATTTATGAGTACAGGATTGGCAGACCCATCGCACAAACATTTTTATATCCATTAAATGTGCCCCTCACAATTTGACCTGGTTTTATGAGAAATAAAATTGTCCATGAAGGATTTGTGTCATTTTAATTGATATTTACAAGTATTTGTACATAGTTTTTAACATCCAGATATTTATACATGTGAATATAAAGCAATTTTGAATAAAAAAGTTTCATTTGCCTTCAGTGACAAGATCAGCCAAATATATGTTAGCTACGTCAGAGGAGTTTGGGGGGGGGGGAAATGGTGCCCGGAGACAACTCCTTTCCCGGGTACACCCTGTGCTTCCCATGCTCGGGGCTGGAACTTGTGGGTGTGACCCTGCTTCGGAGCCCCACTGGGCTCCCTGAAGCCCGGCTTCTGACCTCCCAAGTGCCTGGGGAGAGCAGGAGCCAGCTTCCAGGAATGTGCTTTTAAAAGCATGGAGGCTTGGGGGATGGGGTTTGGGGGCAGGGTCTGGGGGCAGGTACACACCTTTGAGCCCCACCCCTGGGCTCTGTGCTTTTAAAAGCTTGTCCCTGGAGGTCAGCTCCTTCTCTCCCCAGGATCTGGGGAGGGCAGAAGCCGGGCTGCAAAGAGTCCGGGGGCGGAGCACCAAGGCAGGCAGACTCATGCCATTTCATCATGTGGGGGGCCATCCAACACCCCCCATACCAAAAGGCATGCACCTGGGGACATGGGTGATCCCATGTCCTTAGGCCAGTATGACCCTGAGCTATATTGGTCCATAGCATTGCAGCAACCATCAGTGTGTGATCCCTGGTTAGTAGAATGATACTATGAAAAACCCTCTCATTAAAAAAAATCTCACAAACCAATGGATCAGGGTTGGATCAGGGCCAATTCCAAGTTTTCATGGACCTTAGGTAATAGAATATAACTATTCTCCCTTTTCCCTTTGGTTTTGTCCAATTCTCCTCTAGTCATAACTCATGCCATTTGGCTCTTCCCCTTTGACTCTGCCTGTTTTTATTTAACCACACTCCCTTTGATTTAATTTTGCTTACTCTGGTAACAAGAAATCATACAATATTTGTTTTCTTGGTTGCATGAAAGCAACACTGAAAACTGTCACCCTATGGCTGTTGCAGTAAACACTTGGTTTTCAATAGAGAAGTGGTTTAGTATATTGCTGTACTCAGTGTATTGCCCTGATCTGGATAGCTCCAGACTAGATTAGAAACTGACCAGGGCAGGAATGCGGATGGGCAACCAAGGTCATGATGCAGTGGTGGGCAATGGCAAATCACCTCCAAATGTCTCTTGTCTTGGAAATCCTATGGGGTTGCCATAAGTGAGCTGTGACTTGATGGCACACACACAGACATACATTGCTATATTGTATAGTTAGCATGGAAAAGAGGGTGTTTCCTGAGACAGGTAGGTACCACATTTGTCAAGTGCAATATATTTGAAATTCCCAGAAACAAACCAAGACCATTAGAAAAATGTCTTTTGTTTTCTTATCATTCCCATTTTGATGCATTGTTTAGATTCATAAGGAATTTATGAATGAGAACTAATTTCTAATACTCTTTATGATAATGCTGCTATTTTCATTATAAACACTTCTGTTCAAAGTAGTTTTCACATTGCCATTTCCAGTTGTACTTCTTATACCCTGAGGTACAGAGGAGAATGAAGGGTCTGAAAGGATCCTAAAATAGGGAAGAGAAAGCAGCTCATAAAAGGGGGGTGATTGTTATAGATGGAAAGCTGGAACTGAAAGGTATGAGATTCAAAACAGACAAAATAATTATTTTTTCACACAATGCATAGTTGAATTGTGGAACTCCCTGGCTCAGGATGACACAAAACCTCCAACATGGGAAGGGAAGAGATTCCCTTATTCACTGGATGGAGAAGGGGGAAGGGAGGGGGGAAAAGGGAAATGGGAAAGGGAATGATTTGAAAAATAAAATACAGATGCAAGCAGGAAAAAAGAGATTACATGGGAAAAAATATGGTGGGAAATAAAATGAAAATAATTTCAATGAATGTTAATGGGTTAAATTCAGGCTTTAAGAGATATAAAGTAGCTAGATTTATAAAGAAGGAACAGCCAGACTTGATCTGTCTTCAAGAAACACACAAAAAAGGGCAGATAGAAATGTTTTGATAAACATTCCAGGCTGGAAAGTTGTTGGGGAAGCACGAGACACAGTGAAAAAGAATGGGTTAGCTATTTTAGTAAAAAGAATCTTTTGGACTTTAAGTTTACAAGAAATGACCACTGACACAGAAGGGAGAATGATGATAATAAAGCGAAGAAGATTCAAAGGTAATCCAAAGTAACATTGTTGAATGTATATGCACCCTAATAGGAAACAGAAAAATATTTAGAAAAACAATTTTACAAAACTTTAGAGGGATTTTTTGTGCCCAGACACATTGATACAATGGGAGGATTGTAACATGGACCTTATGAGACCATCACCGATGCTGAAAAAAATGGAACATGGTAGATGGATATAGAGGAATTGAATAAATCATGCCAGCCAACTTATTTCTCTAACAGACATATAAAAAAAATACCACACATATATAGATTTATGTAATGTTAAAGAACATAAAGCAACGTTACAGCTTATAGACATAGAAACACATAAGAGAATGGATTTCAGATCACGCACTTTTTTAGCTGGTGGCTAAGATTCAGGATGGCAGGTGAAGGAAAACAATATAAATGGAGATATAACAATATGATTTGGAAGGGGAGAAAGAAAAAAAAAAAGAGTTATTAGATAAGATAAAAGAAACTCTATTTCCTAGAAAATAAACACTCAGTAACAGAAAAATATTCTCTGGGATGCCTCGAAGGCTGTAGTAAGAGGGTATTGCCTGGCTAGAGAGGAGTTAGATGGAAAAAGGAAATAAAACAAAGAAAGAACAAAAAAATAGTAGAAGAGTTAAAACTCCTAAAACAGACATTTAAGCTCCATGCTAAATATGATGCTAAGAATAAAAGAATGAAATAAGACAATTACAAAATAAGCTAGGGATGAAATAGAGAAGATGGAACTATGGAAAAAGAGATATGGGTTAAAAAAATCAGTTTCCAAAGGAATAATATACACTCAGTTAGAAGGTTAGCAAATTATTTGAAGAAAAAGAAAGAAAAGGAGAAAACAAAAGGGTTAGAAAGTTAAAAAGATGATAGGGAATCAAATAATAACAGAAAATAAATTTTTATTAATGTGGTATTTGTGTGTGTGGCCATTATTTATTATTATTATTATTGCTATTATTATTATTATTATTATTATTGTGTGGGTTATTATTATTATTATTGATATTATTATTAAAATATAAACCATGGCACTCTCAGTAGGGATCAGGGCGGTGTACAACATGTAGAAGTAGTTAGAGCATCAATCAGATTAAAATACAATAAATATACATAAGTTACGATGGCTCTAATAAAAATAAACCCTCTAAACCCCATTAAAAAAATACACAACCTATAATTCTAATATAATATTAATATTAATATCAACCTATCAACTAGAATGGCGCTTCACCACTATCAATCCCCTTCTAAAACCATACATCGGAAGGGAAGGCGGTAGGGCCACATGATGTTATTGCAGCAGAGGAGGAAGAGAGCTGAAAAGGGGGGCCCTATCAATGGCTAGACTCCCCCAAAGCGCCTGGTGGAACAGTTCGGTGTTACAGGCCCTGCGGAACTCAGCAGCAAGGTCCCGCAGGGAACCCGGACAGTTGATGGAAGAAGCGTTCCACCAGGCGGAGGCCAGAGCTGTGAAGGATCTGGCCCGGGTAGAGGCTGGCCGTTATCATGGAGGGAGAACCCAGGGATCACTCAGCCAGTTGGCCTTTCTCTCTGCTGGATCGTGAGGGACCGATTTGCAGGACATATGGGGTAAGAGCGGGTCCACTTGTGAGGGTAATGTGGAGGAGTCCCAAGCCGCCGCGAAGGCCTTGCTGTAAAGAGTTAGCAATTCAAACACCTTGGAAAATGATTCGGGTATTCAATGGGTAACCAGTGCAAGCTGGCCAGAGTACAGAGTGTGATGTGTTCTCTTTATGGCACCCCGCAGTTGCAAGCATACTGCGCCGCCGCGTTCTGGACCATTTTCAATCTCCGAATCAGGAGCAAGGGAAGGCCCGCGTAGAGCGAGTTGCAATAATCTAGCCTGGAGGTGACCTTTGCGTGGACCACTGTGGCCAAGTCGGTTTGGGAGAGGAAGGGGGCCAGCCGCCGGGCCTGGCGAAGGTGGTAAAACGCGACCCGGGTAATATGGGCCACCTGGGTCTCCATTGAAAGAGACGAATCCAGGTGGACCCCCAGGTCGCGGACGGAGAGGGTTGGTGCCAATATAGCCCCCTCCCACTCCGGCGGCTGAAAATCCCCCACCCCCCTCACGCCTCAGCCAGAGGATCTCCGTCTTCGATGGATTCAGCTTCAATCTGCTCTGTTTCAACCACCCAGCCACAGCCTCCAAACAGTGCTGGAGAGCCGCAGGGGCAGCGGCCGCTCCCCCCTCCATCAACAGAATGAGCTGGGTGTCATCAGCATATTGGTGACACGTCAGCCCAAAGCTCCACACCAACTGAGCAAGGGGTCGCATATAGATGTTAAATAATAGTGGGGACAACAGTGCTCCCTGAGGCACACCACAATGAAGTGAGCACCTCCGGGATGCTTGGTCCCCACACCACACTTGCTGCGACCGGTCTCGGAGAAACGAGGCAATCCATTCAAGGACAGTGCCTCGCACCCCGGAAGCGGCCAGGCGGTGGGTCAAAAGGTCATGATCGACCACATCAAACGCTGCGGTTAGATCCAACAAAACCAGCAGCGCCGATCCGCCTCGGTCTAGTTGTAAGCGGAGCAAATCTGTGACAGCGACGAGAACAGTCTCCGTCCCATGCCCAGCACGGAAACCGGACTGAAAGGGATCAAAAGCCGATGTGTCCTCCAGGAAACCCCGAAGCTGCTCCAACACCTCTCTCTCAATTACCTTCCCCAGAAACGGTAGGTTCGAAACGGGGCGGTAATTGGCCAGATCGCCAGGATCTAAATATGGTCTTTTCAAGAGTGGGCGGACCACTGCCTCCTTCAACCCACCAGGAAAGACTCCTTGCTCAAGGGAGCTATTGATGATACTCAACAGGTGGGGTCGTAACTCTCCCTGGCACGCTTTAATAAGCCAGGAGGGGCACGGATCCAGAGGACAGGTAGTAGGTCTAACAGCAGCCAGGGCCCTGTCGACAGCGGCTTCCGAGAGCAGAGAGAACTGGGCCAAGCAAGGGTTTGAGGAGTTCTACCAAAAATTATTTGATTATGAAAGAAATATATATTTTGAGGAAAAAACGAATAAAATAATTTCTCAAGAAGACAGGAAAGCTATAGAAGACACTATAACACAAGAGGAAATATTAAAGGTAATTAGAGAATTAAAAAACAATAAATCCCCTGGAACAGATGGGTTCACAGCGGAATATTATAAAGAAACGGCGGAAATTTTAGTTCCAGAACTTCAACATTTGTTTAACACGATAATAGCAGGTCAAAAGGCTCCAGACACATGGAGGGAGATGGAGATAGTAACAATCCTGAAGCCAGGAAAAAATGCAACTCTAGTAGAATCTTATAGACCAATAAGTTTATTAAACCAAGACTATAAGATATTTGCAAAAATATTATCAAATAGAATTAGAAATATACTTCCAAAAATAATAGAACAAGATCAATATGGGTTTGTAAAAGGAAGAGATATATGTCATCCAATAAGAAACGTATTAAATGTGCTAGAGCATGGTAAGAAACATAAATATGCTATGATAAAATTAGACGTATATAAAGCATTTGATACAGTAAGTCATGAGTTTCTTTTCCAAACATTACATAATTATGGATTTGGAGAAAGATTTATAGAAGTATTAAAAGAAGTATATAGAAACGCTAAGGCTAAAATAAGAGTAAACGAAGGGCTATCAGGAATAGTAAATATCAGAAGAGGAGTAAAACAGGGTTGTCCGGTGTCTCCGTCTCTGTTCGTAATGGCAATGGAGTTCCTAGCTAATAGAATTAGAAATAATGGAAGAATAAAAGGATATAAAATAAACAAGGAAGAAATCAGAATAAACATGTTTGCAGATGATGTATTATTGATAACAACTAATCCAGAGGATACAATGAAAGAATTAAAAATAATCTTGGAAGATTTTAAGAAATATTCAGGGTTAACAGTGAACATGGATAAAACAGAAATATTAGGAGTGAACATAGAAAAGAAACAGTTTAATAAAGAGATATTAAAGAAGAAAATTAAATATTTAGGAATTATAATTACTACCAGAAAAGATAGGATGTATAAATATAATTATGAAAACAGATGGAAAAAAATACAAAATCAGATAAAAAGTTGGGAAGCTAAAAACCTATCTATAACGGGGAAAGTAAAAGCAGTAAAGATGTGTTTTCTACCCAAACTCTCTTATCTATTTAGAACATTACCAATGGAAATCAACAAAAAACAATTTGAGGAGTGGGATAGAAAAATAAAAGCGTGGATATTTAATAAAAAAAATGCTAGAGTAATGAATAAAATAGTATATATGCCAAATGGCCTTCTAGGATGGGGAATACCGAAAACTCAGGAATACTTTGAGGCATTCCAGATAAAGAGTTTATTAGATAGCTGTAATGGACGTAATAATGACTTTTATCAAAATGGATAAAAGCTCTTGAAAACAAAGTGAATGAAGGAGTAGGCAAATATGGAATTTATACTACTGATTATAAAAACATGAAACATAGAGGTGCTAGGGCCCCAAGAAAAGTGAATATGGATATATGTGGGGAAAACGTGGAGGAAGTAAAATGGATGCCTGGCATTCTGGATAGATCCTCGTTGTAAAGCCGTGCTGACTGGAATAGAAGGCTGCAAAATTCATAAAAAAGGAATTTGAAAGAAAAAAGGAATACATAAAGTATCTGATTTGAAGTTGAAGTGGAAGGAGCAGAAATTATACTCATTACAAAACTTAATAGAACTGGGAGGGGAGAGAAAAATTGGCTGGCTGATAAGAGGCTAAATAAGTAGAGGAAAAACTAAGAGAAATTTAGGAATAAAAAAGATCGGTTGTATAATAACTCAATGGATTTAAAACTCCATGAAATATCACAAAAGGGGAGAAAATCACTTAGGAGCAGTGCATAGCGCCAAAGCATATGGTAGAGGATAAAAGAATTTATGGTAAGAACTTTTAAATCAAAATGGGAGAAAGAAAGTATCTTAGATGCTGAAAAAATAGAAAAGAATCATGGAGAGTATGAAGAAATTCAAAGATTGAAAATATGCGGAACTAGAAAGAAAGATTTTACTTAAATGGTACAGAACCCCAATACAACTAGCCTATATGATAAAAGGACTAAGCCCAAAATGTTGGCATTGTAGGGAGAGAAAAGGGAGCATACTACACTCACATGTGGATTTCGAATGCTTAAAATGGGTGAAAAAGGATTTTGGGAAAATATATTGGAAAATATGTAGAACAATTAGTAAAAGTAAAAATTGACATAAATAATGAACTATTAATTGTGGGGATAATAGACGATAAAAGAGTGAATAGAAGCCTGGAGCCAATGTATAAAATAATGATTAGAGCAGCACACACAGTGTTGGCGTTGGGCTGGACGAAAGATAATAAAAAATGGACAGTGTCAAAATGGATGGAATACATAAGGGGAAATTGCAAATACAGCTAGAGAGGTTTGAGAGACTGACAAAAAATAAACTATGGGAAGAAAAGATGGAAGATATTATGAAATTATGGACAGTGTATGAAACATGGATGGAAGAAGCCGGATTTAACAAAGAACTATGGAATAAAAGAATAAGAAGAATGAATCTCCTGCTGCTTGCATAAAACAATCAACAGAAAAGGGGGGGGAGGGGGGGAATGGAAAAATGTATAGATGAAACGAAGATATTGAATGTAACAAATGTATAAATATTCTATACAATAAAAATCTATTAAAAAAAGGATATGGTGATGACTGCCAACTTGGAAGGCTTTAAAAGGACAGTAGACATGTTCATGGAGGATAGGGCTATGAGCTGCTAGTCAAAATGGATGCATCCTTCCATGATGTTTACCTATTTTCTCCAGTATCAAAGCAGCACATCTATTATGTTAGGTGCTGTGGAACACAGCCAAAATAATGCTGCTGCAGTCATCTTGCTTGTGGGCTTCCTAGAGGCACCTGAGTAGCCAGTGTTATGAACAGACTATTGGACCTGGTCTTGGACCTAATCCAGCATGGCTTTTCTTATGTTAACATGGGTAAATTCCTGCTTCCACAGACTTCAGTAATTTTGTGTCAGCTAAGTTTGGGCATGTTTATCCAAGTAGTGACAGCAAAGGGATCTCTTTCAACAGCTATAAAAATTTGTCTGTAAAACAGCTACAGTTTTACAACAAGCTATCTACTGTATATAGTTATACAAAGTTTCCTCATTCCTGTTGTCTTTCACCTGCCAAATTTGAAACCTCTTGACAGCCTGACTTGACCACTTCCCCTTGGGGAAGAAATAAAATAGTTTATGTGTTGTGAATTCATATCACCCTCATGTGTGCCGTATTCAGACATATACTAACAAAGGATTTTCAGTTCATTCATATCCTGGGCTGGGTCATAATATAAGCTATATACATCTAACCTCTGCAAAATAAAAAAAGAAAGAAATGTAAGAATTGCAAAGTTAAAAGAAAAGGAGGAAGGGAAATATTTGTTCACTTGTGAATTAACTCTCTTCTTAAGTCATCTGAAATTAAATTGCTTTACAGTTTTCTTTTTGCTTACAGTCCACTGTTGCTAGAGATTTCAGAGCAGAAAGGTTCTACAGTTGATGAAGTGACTTTGTGCCCCTTCTTCTTTAACATTCAACAGCTGCGTCAGGATATTCTAATCTGAGACAACTGGTCTCCTTTTTGTATGATGGATATCGTTTAGCCTTTCTCTTCTAATGAAAATGGGAAAGGGATTAATGGTCTCATAGGCAAGAGCTCACACAAATTGCCAACAGAGTGCTGGGTTCACATGGCCAATGATAAAGATTGTATTAACAAACCAACATTTTTTTTTTGAGGATGAATACAAATCTGCAGGCTTCTGAATATGGGCTGTGAATCATGTGCCATCCCAATTTAGAAACTGCTAAATTGTCATTATAGATTTGAAAAGCAGCAACTGTGAGGCAGTACATATGATGAAAAACCAATTCTAGAAAGCTGATTGACCTGTAGGAAAATGGTGCCTGATTGCATAGCAGCCAAAGATGCAACTTTGACTTCAAACGAGAGGAAAAGAGTAAAGAAGTAAACCAGAAAGAATGTGCAATAAAACTGAAAGTGTATGAATACATTCAACCCACCACACTATAAAACTGGTATGCAGGAAATTAGATCCAAAAGAAGTATTACAATTCCCAAACTCCCCAAGCCCTATTTTAAAGCATAAATACAACTATTCTTGGGTCTGTCCTAAAGACAAACAATCCTATTAAAGAAAAGATTCTCTCTAACCATGGCCATTTCCGCACGGGCCAAAAACGACGGCCTGTGGATGGTAAAAACGCCGCCCCTAGGCCGCCGTTCGCATAGGCGGCGCTGCTGAAACGCAGCAGCGCCGACCTGGCTCCCCCTCCCTCAGGGCAGCGTCAGGCCGTCCTCAAAAACACCCCTTTAAAGGGGTGTTTTTGAGAAAACAGCGTGTTCCCTGTGGCGCGGTGCGAACGGCACCGCCGGGAACACGCTGTTTCCCCCTTCCCTCGCTTACTTGCCTTGTCTCTGCCGTCGCCCTGCTGTCTTCCTAAGCCCCACCCACGCTGTCCTCCAACCCCTGGAGGTCGGAGGGCAGCGTGGGCGGGGCTTAGGAAGACAGCAGGGGCTTAGGAAGACACCAATTGGCCATGCTGGTAGGGGCTGATGGGAATTGTAGTTCCTGAACATCTGGAGAGCCGCAGGTTCCCTACCCCTGCCCTAGCCATTCAAGCCACACCACATCTTCCTTGGCAGTTTATCAACATAGGCTTATATTAAGAAGGGCTGTTAGGAGGAGGAGGATTTCAGTTGATGGATAACCAGCCCTTGGTGGTCATTCTGTCTGGTTGCTCCTGACACAAGGGCACAGCCACTGGGAGAGGCAGCAAAAAACCCCAGGAGTAGGTTCGCTCATGGACATATTCTGATGTAGGACTGTCTTGCCCAGCTGCCCACAGGTTGGGGCAGTTATTTTATTCACCCCTTTGGCAACTTGGTGGGGGGCTGTGGTTTCTTGGTACCACCTGCCACTGCCTGGTTCTCTCTGGCTCCCTGTACCTGGCTGCACATCCGCATACCCCATAGGTGGGCCAGGACCAATGATTCATGGCTGCAGATCCCCTCCCTATCAAAAAAGGACCCTCCAGTTTTTTTGGGGGGGTAGTTGCCTGATGCCTCCAGATAACTATGTAGTATGTTCTTCAGTGGTGTAGCTATACCAAATGGAGCCTGGGGTGGACTCTGAATTTTCCTCCCCTGCACACCATACCTTGGACCCAGGTGGTGCACGCATGTTGTGCCACAGCCCAGCCACTTCCAAGAAGAAGGCTGGGCCTTGTCACAACAGAGCTTGATGGAATCCTTAAAAATATTCTGGATAGCACGCCCACAGCTGGAGGCCAGCCAATAGATGCAGACTTTGTCTCAGGCTTGGTTTAGGCAGTGTGTGCACATTGTGCCAAGACTCAGCCACTTCCGGGAAGGAGGCTTCCTTTCAAACATTCTGGAGAGCACACCCACGGCTGGAGGCCAGTCGATGGGCACAGGCCTCATTCTGGGCTTGGTCCAGGTGGCGTGTACACATCATGCCGAGGCCCAGCCATGCCCTGGGAAGGAGGAGGGGCGTGGCTGGGCCTTGACATGACATGGTGCATGCCATGGTAGCTGGCATGGAAGCCATTGGCCCAGCCCCTGCAGGCTCTGGCTCATCTCGGCTCCCGGTCATCCTGCTTCTGTCCTGTTGCATCTTCACAGACATTCATTCTCTTTTCCTCCTGCTGCATTGGGGGGCACCTTACCTGCAATGAGATGACACAACAGCTACAGGGACATGAGTTGAGCCAGAGGGACAAGAATTTCCCCAAATACAGTGATGGGTCTGATTGAGGCAGTCATGTGTTTCTAGCCTCAGCTTCCCCTCATGTGATCCACCTTGGCTTTCCCCCATCTACCGTTCTGGGGTCCCTTTGGCTTCAGGGTGTACAGGGGGCAATCACTTGCCCTTCCTACTGTGTCCACAGTTTGTGACCAACTTTTGGGTTATCTGTGTGGAGCCAGGCAAGGGCAAAAAGGGAGGTCATCTGTGAGTACAGTATACCACTTGTCTGTTAGCTTTCTGGCTACTGGTTCCTGGCTGCTCAGCTGCACTATCTACAAAGTAAATTTTGGAAGGAATGCTCAGCTAAACAGGGACTGTGAAGAGTGCCATATATTGGGCTAGGAACGAACCCAGTGTGCAAAGTGTCAGACTGATTGTGCAAAGTGCTAGCCTACCACCAAGGGTGCCCCATATTTATGCTATGTTCACACATCTAGAAGCTGTCAGATACCATCCCAGGCCATGTCATGTGTCTTATCTGCCAGGAAGTATGTATGTCCAGAAATATGTTTACAAAGGAAAGAGGTCCCGTTACTGGCCACTGCTCAGGGGACTTGGCTGACTTGCACTACTTCCCCATTGGCCACTGCCTTGGTTGGTTTCCAAGGCCAACTGTAGCCATGGAGGTGTAGCTATGTTGATGAGGGAGCCTTTTTCATAGTTCAATAATGCAGCTCCATGAGCTGCACCAAAGTTTCAACTGCCATAACTTTGTACCTGTAAAAGTGGTTCTCAGCCCAAAAGGACTCAGGGAGCTAATTAATGTTAGCCCCACTCCTAGGAACACACCCTATGGCACCAGTGTGAGCTTCTGTTCTGAGATGTGTTACCACGGTGGTTGTGACAGCACCCCTGCATTGCACTCCCTAGTGTTAGCATATGTGCCCTAATACTGTTGTAAATGCCCCTTTATGCTGGTGCAAGTGGTATTTACGTCAGCATCATGGTTACACCACCTCCACAGCCCTTTCAGCTGTGAATAAAAGGAAATTAGTGGCTATTGGAATATTCTTGTTCCTGTTTATTGCCTGAAGAAAAATCGAAACATGTGTATTAGTTCTCTGTGTGAGCATCTATTCCAGCAGCATTCTTTTATTTGGGTTATTGAATTACGTTTGCTAGTTGGCCTGGAAATATATCAGTGTGCAATAAAGGTATTTGATTCACCTATATGCACCAAATTGGTTTAAAGCCCTTTGTTGTTCAGAGAATCACATCATATCATGAATAAAATTCTTCTCTCTTTATGGCTGCAAGAAACACATTCTGAGACAATTTTTTTAAACAATTGTACAACCTCTTGCATCAAACTTAAACACTTTGTTCTGTCCCTTGGCAGTTGTGAACTTATTACTCCTGAGGCAATTGTAGTTGAGAAAATAGAATGGAAAAGCCTTGTGAAATAGTTCTTAAAAATCACTCTTTACTGAGCTATTCTTTTTAGTGAGAAAAGAAAATGTCTGTGTTTCTTTTGCCACGTTCCCTCCCTTCCACTAACACAAATGACAAACACCAGTCAGAATATTAAGAGATAAAGATGTAGAGGAGATATTCCCTTCTATCCTGACATATTTTGAAATGACTGTGTTTGACTGTTCTTAGAAAGTAAGTATTTCATATACCAGGACTAGACAGCCTTTTTTAGGACAGATAATTTCATCTAAAAACCTCCCCTTATGAAATCCTATAAAGTGTTCTTTGAGTAAAATGAAGTATTGTGGTTTTTCCCTTAGTCCAGCATCATCCTAGTTTCTCAAAGAGTTTTCTCAAGTGTGTATGGATGTGTTGGATTGATACTGTAAATGTCTGTCCCATGTGGCTAGGGGCTAAAGTAGTGGATGAATTCAAGTTGTATCAACTGCTACCCACTGCTACCCCCTTCAAGTCAGTGTGCACATTATTCCGGATCAAAGGAAGCATGTCCACATCTTTCATGATCATAGAACTGTGATCTTAGACTATATTGAGAAGATGGTGGAGGTATGGTCAAATATGAGTTCTTCCTAATGAAGAATTTCTGAGAAATACATTATGTGTAAATACCTTTTGTTTTGTCAATAGAAACAAAGTTCAAATTTAATGTACACATTTAACACTGATATATTTCCACCCTCCTTGGTTACAAGAAATCAACACTAATAAGCTATCACTAGTTCTGTCATTATGTGATTATTTGATTGACCCCTCTCTGTGTTATGTTGATGTACTAACTAAAATAGGGGATGCAGTTTCTGCTTTCATAAAGGGAATATTTGACCAAAAGCAACTTAAATGAGTTTACCAATTAATTTGGCATTTGAATTACTCTTATCTAATGGCTGTTTCTGTATTATGTCACTGAAAAGTACCTATTGATTTGCCTTTCGCTTACGAGCTATGGTGTTCATTAACAAAATCAGTATTCAGAAAATATATCCATAATTTTAAGAAGATCCTGATTTGTTTGTGTGTGTTATATCTAGCCAGTTGGAATTTAAAAAAGGCATTTTAAATATTTTGAGTAATATCATAGATGGACTCTTCAGATGATATTTCTGTCACTGATAAATAGGAAGAAGACAATTTTCCATGTAGTGTAATGGTTAAGAGTGGTGAACTTTAATTTAGAGAGCCAGGTTTGATTTTTCACTTCTCCACATGACTGGCAGACATCTAGTGACCTGGATTTGTTTCCCTGATTCTACACATGAATCCTGCTAGGTGATCTTAGGTAGGCACAGTTCTTTCAGAACTCTCTCACCTCCATCTACCTCACAAAGTGTCTGTTGTGGGGAGAGGAAAGTGGTGTGTAACCTTTGAGACTCCTTACAGGATAAATCCAAATTATTATCCTTCTCTTCTTTGGAATAAGAAGCTTTTAAAAAGAACTTGAATGCCTAAATCAGTGGTGGCGAACCTCTGGCACGGGTGCCAGAGGTGGCACTCAGAGCCCTCTCTGTGGTCACGCACAAGCAGAGTGCCCCCCCCCCACATCTAGGCTGGCCTGGGCTGCTGGGCTCGATTATTAGCATTAAATCTAAGACCGAGTTTTGAGGAAGCAGTGCAGGTAACCCTGTTAAGCGCTGTTAAACCCCACTGATTTTCACGCGAAGAACTAAAGCGCAATCCTTTACCTGGGAGTAAGCTCGGTTGCTGGCAATGGGGCTTGCTTCTGAGTAAACCCTCCTAGGGTCGTGACTCACCCGTTGGAATAGTTGCATGGTTGCTTCAAAGCAAAGCCACCGACTACCACCAAGCTTACTCCTGAGTAATGCACACCTTGGAGCCAACTGGTTTTCTAAACTAAAACCTCAGTATTCAGGTTAAAGTGCCGTGTTGGCACTTTGCAATAAATAAGTGGGTTTGGGGTTGCAATTTGGGCACTTGGTCTCAAAAAGGTTCGCCATCACTGGCCTAAATGTTATTGGCTACAAATTATTTCAAGCCTATGGAAGTAATGGCAGAATTTAATTACCTGTTATGAGATTAGATATATGATCTACTCAGGAACGTGTGGGTTTCTATGTCTTCAGGGGATTTATACATCCAAAGCACACATCCAAGCATTTATGAAACATAATCATATTTAGGCAGCTTCTCCTGTGAATGTTTCCTAACACGGTTCCAGCAATTTTAATCACACAGTAAAAACTTCCCCAGAAGAAGCTTTGATGGCAGAGTGGCAACGTATTGAATTATAACAAAGCCATTGAACCCACACTGCTTGTCATGTGGTTGTGAATTATATGGTTCTAATTCAAACAGTCATCATGTGGTAGCCAGTGGTCTACTGCCAATTGGGACATGGTGCACATCCAAGCCACCCTGAACCCCACCCTCCCCCACCCTCCCTGCTGGCTCCAGTAAGTGGGGCGTGGGGGCCCCAGGGAGCCAGACAAGGGGGGTACGGGGAGCCGGTTATTCCCCTGGGTGCCATTTAGGCCCAGTATGCCACTGGTAGTAGCTTATACCTGATCACTGGGTTTTTGAAGAAGAAGTTCTTCAGCTGGTATAGAATGGAGCAGCTACAGTAACGTCTGGAGCTCACAATTCATTTTCACTCCCTTGAAATAAGGCTTAAAGACAGAAAATGACAAACTAAATAATCCACCACTACCCTTCCCTAAGCAAGTGCCTGCAAGTGGAGACCCTTTAAAGGGACTCCTGTTTGCTTGCACTTGCCGGGGGAAGAAGAAAGTGGCTGCATGCAGGGATTGTTTAAACTAATACATACAATCCAAATACTTTGCATTTGGATTGGTTTGTATTTGGGCATATTGTATTTGGCCTGAATAGGCCGTGATTCAGCCATTTTTGGTGATTCAGGGTACTTGAATCACCAAGCTTAATGGGAGCATCTGTGGAGACTTTATATGTTGTCACCTAGTGAGGTCAGTTGTCATTCTCCTTCCTAGCCTTCAGACCCTACAAAGTCAGCTGTCATTTTAACTCAGCAGTAGCGAAGATTTTGGATTCATGGTTATTGGTATCATTTTTGTTTTATTGGTCTTCTGTTCTTTTTAAATTATTAGCATTCATTTAATAATTTTTAAATGCTTTTTTGTTTTTTAAAAAAGGTTTTTAGCTGGCTCATGTTCTGTTAAGATAGAAAAGAGAGATTGCAAAGCTGAAAAGTCTAGAATCATACCGCAGACTTTGAATGTGACCAAAAGCCAGTCAAAACAGTATTTTTGGTGCAGAACTCCATGCTATCTAGTATTTTGCTTTTTGTTTAAGAAACAAAGTGTGCTTCTTATGTTAACAGGTTGATTCAGGACCAACCTTTATCTACTTACAGTAGTTTGCTTATTAAAAAAAGAGGGATATTAATTAAATTTCACTTTGTGCATCTTCTACTTTTCTTGGATCTGTAATATTCTTCAATGTAGATAAAGTTAAATATCTGAAAACTTAACAAGGAGTATATTCGTATTGTGTGTTTCAGTAATGTTGTATCTTGGTCATCCATCTATTGTAGCTTAATATCTGAAAAAAATATATTAACATGGCCATGCCAATGTTGAAGACAACAGCCAAACACCAGCAGTGTTGACTTAGTGCATAGTACCTCTACCTTTCTTACTTGGAATGTAGAACTTCATGCATTGATTTTGTAGTCTTGTATCCTACACTTTAGTATCTCTAAATGAATTTTGATTCATAAAAGCAGTCTATGAAGTCAAATGTCATCTATTATCCAATATATTTCTGTCTCTTGTTACTAAAATAGCCTGCATCTCATCTTGAAAGCATAATATATATGACTCTTCTGTGAAAGAATTTCAATAAAATATTGATGTAAAGTACTTTTTTATATTTTTTCACAATATGATATTTTATAGATCCAGTTGGGGAGAGAAAGGATTCATCCTAGTTCACACTGCAACATGTACAATTTTTTAACTCTTTACATACATTTCTGTTATGCAAGTAGCCTAATGAATAAAATAATGCCTGAACAATTATTTTCCATTACCAATGGCCTATTACCTAAAAGCTCCCCTTCTAATCCTTCCACTGAATGAAAACTAACTTTCATTTACTTTCTGTGGTACAAGAGCAGTTGAACTGTAGTGTGGTCTCACACCATTTTGGGAATGTGTGTAGTAAATGTGATGTGAAAAAAGTTCAAACGGGGTGATAACCATAATGTGAAACTCCCCTCACAATCTGAAAAGCATCACCTAACTTCAAGTTGATCTAGATTCTTTCAAATTTGAACACTGGTATTATCTTACCTGTCATGTCTCAAGAAACAGGAGTCGGAGGAACAAAACATAGTACTTTATTCCATAGCTGCTACTCACACATAGCTTAAAATCACTCTGCAGCTGTGCTCAATATAACACACTTACTAATTACCAATTACAGTGCACAGCTGCAGACTCTTAAAACCATACAATACATTACACCCCTTCCCCCTAACTCCTGTAATAATCTGGTGGGATTCTCTTTCGCTAGCGATCGTCTTTCCCTAGCTCCCGCTTCTGGCTCCTGAGTTCTGTGTTTGTTCCCTGGTTCTGCAAAACAATTGACCTCTTTGCTGTTTCCCTTTATCCTGCATCTCCTGCCATACTCTTTAACGCTTCCAGGTTCCTCGGGACAATTGGACTATTTACTGCTTCCTCATCCTGCAGCTCCATCTGCCCCTTAACGCCTCCAGCCTAGATTCCCTCAAGGACCTGGGGTTCCTTGGATCTACTGTTGGACCTGGCACTCTCTTCCTTACTTTGGTCAACATGTCTGCGGATCACCTTGCCCTCTTCTTCAAGTTTCCACCCTATAAGACAGCGGGTCTCTGTTGGTTTTGCTCTCACAACTGCTGGGACCCAACACGGACCTTGCTCCATAATTTCGACATACACCGCGGTCATCCCTCATCAAATGTGTCCGGCGGTGCTTTCTTTAACACTTGGTCTTCTTTGTTCAAGGACGCATCATCAACTGAATCGGGATGCATTCGGTCCAGCAACGTCGTAAGTTTCCGACGATTCATAAACTCCGCAGGACTCCTCCCCGTGGCTGTGCACGGTGTGTTAAGTGTGCTGTGTTAACAAAAATTCGCCAACCCACGCGCCAATCCCCCTCTACTATTCGCCGGCAATGCATCCTCTTTTGTTGTACGCTATGACCTATCCTTTTTCTGCCTGCCCATTTCGTAGCCGGATGAAAAGGGTTGCCGAGGTAACCTTGGCGAATAACACCATTAGCCAGGAATACTTCTAAACTCCTCTAGATACAAACGCTGTCCCATTATCCGGATACCACCGTATCCGGAGGCCATGGGTTGCGAAATAACTCTACGCGAGTGCCCTAATTACAAGGTTTGTGATGTCATTGACATTTACTGGGCACTGCTTCTAGCCATTTGGAATATGAATCCACTACAATGAGAAACACCTGGCCCTGGAAAGGCCCTGCAAAATCAATATGTACCCTTTACCACGATCTTTTTGTGGGACTCCCCATTGATAGGTAGGGGCTCTGAGGTGGGGGCAGGTCGCGTTATCTGACACTCCCTGCACCTGGCCACCCATTCTTCTATTTCGCTATCCATCTTTGGCCACCACACATAACTACGCGGCCAATGCTCATTCTCACTCATCATTCCAGGGTGCCCTACATGTAAGGCCTCCCAGCACCCTAATCCTTAAAGCTGCTGGGATCACTACTCTATTTCCCCACAGTAAGCACCCTCTTTGTGGACAGATATCTCGTACGCTGCCTCATTCCAAAATGGTGGTCTAAATTTCTTCCCTCTAACTTACCCAATGGCCAACCCTTCCATGCCTCAATTCAAGACTCGGGCAAGCACTGGGTCCTTAGCTGGGACCTTCTGCTATTTCTGTCGCTTTGCACTGGAGGCTCTTGATAATGACTCCAACATCAAAACCCCCAAAAGTGGGGAGTGACCTTCCTCCTCCCTTTGTACTGGCATGTTTACTTCAACGCATCTACATGCCCAATTTTCTTTCCCCGACTGGTGCTGCAAGACATAATCATATGCATTCAGGAAACATTGCCCACACCGCAGCATTCTAGGGGACAATATCTGTGGTGTTCTGGCGCTCTGAGGAAAATAATCCCAACAGCGCTTACATATGGTCTGTAACAATCACAAATGGTCGCTTCATACACGTGAATCATGAAACTTCTTAACCCCAGCCACTATTAAGCTAATGCCTTCCTTATCTATTTGCGCGATAATTACGCCTTCCTCCGCTGCAGACAACAACGCCCTAGGAATATCATACGCACTGGAGCTTCCCGCGATATCCTCCAAATTGATGGCTCAACACTGCTCCAACTCCACACGGGAGAGGCATCGCACGCCAAAATCAATGGCTTCCTCCTTCATCAAAATGAACCAATACACTTTCTGGATGACAACAATCTTTTGACATCTTGGAATGCTCTTCTCATGCTGACTTGTCCACTGCCACACTGCCCGGCTTATCTAATAAACGGTGCAGTGGCTCTGCCACTGTGGCCTTATGCTTTAAGAATGAATGGTAAAAATTTAGCAATCCCAAAATGCCTGTAGCTCTTTAAGCTTTGACTGTGGTGCTGGGGCATCCTGGATGGCTCCTCACTTTTGCTGATGTCGGGTGGATTCCCTTCTTGCATCTACCATGTATCCCAAAAACTCTACCTTTGGCGCTACTACCCAAACACACATTTTTCACGCTTTGACACGCAACTCCTAAGCATCTGAGAAGCACTGCAGCAAGTACTTCTCTCGCACTGCAGTCATCAGTTCCTCCTCAGTTGCACCCACTATCAAGACATCATCAAAATACGGTATGACTCCCGGCAAGTTTCTTAATATTTCTTCCATCAAACTCCCCTGAATATCCCAGGAGCTACACTCACTCCAAATTGCAGCCGCTTTTACTCTGAATGCCCCCCCTTGTGAGTCACTATAGTTCTGGGCTTCTGCAGTGGGTGCATCATCCACTTCCAGCTGTTGGTATGCCTGCGCTAGGATCTACTTTTGCAAAAACCTTTCCCTGCCAATGTTGCTAACAACTGACTGACAACTGGCACTGGGTACGGATGTTTCTGCAATGCCTTGTTAATTGTGCACTTATAATCAGCACAATGCGCACATCCCCATTGGCCTTCAGGGGGGTCACAATTGAGTTTCCCACTTTTGCATTTACCACTGGCTCCAATATTCCCTGTTCCAATAACCCATCACCTTAGTTCCTGCATCCACTTTAGGAGCTAGCAAATGGAATCACGGCGCGGATTTTAGACGTATTGGGAATATTGAAGGATCAAGATACAATGATATAGATGGACCCTTCATACTGCCCCAGTCCCTCAGCAAACACACACACTCTTTAAATTCTTTTCCACTAGCACCTCCTATGTTAACTTGCTTAACCTCATGGATTCCAGTAATTGCAATTCTTAACCCTCCCAAACCAGTCCAACTCCCAAGAGGTTCCTCGGGTCCTCAGCTTCTCCTCTTCCACTATTATTAACAATTGTCTCTAAACAGTTCCATCAAACATAAGGAGCCATTTTACATGGACATTACACACATGCCAACCACAGGTACCCTATGTCCTTTGATGGTTCCGTGGCGGTAAGTTTCCATGCAAGCATTTGAATGTCCAAATCCCACCCTGTGGGCAAAATGTTTTATAAGTGTCCCATGAAACGATGGAGAATCGCTTGACCCAGAATCCACTTCCATCACACAAGGGACATCCTGGACTCTTCACAGTCACCTGACAACCTTACCAGTCTGCTTGAATCTCTTCGGGTTGTGACCGGTTAATTACATGCAGCTGCGTAAAACAATTCATCACACTGCTCATGCCTGGGGGCTTGGCCAGTCGGGCTGGAAGCTACATGGCTGGGACAGCAAGGTGCATCCACAGAGTGTGTAGCAGATTGAGCCGGAACATGTCTTCTTGGTCCCTGATGCCTTTTTTCTCTGCACACTCTCCCCAATATGCCCCCAACGCTACAACAGAAACATTGTGCCTCTCTTTTAAATTTACACCTTTCTCTCTCATGGGGCCCACCCACAACTCATACATTTCTCTGTTAACATCCTCCCCCTCTGTTGTGGTGTGGTCTTCCCATCTTCATTGCACCACATGCTGCAGCAGTCTCTGAATTTCACCATTACCCGGCTCTACAGTCCCACTGCCAGCTGTTTGCAATCTCTGTGGGCTTCCTGGCTTGTCGCGACCTCCCGAGTGCAGAGGCTGCAGCAAGTTCAAAATTCAAGGCTTCTTGGTATGCCGCTTGAAAAGTCAAGTCTGTCTTTGCCAGCAGCAACTTTTGCAATGGTGCCTCTCTCAGGCCACAGACCAGACGCATCCCTTTAACATTTCTTCCGAAATTCTGGAGAAATTACATTGTTGTGCCAACCGCCGTAAGACTGCAACATAATCTGCAATGCTTTCAGTCCCTCCTCCTGATCACGCTGCGATAAAAAAACACTGCGCCTAGCTATTTCTGACGGTTGGGGAATGAAATGGTTCCTTAATGCAGTCAGTATTTCTACAAGCGGTGTTGCTGATAAGTCTCTTGGCGCTATCAATGCTGAGGCGAGGTCAAACACCCCTTCACCACAGAGTGCTCAAAAACACGGCTCTTTTTTCCTTTCTGGGTCTGTTATGCCATTTGCCAGAAGATAAAATTCCAAATCGGCCTCATAACTCTGCCACTTCAAAGGAAACTCCAAATTAAACTGTTCCAGCTGCCCTTGAAAGGCCATAATTTACTCACAGTCCTTGCTTCACAAAACTTGCTAGACTCGTCATAAGTTTATCCTCGTCGCCAATTGTCATGTCTCAAGAAACAGGAGTCGGAGGAACAAAACATAGTACTTTATTCCATAGCTGCTACTCACACATAGCTTAAAATCACTCTGCAGCTGTGCTCAATATAACACACTTACTAATTACCAATTACAGTGCACAGCTGCAGACTCTTAAAACCATACAATACATTACATTACCCAAAAAGAAATCCAGTGCATGAACTGAACAAGAATGGACACTTCTGTAAGTACAAAGCTCAGGTCTGAAATGTGACCTTTGCTTGTCCCCTTACATCAGTCTATACCAGTGCAAATTTTTATTCCAAGAAAAACTTAAGGTAAGGAAAAAGCTAACAGACGAAGGGCTAGGCCAAACCCACTGGGTTGGATCCAATGCATTTTCCACTGGTGAAAAAACAAGAATTTGACCACCAAAAATGCCTTGCTGAAAACCATTGGGTCTTCATGGACAGAAGTCATGTGGGGCAGGAGCTGTAGTAGCGTTTGGTCATGCTTAGGCCACTTTCCCACACAATTTTCCATCACTTTGTGTTTTTCTTACTATTGCAATTAATAATAAAATTCTTTCTTCTTACATAGGCCCTTTCTGCATGGGTGAGCAAGCAGGGGTGCACATAGTTGCACGCCGCTCTGCAAATTTATTTATTTATTTATTTTATTAAACTTATAGGCCGCCTATCCCCGAAGGGCTCAAATGGCCCTGGTGTCCCAGCAGCCTGTGAGGCTGCCTTCACACGGGGACCACTGCTTTTTTCCTGCTCTTACCTACTCTCGGCTGTCCTGGCTGTAGAGAGGCTGTAGAGAGGACACGCCCCCGTAGCCATGGCAATCCCTTCAGGGACAGAAGCCAGGAAGAATATCCCCTGGCTTCTCTACAGTGATGGCAGTTAGAGAAGGCAAGAGCAGGAAAAAAGCGGTGTGGGGAAAATGCTGCCTTTCACCTGCTGTCGTTCACTCAGCATCAGGAGGAAGACGCTGCTTTTCAAAAACTTGCAGCTGCTCTGCAGCAGTGGCAGTTGTGCGAACAGCGCTCCCGGGACGGTGTTTTTACCGTCCCTAGTGCGCTGTTTTTTGCCCATGCAGAAACAGCCACAGAGACAGATCACTCTTCTGAAGTGGCAGAAAAGT
This sequence comes from Sphaerodactylus townsendi, assembly GCF_021028975.2. Lineage (NCBI taxonomy): Eukaryota > Metazoa > Chordata > Lepidosauria > Squamata > Sphaerodactylidae > Sphaerodactylus > Sphaerodactylus townsendi. Next base: position 54,401,383 of record NC_059434.1, on the reverse strand, counting down.
ATAAAATGACTCTACATGTTCTTGAACTTTTCAGGCCTTCCCTTCAATGAATAAGTCATGACTCACTGTCATAGAATCATAGAATTGGAAGAGACCACAAAGTTCATTGAGTCCAACCCTCTGCTTTGCAGGAATACACAATCAAAGCACTCCTGAGAGATTGCCATCCAGCCTCTGTTTAAAAGTCTCCAAAGAAGGAGACTTTATCACACCCCAAGGAAGCATATTCCATTGTCAACATTCCTAATCATCAGGAAGTTCTTCCTAATGTTTAGGTAGAATCTCTTTTCCTGTACCTTGAATACATTACTCCTTGTCCCAGTCTCTGGAATAGCAGGAAACAAGCTTGCTACCTCTTCAACATGGCATCCCTTCAGATATCTAAACATGGTTATCATGATAGCCCTTAACCTTCTCTTCTCCAGACTAAACATACCTAGCTCCCGAGTCCCTAAGCTGCTCCTCATAGGCCATGGAATCCAGACCTTTTTACAATTTTGGTTGCTCTCCTCTGGATCTGCTTTTAAGGCAGGTCAGTCTGGAAGAAAGGAGGAGGATACTTTTCCAAGGAAGATATTTTGGTTAACAGTTTGACCTCTAGGCAAAGTTATCTTGCATTTATTCATTTGCATCCTGAGTGAATGGAAAAACCCAATTCTATGAAACTGTGGTATGTTCTATTTTTTTTAAAAAAAACCCTCTAATTTTACATGTGCTATCACTGTGGATAATTCACCTCAGTTCCTTGAAGACAAAAAGAAAAAAAAGCTGAGTACAGCCTTAAGCAATGATTTTTTAAACAGCATTTAAACATTTCCCCCCCTCTGGGAAAACAACATCCATTAAAATTCTATGATACACAATACGCCAAGGGGGATAAAATGAGGACAGATTTTTCAGTTCCAATTTACCAAGAACAGGGGATCTACAATGTTGAGTAACTCGGCTATGGAAAACCCCCGAGCTTTCCTTATATTGCATTTGTATTTAAGACATTTTTTATTTAAGCCATTCGCAAGATTCCTGTTGATTCCAAAGGGAGAGGTTCAGTTTGACCTAAATGTATGAATTGTAAACAGTAGATTCTGAACCATGCTTATCCAGAACCACCATGCCATTGTAGCACCCATTACGTTTCACAATGTCTCAAATGCTTATGAAAGAGTTGTTCAGAGAGTCCACTTCTATTTTTCTCAGTGTCAAATTCCTGACCTTAACGCAGATACCAAAATCATTATAAGATGCTTTATTTAGATCCTATATCTACCATTCGGTGATGCTAATGCTGATGACTGGAAGGAGAGATGGAAAAACAATTTTCAAGTAAAAAAATACAATTTTTGAGTTGGGGACAGACCCACTATTCTCTGAAATGGGACCTAAAGCCATCTTAGGGGGAGGAACATTAGTAATTTGAGATATGCTGATGATACTACATTACCAGTAGAAAATAGCAAATACTTGAAATGGTGGCTAGTGAAAGTAAAGGAAGAAAGTGGCAAAGCAGGACTACAGGAAAACATCAAAAAGACTCAAGTAATGACTACAAGAAAATAACTCAGTTTTAGGATAGACAATGAGAAAATTGAAATTGTTGAAGACTTCCATCATTCACCAAGAGGGAGAGTGCAAGCAAGAAATCAGAAGGAGACTGATACTAGGAAGGGCAGCCATGAAGTAGTTAGAAAAGATTCTTGAGTACAAGAATGTGTCACTGACAATGAAGACCAAGTTAATTCATGCCATATTATCCATTACTATGTGAGGGTGTTAAAACAGGACAATGACGAAAGCTAATGAGAAGAAAGTAGATTTCTTTGAATTTTGATGTTGGAAGAGCATATTACAGATACTTTGGACTGCTCCTCCCCCCGCCCCATGCGATCTAGATCAAATCAAGTTTTGATCCCCTTTCCTTCTTTATTCCTATGTCAATAAAATTATCTCAGAAGTTTATGATGGATTTTTTGTTGTTTACTACTAGTTTTACTACTAGTTTTGGTCTCTCTATGGCCGTTTCCGCACGGGCATTTAATGGCGGCCTGGAGACGGCAAAAACGCCGTCGCCAGGCTGCCATTCGCACAGGGGGCGCAGCTGCATTGCAGCCGCACCGCCCTCGTGCCGCCCGATGGCTGCGAAGCCGGCGTTTCCCCAGTGCGCTCGGAAGCGCACTTGTTGGAGAAACGCCACCTTGAAGCCACTGCCGAGCTCGTCAGCGGCTTCCAGACGCCCCCCCACTCCCTCCCGGCACTTACCTTGTCCCCGGGCCTCCGGCGCGTCGCCGAGGCCTGGGGACATGCCCCCCGCTACACAAACAACTAGCGCGCTGCATCAACCGCTATTTTATCAATTGCATTTAGCCCACATATAAAGTGCAATACATAAAGTGCAACCAGTGAAAAGTGCAAACAGCATCAGAGCCTAAACTCTTACAATGCTACGCATGTAACATCACCATACAATATGTACAAAGCAGTGGCGTTTCTGCCTAGGGACAGGGGGTACCCTATGTCCCCGGGCGCCCCCCATTTGGTCACGTGGGGGGGGCGCCACCATTTCAGGGTCGTTTGTGTGATTTTTAAATTTTTTAGTGTTTTTCACGTTTTGGCCTGCAGGGGGCGCATTTTTAAGGCTAGCAACACCAAATTTTCAGCGTATCATCCAGAGACTGTCCTGATGATATTTCCCAGGTTTCCAGTGATACTTGGTTCAGGGAAAGCAAAAGCTAAGGGACTCCCCGAAAGAGGGTGCCCCCATCCCCATTGTTTTCAATGGGAGCTAACAGTAGATGGGGGCTACCCATTTGAGGGACCATTACTTTGCTCCCCCTGAACCTAACTTCACCAAACTTGGCTGGCATCATGAGAATAGTTAACAGATGATACCCTGAAATTTTGGTGTCACTAGCTTTAAAAATACACCTCTTACAGGCACCCCAAGAAAGTTGCCCAAGATTCTTTGTTTTGCAGTGACTTTGCTCCATTGTAGCCAATGGGGAATTTCTGAGTGTGTAGGCAGGCTGCACATTTTTGAAGACAGAGGCACCAGACTTTCAAGGTGGCTCAGGAGGCCCCTCCTGGTAATAGCATCCAGGCATAGAGACCTTTGCTTCTGGAGGGTTATTCAATTCCTTATGGGCCCCTCAAAGGCTTATTTTGTTTCCATAAATGATGGTTTTCGTGGTAGAGGTTTCAATCGGGAGGCACTCGTGGTAGGGGTCTTTCTCTGGGTGGGGGCATTTCCTGCAGGGCTGCTGGTGCGAGTCACCTGAAAGGAACCAAACTAAATGGTTAAAACGCTGTGGGCAATAAGTTGAAGCAGAACCTGATGCCCACAGCATTCAGCCATCCCAGGCAAACTTTAGTGCCCCCACTCAGAAAGCAAGACCACTACCACATTGCCACCTGTTGAAACCTCTACCACAGCGCCAGCTGGGCATAACAGAAAGTCTTTATTGAAGTCTATGGTGGGAAAAATAATGTTTCCCACCATAGAATCCTGCTGAAGAGCCTGGCAGATCTCCCGGGAATTTCTGATTGTGTAAGAACTGACCACACATTTTTTAAGATAGAGGTTTGATTCTCAAGGTGGCTCTAAGAGAGGTACCTTTGGGTAATAGCATCCAAGCTTGGTGAGCTTTGCTTCTGGAGGGGGGGGGGGGGTGTGAGTTGAGAGAGTTCTGAGAGAACTCAGCTCACAGGCTTCATGGGCAGGAGCATGGAACCAAAATAGAAGCCTTTTGGGGAGACCCCATAAAATTGAACCCTCAGAAGCAAAGGTCTCTATGCCTGGATGCTTTTTTTACCAGGAGGGGCTTCCCTGGAGCCACCTTGAAAGTCTGGTGCCTCTATCTTCAGAAATGTGCAGCCTGCCTCAGAAATTCCCCATTGGCTGGCTAACAATGGAGTAAAGTCACTGCAAAACAAAGAATCTTGGGCAACTTTCTTGGGGTGCCTGTAAGGGTGTATTTTTTTAAAGCTGAGTGACACCGTAAAATTTCAGGGTATCATCTCGTTAACTATTCTTATGATGCCACCCAGGGGGAGCAAAGTTATGGTCCCTCAAATGGGTAGCCCCCAATCTACTGTTAGCTCCCATTGAAAACAATGGGGATAGGGGGCATTTCCATTTGGTAGATCCATAACTTTGCTTCCCCTGAACCAAACATCACCAAACTTGGGTGAGGTATCATCAGGGCAGTCTCTTGGATGATACCCTGAAATCATGGTGCTGTTAGCTTTAAAATGCCCTCCCTGCAGGCCAAAAAAACACTAAAAATACCCCCCACCCAAAGCCCAAATCACCTTGCACATTCACATTTGTTCATATTTGGGCGGGACATTAATTGGGACACTTTTTTGTCCAAATGTGCTTAAATTTGCCCAGATTCTGGCTGAATCCTGGTATTTGTTTCATCTAAATCTCCAACCCTCAAAAGTGATGTTGTTTCAGGGTGGGGGAGAATCCACCCTAAACAGCATCACTTTCAATTTTGTTTTAACCCGAGGACCCCAGATTCTCCCCCTTTAAGGTGGATTTAAAAAGAAGAATCTGAGCTCCCTAGTTTAAGCACCATTGAAAGGTAATGCTGTTTGGGGGTGGATTCCACTGAGGTAAGTTCTTTGTGAGAGATGATGCTGACATTTGTTTTGTAAACGTTTTGCTGGGGGTGGTTTGTGAGAGGTTTACATGCTTAATACCCACTTGCACTGGCTTGGAGTTGTTTCTCAGGCTAACAACCTACCTCATAGGGTTGTTGTGATTAGGAAATTAGGAAAAGAGTTGGTGGGGAGAGAGCCATGTATGTTTTGCTGGGAGTGGGAGGTGTTTTGTGAGCTGGTGCAAAAAATAATTGTTTGTTCATGGTGGGGGAGGGTGGCCGCCCATTCGCCCGGCGAGGGGGGCACCAAACTCAGGTTTTGTCCCCGGGCTCCAGTTTGCCTAGGTTCGCCCCTGGTACAAAGTGACTCTATGATGTCTTCTTATAACTTTGTCCGTACAGATATTAGGATGGGACCTCTTCTTTGTAGATAGTTAGTCGCTTATAAATGACTGCATGTACTGCATTCCAATCAATCAAATTATGCCTGGGCGGCAATGCGGACCGGTCTGAGCCAAGTCCGTCAATTCAATGTCCAAAAATCAACGGGTTGCGCTATTGTAACCGTTTTTGATAATTTCTTCTTCAGATTATAATTGATTCTCCAGTTTATATTGGGATAATCGTTCAAGGTGACTTCTTCACATCCATTCAGCTTCCCTTCCCTGGTGACCTTGAACGATTATCCCGATGTAAACTGGAGAATCAATTATAATCTGAAGAAGAAATTATCGAAAACGGCTCTGCGGCGCCGGCGTCCCGGCTCTTTCCAGGACCGTCCATGCGGACGGTCCCAGCGTCGTTGGGTTGGCGCGAAATGCGCCAACCTAGCCGCTTCCGCCTCCATGCGGAAACGGCCTATACTTTTGGAACTTCTGGTAATGTTGGTAGCGTGTTTATCTTTACTTTGTCTTTTTAGTGGTTCCTTTTGTAAGTGAATATTCTGTAGAAGGTGGGATTTAAGTGAAGTAAATACGTATCATTTGACTATAATCTGCTGTTATTACTGGCCTTTGATAGCTTCATTGTTTCATAACTTGTTGCTTAGCTTAGGCTATTTCACAATCACAGATACAAGAATGCAGGTCTAGATTTGGCATTGCTGTCTAAGTGTGTGTTTTATTCCATCACCTTCTTTAGCGTTATATAGTATTGATGAAATTGAAAACCAGTGACCTGATATAAACTAAATAACACAGCATGAAGACTGCCACCATGATTTCACACTGTGTTAATGTGAGGATGTCATTCTGGCTTCAAAATAATAATAGCATTCTGGTGCTGAATGTGCAGCATTTCATTCAGTCTTAAGGCAAGAGATCTGACATTACTGAACTACTCTTTAGTAGTATCAATTTGCAGATTGTTGGAGAATGAAACCATTAAATGGGAATTGGTATGTTAAATAAAATGATTGTAAAGGAGATTCTGTCAAACGATTTGGCAAGTCATCAAATGTGACAAGTAGTCTGTTCAAATGTTTCTCTCTAGATAAACGGGTAGAAAGTTCTAGGAAGACTGCCTACTCCTGATTTCCTAGTTTTATGGGTCTACTGCATTTAGTGGTGCTTCAAAGGATTTGTTCCTTGCTCCATACCACCACCACCAAAACCTTCCCAACATCATAGATTTGTCCAATTAAAATGTACACATGTTTAACCAATGGTAGAATTTTTAAAAGTCTGAGCCTAGGGGTACCTTTAAGACCAATGAAGTTTTATTCTTTGTATAAGCATTTATATGCATTCACACTACTTCAGATATAGTGAGATGGTGGAATTTGTTTCCTTCTCATTACACTTGAGCTCTATGGTGTTAGTAGGAACAAGATGCCCAAAATAGAAGCTTTTCCTAGAGGGCTTTAGAAGAAAGTGGATGGGAATGCATTCTTATGTGTCAAACTGCTCTTAAAGCAGATCCGCAGAAAGGTGGGTGCTACTCATTTTGGAGTTATACAGAGTATCATCTGTACATTTCCTCCCATGCTGATTTTCTGTCCTGTGGGAAAAAGCCGTGGCAATAGGAGAAATCTCATGCTGCTAAGTTCTCAGCAGGCTATAACCTCCTTTCCTGCCTCCTATTCAGAAAATAACAAGTTTTGGAACACATAAAGTATCATAGTGTTGGATATTCAGCAGGATCAGTGTTTATCTTCACTTCTCACTGGGAGAAGAGGAGAAACAAAATGTGATGGAAATCCAGTGCACAAGAAGCAGTCCTAGATTTCTCTGGGCAGCTTTTGTGGCTGCAGGGCTGGGAGCAAAGGGGAAGAATTCCCTTTATGGCAGCAGTAGAGGGCCCTGGATGCAGCTCATGCCAACCAATCAGACACCTGATTTAGTAGGGATGTATGGGGTTTCCAGGAGAATTTGGAAGCCAGAATTTTCACTCTGGTCCACCTCTCCCATACATGAGAGCCAGTGTGGTGTTGTGGTTAAGAGCAGGTAGATTCTAATCTGTAGAACGGGGTTTGATACCCCACTCCTCCACCTGAGTGGCAGAGGCTTATCTGGTGAACTAGATGTGTTTCTGCACTCCTACATTCCTGCTGGGTGGCCTTGGGCTAGTCACAGAACTCTCTCAGTCCCACCTACCTCACAAAGTGTCTGTTGTCGGGAGAGGAAGGGAAAGGAGTTTGTAAGCCACTGTGTCTCCTTACAGGAGAGAAAGGTGAATATAAATCCAAACTCTTCTTCTTCTACATAATCATCTTAAGCTAGAACTCCATTGTCAGTCAGCTCCTGCTTCTGCTGCATGAAGGACCTTCTCCTGCATGAAGGACCCTCAAAGATCAGCCAGGAGGAATGGCAGCAGAGGAGTATCAACAGTGGATGCTCCCAGTAACTTAACTTCTTCAATGGCTTTCTTGGTACCTCCTTTGGTAGCAACCTTCCCTACTCCATCTGAAAGTTGCTTTCATCTTTCTCTTCTGGGCCCAAACTCAGGGCGGTTTGACAGTACTTCAAGGGGCAGGGTTTGGATCATACCCCTTATCAGTGGAGGAACTGAATTACTTAAGTGTCACTCAGGAGTATCAAGGATTGGTTGGGCTCTCTGCCAGACCAGCTACCAGTATGAGAAACCTCAGAACCTCCCAATAGGGTAGAATCAAATCAGATTAATGTCAGCAGGGAAACGGATCGCTGTCATTTGGAGACTAGTTGTAACTCTGGATGATCTCCAGACTTAACTATCTATCCTGGGAATATATGCCTAGTGACTTTAGGTTGAATGGTCAGTGGTATGTGGACAAGGTGATGCCTATTATTTTTGAGACACTGAGCTCAATTTTGGAATGGGATATGGATGCCCCCATATCACATACTACCTTTTCACCAGCCCTGCTGGAAGTCCCACTTGCACTTTCCAGTTCACTGCCTTCAACAACCTGGAGGCTGAACTATTGGTACAGTTTATCTATAAGACCAAGGTCTCCCATACCATCTCAACTTACATGGGGATCCTACTTGATCCTGTCCATCAGACCTTCTTGCTGCCAGACAATAAGCTGTCCACCTTAATGATCTTCATCACCCTGATCCTCTCTAGCAGGAAGTGCACATAGAAGGAGCTCTATGTACTCATTGAGTGCATTAAATTTGCCAACAGGGTTGTCTCCTAGATGGATCTTTTGTGCCTGCCTTGCAAGGTCTACCATAGGGGTCTCTTCCTTGCATTGACAACTGGGGCATAAAGGTTAGCCTCCAGGTTTGACTGACCTTCCTGTCAAAATTTAAATAGAGTACAGTCACTTTCAGACTTGGACAGTTCCTTGCAGGTACACAAGAATCTCACAGACTGCCTGCGATTTGGAATTTACTGCCCAGAAAGTGATGCACACAACATCAGCCCTATCATTAAGCTGGGACCAGCATCTTAAGAGATTTCACTTTCCTTGTGTTCTTTCCCATTGTGGTAACAGATACCATCTGGCAAGAATGTTTTAAAACAAGCAAGTGCTATTTGGGTGCAACAACTAGGCAGTCAAGGGTATTAACAATCAAGCATCACTTTCTGAGCAGGTCATGTGGCTGGTATGCAGATTTGTTTTAGTATGCCTCTTTGCTAACATCTCCTTTTCTTCCTAGTACACTTCAGGTGCAGATAACAGCACTGCAGACACATCATCTCATATTCTGAAAGAGACTTCCAGGCCTGTTCCTGGAGAAACTATGATAAGGGTGACCAAGCTGAAACTTAATCCTGACAAGACCAAGTTTCTCTGGGTTAGTGAAAAAACAGACTTGGGATGAGACCTTTTATGTTTTGTATGGGATTATACTTCTCTTGAAATCCAGGTTCACTGCCAGGGAGTCCTACGATATAGCAGTCATCTTTAAAAAAAAGTGGTTCAGAGTGCTTTTATTCCATTTTGGCTGGTGCACCAACTGCATTCACTTCAAAACTAGTCACAGCGATCTATGCTTTAGTTCATCTGGAGTGGGTTACTACCTTCTACTTGAGGTTATACTTGAACTGTACTCAGAGACTGCAACCAATGCAGAATACTGTAGCTAGACTGCTAGTTGGTGGCCAGATATCAGGAATATGTGACCTGAATTCTATAGCAATTATGCTGGCTACTGATCCACTCTTAAGTCAAATTCAAGTTGCAGGTAAAATTCGGATTTGGATTTATTCAGGCATAAAGTTATCTGTATGCCTGAATAAGACAAATAACATATTTGGATACACCCAAAAAATTCATTCGCCTGATTTTGTGTATGTGTTTTTGGTGTTTTGTCATGTTTCAGCCTGAAGAAGGTGCACTATTAATGCTAGCAGCACCAAAATTGTATGATCCCATCTGATGATGTCAACTGAGTTTGGTGAAGTTTGGCTCAGGAGGTTTAAAGTTATGAACCCCCAAAGGGGGTGCCCCATCCCCCATTTTTTCCAATGGGAGCTAACAGGAGATGGGGCCTATCCTTTTGAGGGTCCATAACTTTGGACCCCCATAATTAAATGTCACCAAACCTGGGTGGTATCATCAAGACAGTCTCTGGATGAGACCCTGAAATTTTGGTGCTGCTAGCTTTAAAAATGTGCCCCTGACAGGAACCTCAAGAAATTGACCAAGATTCTCTGCTCTGCACCATTGTAGCCAAAGGGGAATTTCTGTGCAGGCTTCACATTTTTGAAGATAGAGGCACCAGACTTCCAGGGTGGCTCCAGGAAGCCCTCCTGGAGCCAGTATCCAGGCTTGGTGAACTTTGCTTCTGGGATTCAATTTTATGAGGCCCTAAAAGGCTTATTTTGTTTCCCTGCTCCTGCACATGAATCCTGTTGGCTGAGTTGGCTGCACATGAATCCTGTTGGCTCTCAGAACTCTCAACCCACTCCCCCCACCATCCCCAGCATTTGCCCCTCCCCAGCAAACTTTAGCTCCCATTGGAAACAATGTGGGATGGGGCACCCTCTTTGGGGGTCCATAACTTCCGACCTCCTAAAACAAACATCACCAAACTTGGGCAATATTATCAGGAGAGTCACCAAATAAGATCCTGAAATTTTGGTGCCACTAGCTTTAAAAAGCGCCCCCTGCAGGCCAAAACATGAAAAAACACCAAAATACCAAAAAAAAACCCGATGCCCTGCAATCGGATTTGTTCATATTTAGGCAGGACATATTCAGCTGATTTTGGTGAATATGCCCAAATGTGCCCTGATTCAGGCTGAATCCAGGATTTAGTGCACCTGAATCTCCAAGCCTACTCTACATAACTTGGAACCAAGGGATCTGAAGGACCATCTTCTGTCATATGTTCTTTTCCAAAAATTAAGACAGCAGAGAAAGACCCTCCTGTCTGTTCCATCAATCAAATAAGCTCATTTGGTAGGTACAGAAGAAAAGGACCTTTTCAGTGGTGGCACCACAATTGTGGACAACTTCCCCAGGATAGTGTGCACGTCCCCCTCACTTTTTGTTGACAACAGTTTTATTTAGCATTGCATTTGGTTAAGTTTACTAGTAGTTCTGAGCTGTGATTTTAAAGTTTGGTGTTTGGGGTTTTAATGTATTTTATTTTATGTGTTTTATTGATGTTGTAAGCTTCCTTGAGCTATCTGGGGAAGAAAGACAACTAATAAATTATTTATATGCATACATGCATTCATGCATACTCCAACTCCCTCCCCCCATTTAAAACCTTTTAAGTGTAAGAATAATGGAAGAAGACCCATTTTTGGTTCCTGTTCAAAAAATGTTTGAGTAGCTGATACTAATTGTGGCAAACATAGCTCTTGCTTGGTTATGAAATTTGATAAATTTCTTAGAGCTTGGGAACATTATGTATAGAAAATCCTGTACTAATTCCTTTACTTCAACTTCTTTAAGGGTTATGTTTATCTTTTCTTTCTGTTTCAAGCATTGTCTACTACAATGACAGGCTTCCTTCCTAAAATGGCTATTGCTTTGTCTCCACCTTTCATATTGTTTGGTTGTCTAGCATCCTTTGTTTGTTCTGGACTTTGGCCATTTTTTCCATTGCAGCAATTTTTGCTATATTTTGCTATGAACATCCCAAATGATGGGCTTCCTGCTGCTTTTACTATATTTCTGCAGCTTTAGTATTAGCTCTACTAAGCACTAGAGTATCGTCCATTGGTTGTACAATCTACAGGGATAGCAGGTGCTCCATCCATTCAGCTCTAATGCTTGATCTAGTCCATTAGCTTGCAGTTTTGATGGCTTCTTTTGTGGTTGGCTGCATGTACCGGCAAGAGTAAATATAAAACAAATGTGCTGCCTTAACTCTAGAGCTTTATTTTCTAAATTATATCACTTTTGAATTGCCCCTAAATTTTTATTATTTGCTATTTGCATACACATTTTGCCAAGCTTTGTTTTCAATCTCAATATTTTATTAGTTCATTGCTTCCCTAGAATGTCATTGTTTCATTTTAATTTATCGCCTGCTCAGTTCCAAAGTGTCATGGTAGTGTAGTGTACTAATTACTGTGGTGCTACCCCCCCACAATCTCAAGTAATACCCTCCCCCATTAGCTGTTGTTTGACTAGGCTTCCAGGGAGATTATTTTCCTCCTCTTTTATTCACAATTTCCCATATATCTATTCTGTATTTTTCTGCCATGCTTTTGTGATCATGGACTCAGCTGATCTACAGCTCTGTATCACATTGTTTATTTCATCCAGTGCTCTTCAAGACCTCTCTTTAGTATATTTGTTGCAGGATCCTGTTTTTAGATTTGTGTCATTGTTTTTAGATTTGTGTCATTGTTGATTACAAACTGTTTCATGTTGAAGACTACAGTTGAAGACTACCCTTTTGGTTGGTTCTTGCTTTCAAATGGCCTTTCTTGGTAACATCTCTCTTCCTTGCTTCACCATATTTATCTTGGTTGTTGCTTTAAATACAAATGCATCTCCCAGTAGATATATGCTACCTGCATCTGTTCAAGTGAGAACCTCTTTACTTGGAATTGGGAAATAAAAACATTGACAAATGCATGAATATTCCCTTCACTAATGAAGGAGGATGGTACAGAAATAGACTCCATCCCCCGAAGTTCAGTGTAGTCCTTTTGAATATTGTTTTCTCACTGTATAGACTAAATAATTTCAATGACAAGGGCAATCTGATGAATGTAAGCAATGATCCAGGGTTTATCACTGCCATGTTGTGCTGTCAAGCCAGCCAGCATGGTGTAGTGGTTAAGAATAGTGGACTCTAATCTGGTGAACCAGGTTTGTTTTCCCCACTCTGATTCGTGAAATCTGATGGGTGATCTTCGGCTAGTCATAGTTCTCTCAGCCCCCCCCCCCCCATCTCACAAGGTGTGTTTTGTGGGGAGAGAAAGGTGAAGGAGTTTATACGTTTCTTTGAGACCCTTATGGTGGAGAAAAGTGTGGTATAAATCCAAACTCCTCTTCCTCCTCTTCTCCTCTACAACTCAGTTGATACCCCCTCTTCTGGGAAAGTCACTGTTGAGAGGACCAGGGTTTCTGGATCCTTCCTCTGACAGTGATAGTGAAAACAAAAGGAATGGAGTTTGTTGATGGAGGGTGGGGAGATTGTAACAGGAAATCCAAAAATGTTGTTAAGAACAGTGGCTCATTTCGCACATGCAGAATAATGCACTTTCAAACTGCTTTCAATGCTCTTTGAAGCTGTGCGGAATGGCAAAATCCACTTGCAAACCATTGTGAAAGTGGTTTGAAAATGCATTATTTTGCGTGTGCGGAAGGGGCCAGTCTTTGTTTTTCTCATTTCAGTACACATCAGTATGTGCTTGCTGTTTGCTCTAGGTTATAGAACAGAAAAGATCTTAATATTCCTAAGCACTTTTCCTTATTGTCCTGTCTATGCTACATAAGCCTGGTTTTCAAAGATCCCAGAATCACTACTGTTTTTCCTTGCAGCTTCTATACAAATAGTTTGTAGAAAGAGTGATGAGTAACTTTTGAAAAAGCAACTCAAGAGAAACTACAGTATCAATGTGTCTACTTTCTTTAAGATACTTCTGAATGTGAACTAATTGTCCAAATGGAAACCATGCACAAGTCTTCAGAATCATTTTACAAGGGAACTATCCTTTAGAAATGATTTTTGAAGTGTGCTTTAGAAACAGAAGCAAGGGGGTAGCTTAAGAAGAACAATAGGAAGGACTGAAGTTGAGTGGAGTCAGGGATTGGGTTTATGGATTTCATTAATCCATAATTAATTTATCCTTATGATTTTGAGCTCTGCTGGGTGTGTAAGTGTGTGTGTGTGTGTGTGTGTGTGTGTGAGAGAGAGAGAGAGAGAGAGAGAGAGAGAGAGTGGGTGAGTGTGTCATTAGCATTATATGTGAAGTTCTTCTCCATCACTTGATTCCTCTATATTTGATCACTGTACAGTTGATATAGACAAATGTGTTAATTGACTCTGGTGAAAACCATTGGCAAGTATCCAACCATATAATAAAGAAAACTCAAGTGCCCTTTAGTTTTCTTAACAGTGTAATGATTTCTTTCAATTTCCCACTCCTTCTGCAACTGACTGAGCCCCTTGAAATTTGATCTTGATAATATGTGAACAGCCTAATGAAGGCTGTCAGTGGGAAGAGGGAATCAGAAGAAGAGAAGTCAGTTTTTATACTCCACTTTTCTCTAACAAAAGGAGTATCTGAGAGAGTTCTGAGATAACTGTGACTGACCCAAGGTTACACAGCAGAATTGATATGTAGAAATGGGGAAACAAACCTGGTACACAAGATTAGAGTCTACCACTCATGTAGAGGAATGGGGAGTCAAACCTGCTTCTCCAGATTAATCCCCCTACTCTTAACCCTTACCCCACACTGACCACTACATCATCACCCTCATTCTGAACAGAATTTAAGCTCTCTTAAGTCTTACAAAAGTTGTTGGAAACAGGCAATTATATTTGAATTGATATGAAAATTATGTATAGAATGCTATATACGTGCTGCATCAAGTCAGCATGCATGTGAAATGGACACCTGTAAGTTTAAGAGCATGAAAACATGAATCAGTACTCAGTATATATGAGGTTTCCAGGTAATGGCCTATTAAGGTACTGGTTAGATTAATGTTTGCTTATCTTCTGCAACAAGAAACTGTCAACCTGTTTGCAAGTAACAGTTAATGCCACCTGAACTTTATATTTGCTAAGGTAGTAAAATGTTTCCACATTGCTTTAGAATTTTATATATATTTGCTTTAGAAGACACATACTTTTAAAGCAAGTTTCATACATTTCTGGATTATGCTACTTCATGGTAGTGCTAGTAATGTTGTGCTTGTAAGAATCAAAACTAGTGCAATAAATAACCTGTTTATGATTTAAAGTGATGCATGCAGCTATTTTAGTGTGCTAGTAAAGATAAATAACTAGCAGCATAAATGATTTATAGTGACTCCTGAGACATTATGATGTACACTGTCCTGAGCCTACTGGGGAGGACGGTCTATAAACAAACAAACAAACAAACAAACAAACAAACAAACAAACAAACAAACAAACAAACAAACAAACAAACAAACAAACAAACAAACAAACAAACAAATAAATAAAAATGAATGAATGAATGAATTAATGAATGAATGAATGAATAAATAAATAAATGTTTTAAATATATAAATTCTTGAAGAAGAAAAGGGGGAAAATAAAACAAACAAAAAGTTTTATAAAATTTAGCAGTGCTTTTCTTTTTTATAGTAAAGTTTTATTTTCTCAACATAGAAAGATATATACCACTATACACTTCCACACCTACCATTACATTAATAAAAAATACAAAAAAGAACACAAGAAAAATTAAAACATAAATTTTACAATAACTAGCACAATCTACTATAACTAACTAAACACCATAAAACCATATAATGACTTCCCACTGTCTCACTGTTAAATTCTAATCCATTCTAGATCCATGCCTTTATTTAAAATAAAAACATTTATCAATTACATACTGTATCATTAGTAATATTATAATTCATTCTGCTGTTTCTTTAGATCTCAAATACTGCAATTATTTCTCTTCTATAATATTTTTTTTCAATAGATAATCCATAAAAGGTTGCAGTGCTTTTCTATATAGACTGTTATGTAGGCAGTCTGGTTTTTATCATGTGGCCCTGATCAGATATGCAAGATTATGTGCTTCGGTAAATAAAATAAAAACCTAGTTTTTTTATTTATATAAATTATCCATACCCCACCTTTTTATAGCCATATTCAAGGCAGCTTACAAAATGAAATAAATTACAATGCAATAATATAAAACTAAGAACAATAAAACCAAATACAATAAAATCATAAATCATTTAATAATCACTAAAACCCACCTATAAAATGTAAAATGCTGCTTGCTAAAATCTAAGGCCGTTTCCGCACGGGCCAAAAACGGCGGCCTGGGGACGGTAAAAACGCCGCCCCCAGGCCGCCGTTGGCACAGGCGGTGCTGCTGAAATGCCTGGCTCCACTTCCCCTTCCTCAGGGTGGCGTCAGGCTGTCCTCAAAAACACCCCTTTAAAGGGGTGTTTTTGAGAAAACAGCGTGTTCCCCTGCTGACAGTCGCGAGCAGCGGCACCACGAGGAACCACGCTGTTTCCCCCCTTCCCTCGCTTACACTTGCCTTGTAGCCGTCATGCGCCCTGCTGTCTTCCCTAAGCCCAGCCCACGCTGTCCTCCGACCCCTGGAGGTCAGAGGGCAGCGTGGGTGGGGCTTAGGAAGACAGCAGATACAATGGGCGACGCCAGTAACGCTTGAGACAGGAGAGGCGGCTCCATGGTGGAGCCGCCTCTCCTGAGCTCCGGCCTCTGCTGGGGCATTTCGCGCACTAACGTCGCTTGAGCGGACCTCCTCCCCCACGCCGGCCAGAAATTCTTGCCGGCATGTGAGAGCCGAGGCCTGTCGAGGAAAGAGACGCTTAATGTTCAAAATAAAGTGTCTTCACCCTGACATTATGAGAGGAGGCAAAGGGGAAGGGAGCACACCAGGCTTTTGGAGGAAGAGTGTTCCAAAGTCTGGGTGCCACCACCAAGAAGACTCTCTCCCAAATCCCTATCACCGTGGTGGCGAACCTTTGCACTCCAGATGTTATGGACTACAATTCCCATCAGTCCATAACATCTGGAGTGCCAAAGGTTCACCACCACTGCATCTACTGATGGGATGGAGAGATAGCCTTCCCTGGATCATCTCAATAAACAGGAAGGTTTACATGGAAATTGTCCTTTAGGTAATCTACCCCAATGTGCCATCAAGATGCCAAGTCATTTTCTAGAAGAAAAAGTGTTTAATTTCATTGTGTAAAGTTTTAAAAAAGATCTGTATACATTATACATATTTCATAACAATTTTGGAATGTTTCTCACAGGACAGTGCTATTTCATAGTGTTTTTGACAGTTTTGGCTATGTTTTAATCTGTTCCTTTTTAAATTCATGCAATTAAAATGTTAATAGACTCTTCCATTATAGTTTTTTGTTTTAAGTATTCTTTAATAAAGAAAGGCACTCTTCTTTTTTTCTTTTCACATGAATTAGAAAATACATTTCCAAGTTTGTTGCAGCGTACGTATTTTTCATCTGCCTTTTTAATATGGGTCTCCTGAAGACAGATAATATCTGCCTTGCTTTATATAAGTAATGGAATAGTTTATGTACAGGAATATGTACAGGAATCTCTTTCAAGACTATTACATTTTGTCCTTTTATATGTACAATGGCACCTCATAAAATTGCCGATAATCTGTTCGGAGATTATCGGCAATTCCTCAAAACAACACTCATTTCGAATTACGCTTCTGTTTGCATCATGTTAATGATACATTTGTGAAGCGATGCACAGCAGCTGTTTAGCTCTTGTAACGGCATTTCTGTACCCTTGGCGGCCACCAAAAATCAAGGCAGCTGATGATTTTAGAGGGCGGAAATTGGCGCCTGGCAATTTTTTATTTCTGAAATCAACGATTGTCGAAGGCACCAATTTTCAAAGTACCACTGTAGCTTCTTCTGTGAGTATAATGGAAGATAGAAAAGGTAGAATTTTAGAGATTGAAGTTACAATCAGCAATGCAAAGTATTCTTAGTAGGCATCTATGCTCCAAACATAGATATAGCACCCTTCTATCAAAATCCTCTGAACATTTGTATGGGAATGTAACAATAATGGGGGATTTTAATGGTGTGGTGGATAAGTTGAAGATTGGTTGAGAAGAATTTACAGCATTATGGATATAGACTATTTAACCTGTAAATTAAAAGGAACACTGGACAGATATGAAGAAACATGGAAATTATACAAAGATTGTTTGGATTCGACTACATAATTATTTAATTATTTTGATATAACTTATCATATTTTGTGTTTGTGATATAGTAGATTTGGCTAAGTGCATTTTTCTTAATTTTAACTTCTGAGTTTTTCAGCATTAAAGGAACCTGCAAAGTTTAAGCATACAAAGAGTTAAGCTATTGTAGTTAATGTATTAGAAATATAGGAAGGATTAATTAACTATCACCAAGGGATAAAAAAAGATAGAAGCAATGGAATTATCATAAGAACATAAGAACATAAGAACAAGCCAGCTGGATCAGACCAAAGTCCATCTAGTCCAGCTCTCTGCTACTCGCAGTGGCCCACCAGGTGCCTTTGGGAGCTCACATGTAGGATGTGAACGCAATGGCCTTCTGAGGCTGTTGCTCCCGATCACCTGGTCTGTTAAGGCATTTGCAATCTCAGATCAAGGAGGATCAAGATTGGTAGCCATAAATCGACTTCTCCTCCATAAATCTGTCCAAGCCCCTTTTAAAGCTATCCAGGTTAGTGGCCATCACCACCTCCTGTGGCAGCATATTCCAAACACCAATCACACGTTGCGTGAAGAAGTGTTTCCTTTTATTAGTCCTAATTCTTCCCCCCAGCATTTTCAATGTATGCCCCCTGGTTCTAGTATTGTGAGAAAGAGAGAAAAATTTCTCTCTGTCAACATTTTCTACCCCATGCATAATTTTGTAGACTTCAATCATATCCCCCCTCAGCCGCCTCCTCTCCAAACTAAAGAGTCCCAAACGCTGCAGCCTCTCCTCATAGGGAAGGTGCTCCAGTCCCTCAATCATCCTTGTTGCCCTTGGTGGTAGAAGTGTTAAAAGTTATTCTTTAGTAGTAGTTTAACAGAAGTTGGTTGCATTTCCCAACTCTTTCTGAGTTTGTAAAATAAGAGCAAACATACTATGTTTTTTCCATTTTTGGATATATGTAACCAGTCAAATGCAATGACACTGATATGTGTATATATTTTTAATCTTAATAAAATTGTTTAAAAATGTTAATAGACTTACATTTTTGGGCCTTGCAATCTGTTCCATTGTTAGCTACCCTTGATCTAAAGTGAAAAGGTGGAACAGAAATATTTTGCATAGTCCATCCAAGCACATAAATTGTCATGGTAGTGGTGACAACAGAAATCTTAGGATCATGTATTGCTAACATGACAAGTTTTATCTCCTAATTCCTGAATATCATAAACCTTTATTGTGCGGAACTATTCACCATGAGAAGTGGATTAAGTGATAGCTGTTGTATCATAACTGATTTTTTTAAACAATGTTGACATGATATTCTTCCGACAGGCCAGATTTTGAAGTAATCTTGCTTCTTAAAATTGCTAAATTATATATATTTGTCTAATTTGTCTCTCACTGTTAGACTATTATGTGAGAGAACAAGAAGTAAATGTCCTGGATGATTTATAAGATTTGCTATTTAGCTAACAGTAGACATGTCTTATTTAAGTCATGTGTGATACGATTGTTATAATCATTTCAGTGTTTCAGTGCAGTAAAAATTAATAGAGGACACAATGCGGTGACAAATCTATGGCTAAGATACAGGTTCAGATGTTTTTAAAATGCAAAATAAGACACAAACCTACCACCTATAAAAGAGAGCCATAATGTTGGTATTATTGCAAAAGAGTTTGACTGCACGTATAAATCCATTGAAGAGGGGAGAGAAATTATGCCTTCTTTTACTAAGCAACAAAGCTAGCTAGAATATGTCACCAAATAATGTCTCTCTCTCTTTTGTGCATATTAATTCAAAATAATGCTGATACTCCACTAGCCACACCACTAGCTATGCACACATAGTATTCATTTGCTGAACAAACATGCAAATATTCTATTTTGTCCTATTACATTTTTGGCATTATAGAAATTAAGCTTCCTTCCCTTTTAATTATTTCTTTCAGAAGGACAATAATCTCTTAATTTCCATAAAGCTTCTCTCTTAGCCTATTCACTTGAATTGCTCCCCCCTCCACTTTTGCCAGTATGGTTTTCTCTACAATAGCAAAACTCTCATCCCTATTATTGAGAAGTTTTATTTGGATGCTTATAGGATACTTCAACCAGTGATGCTTTCTGAAATTCAAAATTATCTGATCCAAATGTGAAGTCTGACCTATTTGTGAGTAATTCCAGCCCTCCTACCTGCACTTCTTTTAATCTGGTGTGTCAAGACAATGGTCTCCAGTTTTGATGTTTGACAGCTCCATTTCAGATCTGCCAGCCTGACACAGAAATAAAGCTGATGTCTCCTAGCTGTCACTGTGCCCCTGTCCAAGTGGCAGTTGAGATAACCTTTTTTTCTTGCAGAGATATGATGAGAGAGATCCAGCTTGTTGTTCCTATATTCTACAGTTTACAAAGGACAAAAGAAATGTACTCTCAAGTGTCAGCTGCACAGTGATTATCCTCTTTAGGTGACAAAACTGAACCTGTCTATTGGAAAGTAAGCCTACTGAAATCAGCAGAGCATATTTCTGAGCCGGTAAGTTTAGGATGCAAGAGTTCTTCTTGAAGACTTGATCCTTGCAAGTACTGGATGTAGCCATAAAAATGCTTTTGTATGAAATTTGCTGAGCAAAGTGACCGTAGGTCCCTGAATGGTCCCTCAATCAATTGTACTGAACATTCAGAAAGAAGAAAAAAATGTCAATTACCTGTTAGTTTTGCAAAGAGGAAACTGTAATCTTTTGCAGATTAGTTGTAGTTTATATTGAAGTGTGTGGTCTATTTAATAATGAGTAACTAAAGAAATAGCTGGTGTGGGAGATTTCTGGTAGTTTTAATTTGAGTCCCCACATGTTCAGAGGGAGACCTTTTTCCAAGCTCATTTTGTAAAAATCTTCTAGTTGCATTTATTAAGATTGTGAATATATTTTCTATTCTTTCTGTGAGGACAGAGTCCAGTTTCTGTTCATGAAATGCTCTTGCATCATTAGAACAGGACTTCTCTGTCTCCCCTCTTCTGCTGTAGCCTACAGAGGGGTCCCACTTTCCCACAGAAACAGCTTTTAATGAAACTCTGAGGACTGCACAAAGAAAAGAAAAGAAAAGCAGAGAAATTCCATTCCATTGATAGAAGTGTTTTAGGTCAACAGAAAATTCAATCTAGATGATCCAGTCTTACATCCTTGGGTTCAACCCCTAGAGTGCTTGCTTCAGACTAGGGATGAGTGAAGGGATCTTATTTTCTTCTTTTTTATATTCATTTAAATGTTTTGCTATGACTTTGGTTCTTTGCTTTCACCTGTTTGTATTTTGTGTGTATGTTGTGTGGTTTTGATACATATTTTATATTATATTTATGCTAGCAATGAGACTGCGTTTTGGAAGCTTCTGGTTTGATTCAAATAATGCTATTTTTTTATTTCTGCTCTTTTTAATAAAATGAATAAATGAGTCTTTTTTTCAGGATATCATTTATCTTTTCTGAAACTATTTTTGCTGAAAAAATGTATGCATTTTGTAAGTTATTTGTGCCCAGATGTGCAGAGGTTTTATCTGGTTAATAACCAGAGGACATGTCTTAGAATTAAAATGGGCCGCAACCCTTTTTATTTTTAAGGCAGAAGCTGGGCAAGCAAGAGAAGCACATCCGTTAGCAGCCAGCCAGCACCCCTGGCTGACCCTGGCAACAACCCCAATTCCTATTGGGGAGGACAGAGAGGTACTGGGCCATTGGGGCACCTGCCCTTTGCGGCCCCCAACTGCTGGGGTGTTGGGCTCGAATTGCAGAGGCCTTTGCAGCATGCGCCATGAGCCCGCTCCACCCCAAGCATCTTATGGAGGCCCCTTCCCTTTAAAATAGGGAGGGTGGGTGGGTCAGTTTGCTCCAGGCGTCGAAGAAGGGCGGAGCAACCACAGGCTGTCTAATATATAGGGAGTGTGCTCCACCCCTTGAACTTGTGCACATCACACAATAAGGCCGGGTGTGGCTCAGATGCCCAGCCAGCCCAGGGCACACATGCTCACTTCTCCAGAGTTCATCATCATGCCCTGCCCCCCGTAGCAATTACGGCCTAGTTGATTCTAGTGCCTTTATTTGTGCATCAACTATGTAAAAAATTGGACAATGTGTGTTAAAAATTCCACTTCTCTGCCCCTAAAATGTCATCAACAAGAATATGCAAATGAAACAAAAAAATACAAGTAAAGGATGAAGAAAGTACAAAAAAATAGATGCATTATCTATTTTGCTGTACTTTGTATGTCAATTATATGTAATTGATGCAAAGATAATGGAATCTTCCACATGGCAATACTTTCCAGTGATATGTGGGGGTGTTTTCTTCACCACTTCAGTTCTTAATAACACAGTGTAACAATGAAACTTCCATACTGTCCCTCAGTCTGTTCTTTCCTTGTTCCTGTGGCTTTCTTCTAACATTTCTTCTGTTACATTTGATGCTACATTTTTGGCACATAGCAGTGACATTCCAACTCCCCCTCCCTTTGAGTCTGCCATGATTGGACAATTCATTTCCCACATATGAAGTGGTTGTAGATGGCCGCTTCTGCACAGTCCAAATATCGTGGGTTAAGCAAGAGAAATACCGTTCCGTGTAAGAAGTTCGCAGGGTTCCTGGTCCTGCAATATGTTCCTTATTCCGGGGTATTCAAAAATTTGGTGATTCTTTTCAGAAATTCTGGGGTGAGCCCTCTACCATGCAAACACCACAGGACAGAACCAGTTTATTTTTCCTATCCAGCTGCCTGATTTCCCTGCCACTCCACCCATCCCCCTGATCTTCCCACCAGATGCTCATTCAAGCTGCCATTCAAAAACAACAGCCAATCAAAATATGGGACACCAGGCATGCTCAGATATGCTTGCAATGTAAATACCCTGGTTCATGTGAAAGAAATTGTAAATACCCCAGCTCGTCCCCAGCTCATGTGAAAGAAATTGGAGTATTTCCTCCCAGTCTTCACTGGATCCTTCACAAAATGGGTAGCCATGCGAAGGGAGAAACCAGGATAAAAAAAGACCCAGATTGTAAGAAACCAGTTGTAACGAGGTATGATTGTGCCATGCAGAAATTACCAGGGTTGGGTAACTCTCTGGAGGAACCACCCAGATGTTGGGGATTATGAGACTTCCATGCACAATTGAACTAAAGCCATGTGAGGGGATGTGATAAGGATGAGAAATGGGAGAGATTGTGCAAAAGCCTGATTGGATCCAACAGAAATACACTGTGGTATGAGGCAGGCTTAAACTGCTATTCAATAGCCACTTTTCTGCCCTTTTCTATACCTAAATAATTAAGGGTCCATGCTCAGAATACTCCAGCGTAGCTCCAAAGTTATGAAAATAAGGCCTTGTGATGGTTGTTTCAGCTTGGAAAAATTGCACAAGGAGGAGGGATACAGGAGACCTCCTCCCCACAGCACAATCCTAAGCCAAATTGGGCACCCAACAATTTTCCCATGAAACTGCTGTGTGACTTCAGGGAAAGTGTGTTGGGTTCATGACTCAACCTGACTGATCAAAATTTAGCATGTAGTTTGGCCCTTATGTTGCTTGTTTAAAGGGCACCGGTCTGTTGCAAAAAAGAGTTGCAAAAAAGAGAGAGTTTTGTCTGATCCTGTGTCTTTCACAGCTGCCATTTATGCTGAAGTTAGCAGATGGAAAGGATCAGTTTGATCTACAAATTGCTGCATTCAAATTGCTAGTAAAGACCCATCTAAAGAAAGCAGTTCGTAAATTGACAGCCTGTTGACATGGCACTGTATAAGTTCTCTGGGACTGCAAAAGATTGACACTCATAGGAACACAGGGGAATGTCCTGGAGTAAGATGGTTGTGATTGTGGTTGCTTGTTCTACAGACATGAGGACAAAGTCAATAAGAACAGAGCTGGATTAATGCTCCAGGCAAGAGTCTCTTCTACAGAGTAATGGGAAGGAAATTTATTAGCTGTAGAACTATTGAAAAAAGAATTGTGCTGATTGTATTTTATTTTATTCCACAAACTGTGGGTGAGGCCTGCCTTTATAATTAATGACCAACCAGAATTCAAAATGATTTAGTACCCACTATATTTTAAAACTGTTTAGTGCATAAAACTATACACTAGTTGCTGATGTTTATTGCTTTTTGGCACATAGCAGTGACATTCCAACTCCCCCTCCCTTTGAGTCTGCCATGACTAAAGACTAAAGACTAAAGACTAAAGTATAGGATACATCAGGGGAACAATGAAAATGACCCAAATGCCCTCAAATAATTGTGTTTATATTATGATGCTGTGTCAGATGACTTAAATCAGTTTAAAAGCAAGGCAATATTGTATGAAGTCAGTCCTCAGGATCTATTAATCAGAAGAATCTTGTCTCTAGGGATTATTCTGAATTTCTCCCCTCCATTTTTGACTTGTAAATTCCTGTTTTAACTATGCTTCTGACTTGTGAAAAGTAAACCCACTGAAATGGATACAGCCAGCTTTTCTACTGATGAAAAGAGATTTCTCAAGACCACTGAAAATGCTATACTGTAAATCACGGAGGTCATGAGACCTGAATGGACACTTTGGATGTAGGCTTTAGTAAGTTTTAAAAAAGCCATTTTTTTCATAAATAGCTACATGACACCTTAACACAAAATAACCTCTTTATGGCAGAACAGTGGGGTTTTTGGCTAAAAGCATAAAATAAATTGGGGAGTTTCTGAATAACCTAGAAGGAAATTGTTCTAGGGCAATCTGTCACATGTGGACTGGTCAACATTAATAGACAGCATTGTTGATTTTGGTTAAGACAATGCTGATGGTGCCTGGTTTCTCTCAGAATGCTTTTTTTTTTTAAAAAAATCAGGGTATGAGAAATGGGGCTGAGCTAAGATTTGAACTAGGATGGTGTTTACCAATCCACCTTGTGCAATCCACCTTGCGTCCAAGTGAAAAAGGTGAGCTATAAATGACTTTTTAAAAAAGGGCTTTTAGATCATTCACTCTTCTAGAATATGTTTCTTATTTGTGGGGTAGAGATTCCCCATAGCCTCTCCTCTTCTTGTCTTCTTTTTTCCTTTCCATCTGCCAACTGACCTACCTTTATCTACTCCCCACCTGCTCCCCGTTTTCTGCCTTTCTCAATTCATGGCATCTTCTGCCCCAGAAAACTATGGCTCTTGCATGATGTTTGGCCAGGCCAAAGATTTGACCATCACTATCTGCTTCAGCGATTTGGAGATTGGCTGGGCAAGGCACAGTCACCTCTCTTGCCTTGCATTAAAGTCAGCTGGGCACTGTCCTCTACCTTGCCACATCTTACACAGGGCTTGACTGGGCCAGGCTCCATCTGGCTTGACTTGCCTGGGCTCATCCAGGCTGGGTGCCACATCTGCCTCCCCTCATGTGTGGAGTGGCTCAGCTGATACCATTTCCATTAGGGTTGCTGGCTCTATGTTAGGAAATACCAGGAGATGTTGGGAGTGAAACCTGAGAAGTGCAGTGTTTGGGGAGGGGAGGGGCTCCAATGGGGTATAATGCCATAAAGTCCACCTTCCCAAATGGCCAAATGAACTGATCTCTGTCAACTGGAGTTCAGTTGTAACAGTTGATCTCCAGCCACTACCTGGATATTTGCAACCCCAATTTGCATTGACTTGCACTGAGCTTGGCCAGGCTAGCCCTATCATCTGCCTCATTTCACATAGGGGTTGACTAGGTGACAAAGGAGTCTGAACCATGCATTACCCCCTCCCCACCTCACATTTTATACAGTGGCTGGTGGGCTGGGCTCTGCCTATGCAGCCTCACCTCAGGCTGGCTGGACACCCTCTCTCCCACCTTGCACAGTGTGGTTCCCAGGCTGTAATGCCTGGTCCTGCAGCTTCGCTTCCAGGCTTGGGCTTTGTCATCAGGGCCAGCATGACTCACTGCAATGCGCTGCAATGGAGGAAGCCCCATCAGCCATGCTGGTGCCAGTGATAAGGATGGGTGGATGCCCCATGGTTCCTGGATACTGGCTCATGAGGCAACATCTATCACACACAGAGAGGAAGGTAGATGTTGCCAGGCCAATGAAGGTGTATTGTTTGGGCAAACATAAATAGCTCCTTTGGGTTTTTTTTTAAAGCCCCCACTCCATTTTGTGATGGTTTAATATTTTTCTGCAAACTGGGTTAAAGAAAAATCTTCCTTCTGTTCCCAGGTCCTGATGCAGGGATATAAATATTCCCAAATAAGACCAGAGTGACTATTAGAATCTATATGATGATTGATAATGATGTGGATGAGCGGAATTGTGTAGCTTTCAACTTCAGTTTGACTTGTACATCTGTAATCTATATCAGGAACTTTGTACATATTTGAATGATATGTTCACAGGTTCAAGTATTTTGGCAGAAAATAATTTTAAACATTAAAGAGACGTAAGAGATTTTTGTCGCTCCAGATCCATTTGAGGATTTTTCATGAATTTAGGAAGAAGACAAGAAAGAGAATTAATTCATTGTTAATAATAGCTGGAAGGGTGTTAATAGTGTAATACCAGAAAAGACAAAAAATTTCCTATTATGAGTGGGAGTTGGAACCCAAGAGTGTATCATTTTACTTGAAGATGGCATATTTTAAAGTTTAAAGAAAAAAATGAAGTAGGTACATGCAGGGAGTGGATACAGTGGTGAAATTCCTGCTGTACTGGGGGAAAAGGACTGAGGGAAAAGGAAAGATTCATTTTATATGGATAGAAATAATGAGGTGAGATTAAATAGATTAATATTTGTAAGAAGATAAGGATAACATAGTTAATGAATTATTAATTTTTGGAGTATTGATGGTATTTTTTGTGGAACCCGTAAATGTGTAATATAGAAGATGTGATAAATGACATTATTATGACTCTGTAGAATTATTTATTTATATGTTTCTGTATAATTTATATATGTTAATAAATAATTAAAAACAAATTTGTATTATTCAGTATAAAAGACAGACTTGATCTCTTTTCAGAAGTATTTCTTGAGTATTGTTTCATCATTAGTGTCTAACCTGTCTTCCATGGTGAACCTTTCAATGATCTGGAGCAAGAGGTAGAAGCAGACAGGCAGAGCTCTATGTGTCTGAGCAAATACTAAGTTACTTCAAAATGTTACCCTCTATTTATTCATCTTTATTGATGCTCACGCCTTTCTTTCTTTTTCCTCTTTCTTTCCATTATGATATGGGGGATGATAATTCTGGTCTATCTTTAAGTCTGGTGTGAAGATTGCTGAGGGTATCTACTTCTGAGAGTATCTATTTTGAACACATAAAACATGAAGGTTGTATAGCAAACCTTTCTAGCAAACTTCAGGCTGCTGAAGCATTTTGTGTGACTGTTTCTCTGACCTCATGATCACTGGAGAAGGTACCACTGGCAGCTAGATGGTGCTCCAAGCTGTGATAAACTGATTTGCAAATACCTCAGCAAGTGCTAGTCAGGAGGTTAGTACAAATAAATCTGTTTTTGCCCCATATGTTATCTTCTTCTTCTTTGCTGCCCAGTAGCATCAGAGTGCTGTTCCAGTGTGAAGAAAGTGGTACTTATTGCTTATGTTTCCCATAAGAAATCAATGACAGAAACTTGTCCTCAATGAATGATTCTCAGAATGGGCTCACTTTCTATGCTGTTTATGATTATTTGTTTCCTTTCTATGGATGTTCTTCTCAGTGATTTTCAACAGAATTCTTCAGGACTGTAGCTGAAACCATTTCTACATTTGTTCATGTTATATGTCTTTTATATAAAATTTAGCAAGTGGATAGTGGTATAGTGCTGGGGATAATTAGGAAAGGAGTTGATAATAAAACTGCAAGGATTGTCATGCCCTTTGTTATGGCCCCTGACACCCCCAGAACATTATTTATATATATTTCTGCTTTAAAAATAATATTGGCAAAAGCCAGTTTCCAAAAAGCACTCCTCTGGGTGTAGGTAGCCGCATGATCACTTGACCACAAGCTAAAGGTCAAAACTACTTTAACAAAAGCTGAATTAAGATAATGAGTTACTCCTGGTAACCTGGAGGTCTCATTTGAGTCACTAGCATGCTTGATTACCACATCTTGCTATAGAAGCTGTTAAAGACAAAGGATATGGAAAGTCACCCTGCCAGCAGATACTGGATTCTTTAGTTTGCATTGGAAACACAGGTCAGCAGCAAATACTTACTGCTCTGCATTCCCCCTCCTTTTGTAATGGTTCTCCTAAAAGCCTTTACCTCTCCCAAGTCTAAAGGTCTCAGCCAAAATCTGAATATCTTGGGCAGAGACCCTACAGGGTTAATCTGCATGAGAGCATTGCAGCCCTCCCTCATTCAGCTTAACAATGTAATTTTGGCCCTATTGTCCCGGGGTTAGCAGTAGGTGAGCTGACTCATCGAAGTCAGCATCCCAAATCCAGCACAGATGCTGCAGAAGTAAAACTTGCTCTGATTGGTTCCTTTTCCCGCCAAGGAACGATCTACCCTATAAAAGTTTAGTTCACCTGGAGCACATTGCTCATTGCCACATGTTCCTCCCTTGGTCTTGTTGGTGTTGAGATACGATATCGTCTTCAACTGGGTTTCTGTGCTGGCGCGGAATCCCTGCCTTCTACTTTGTCTACTCCTAAAAATCGTTAGGTACCATATTACCCTGCAAAAAACCCCATTCCTCCTCTATCCTCCCAATCTATCCTTCAAACCTTTTTATATACTAGAACTTGAATGTATGCGCTCTTGTGCCTTACTGTATGTATGTATTTTTGAACCAAATTCATATAAAACGTTAAAACTCAATTTGGACTCTTGCACTCCTCTGTGGAATATTCTTTGCCAGAATCCCTTCCCCGTAGACATAGTCCCAAAGATCCCCTCGGCCAACCTCTCACAGCCAACGTGAGTTTTTGTTTTTATTTCCCTGTGCTACTTAAAAACGTAAATGTGTGCTGTTACACTCTTAGCAGCTGGTGGAGAATCCCTTTCCTAAATCCCTTTCCCCTGTTAAAGCCATGGTGCGACCGCCCTTGGAGTACTGTGTCCAGTTCTGGTTGCCGCATCTCAAAAAGGATATTGAGGAGATAGAAAAAGTGCAGAGAAGGGCAACAAGGATGATTGAGGGACTGGAGCACCTTCCCTATGAGGAGAGGCTGCAGCGTTTGGGACTCTTTAGTTTGGAGAGGAGGCGGCTGAGGGGGGATATGATTGAAGTCTACAAAATTATGCATGGGGTAGAAAATGTTGACAGAGAGAAATTTTTCTCTCTTTCTCACAATACTAGAACCAGGGGGCATTCATTGAAAATGCTGGGGGGAAGAATTAGGACTAATAAAAGGAAACACTTCTTCACGCAACGTGTGATTGGTGTTTGGAATATGCTGCCACAGGAGGTGGTGATGGCCACTA
Source organism: Sphaerodactylus townsendi (assembly GCF_021028975.2). Taxonomy (NCBI): domain Eukaryota; kingdom Metazoa; phylum Chordata; class Lepidosauria; order Squamata; family Sphaerodactylidae; genus Sphaerodactylus; species Sphaerodactylus townsendi. The sequence goes on along the minus strand of NC_059434.1, from coordinate 54,372,595 downwards.
ACCTGGATAGCTTTAAAAAGGGCTTGGACAGATTTATGGAGGAGAAGTCGATTTATGGCTACCAATCTTGATCCTCTTTGATCTCAGTCTGATCCAGCAGACTAGTTCTTATGTTCTACTGCTACTGCTATTTTCTGCATGGTACTCTGGATGTGTAAGGAGGGAGAGTAGGCATGAACTTGGTGGCTCTGCCCCATCCTCACGTCCACATGATCACCCTGCCCCATCCTCATTTCCACATGATTATTTAACTGCCTGCAGTGATGACTACATACAGGAAGTTACTGTGCAGTCCCTTTGTCCCCATGGCCCCTTCCACACACGCAAAATAATGCGTTTTCAAACCACTTTCACAACTGTTTGCCAGTGGATTTTGCTATTCCGCACACCTTCAAAGAGCACTGAAAGCAGTTTGAAAGTGCATTATTCTGCATGTGTGGAATGAGCCCATGATTAGCAATGTTTAGAAAGTTGATGAGAGAAAGGGGGCTTCTGAATGATATCAAGTTGCTTAAGGATCCATCTGCCGGTATAAATTACACATATGTTCATTGTTATGATCCAGATATCAAGGTTTTCTCAAAGTCAACAGAATAATGAATGAATGAATGAATGAATGCAACTCATATCTTGTAAGCCTAATATTATTGCACTATTGCCTTCTTTTAATTATTTTAATGATGTGAGCACAGGTTTTTCCCTTATTTTTCTCTACCTAAATAATAATAATTTATGGTGCAAATTCTACTCTAAGGTCACTACTTATTGAATGCCTATCAAAGAAAAGATAACTCTTTTTCTCTTTAGCTTTTGCTAAAGGTTTAGTGCAAAAGATTTGATTTGAAATCCAACAGAAACATTTTAACTGCTTGTTATATATTACAGTAAAAATATGTGATAAATATTGATTTTCATCTACTATGGAACATGAACGATCATGGATACAAGTTTTATAAAAGGTTTTATACTGTTCAGCTCAGTCTTAAGACCATATATGTAGTGCTAAGGAAATAATTTGGATTATTTACTTAGTACATTTGATCCTACCTTGCTGGTTAGAACTTAAGAGAGAGATATGTGATTACTTTCCAATATGTGATTACTCAAGAGCCAACATGGTGTACTGGTTAAGAGCAGGTGGACACTAATCTGGAGAACTGGGTTTGATTCCCCACTCTTCCACATGAATGGCAGACTCTTATTTGGTGAACCAGATTTGTTTCCCATTTTGACACATTAAGTGTATTGGGTGATCTAGTCACAATTTTCAGAGAACTCTCACCCCCATCTACCGCACAAGGTGTCTGGTGAGGGGAGAAAAAGGAAAAAGGAGTTTATAAGCTGCCTTGAGATTCCTTACAGGAGAGAAAGGTGTGATATAAATCCAAACTCTTCCTCCTCCTCTTCTTCTATTTTATCTTCACAGTAATTCCATAAGGTATTGGCTGAGATAAAATAACTGTCCCAGACTGATTTTCATGGAAGAGTGGAGATCTGAATCTTGGATGTCCTGGTTCTAATCCTTTCTCCACACTACATCTGCTGTCTAATCCATGTCAGTGCAGTGGGAAAACCTGTGCTAGAGACTTAGCCTGTGCTATTTATTTATTAATGCAGATTCCTCATTCTAAAGGATGCCCAAAACGACTTAATTTTTTAAAAATATCACATCATAAATAAAAATGTATTACCTTTCATTTACAGACAAACAGGGCACAAATGCTTGGTCTGAAACTAATGAACATCAAAATGAATGCATTTTAGTCTTTTAAAAGTTACAGTTTACACTCAAAACTGGAAATGTAATAGTATTCAGATATACTGGGGAAAGTTGTGATTCTCTGCATTCTGACATTTTGCTGTTTATCCTTCAGCTCTATGAGGAGAGCAGTATGTTGAGAGAGGCAAGGCATACAGTAAGTCAACAGAAAATGGAAAAGACAAACTGACATATTGACTAACCTGGACATATCCATTCCACTACCCAAAAGAATTGTGCTGACAGTTTTTTTGGCATATTGTTTCAACCAATCTTTGCTCTGATGGGGAATGTTTGGATCTCCCATAAATATGGAGCAGAACAATCATCTCCCTGCCTGTTGAGTTCTGCTTCTTATTGATCAGTCAGCCAGGTTCTCCGCCCTGAGGTTTTTGTTGCTGTTAAGAAGTTGAGTAGTGTTGCTGCTGCTACAATATACAGTAGTAAGTCCTGTGCTAATGTTCCCTACTATTACTTCCTTTCACCGTTTAATAACAAAATGATGTTTAATTTGTTATACTTTCTTGTTAAGTAGAAATATATTATAATGTCATGATTTTTTAAAAAAGGTTTTGTCACTGCACAGTATTTTCCGGACAAGAAAGCTGCAATGTGCCTTAGCCTAAGGGCTACCATCCAATCTTTGGCAATTTCCAGGGGCTTGCTGTTCTTTTCTTTTTGTTGAGTGGGGAGGGAGACAAAGCATTACTTGGTATCCTATGATGTCAGAATGTCTCTTCTGGCTACATAATAATAAAGGACATCATGTGACCTGGCAACATTTTAGCACTCCCCAACTCTATGGTAAAATCCTTCCTGCTTCTTCTGATGTGTTCATGCTGATTAATTATTAGTCCCTTGGTCTCTTTCTCACATTCCTTTTTTATTCTTTGTGTGTGTGTGTGTGTGTGTGTGTGTGTGTGTGTGTGCGTGCGTGTGCGTGTGTGTGTGTGTAGGGGAATTAAGAAAATCGCTGTCATTCGCTTTTTCCTAGAGTTATAATAATTAACACACACAAACCATGATCCTGATGCAAATTGGAACAATGAACAGCTGCAGTTTACTTCTAAAAATTACTACTAAAATCCAATCATGGACTTACTAGTATCTTATCTAGTTCAATCCTTCATATGTTTATTTCATTTAGTGCATGTACATTTCACCTTTCTTTATGCATGGACTTTAAAACAATATGTGTAGAGTTGCAAGGAAGTTCCCCATCAAGGTACTGGCCAGACCCAGATGTAATTTGTCATTGTCCAAACACATACTTTACCAACAACACTCAAAAGCAAGCCTTAAAAAGAGGGTGTGGGGCATGGGTTTAAGATTGTTTGTCTTAACCAGCCATCTGCAATTGACAGATGGTACTTACAACTCTCAAAAGTTCTTGATGATATGAGCTAAGCAGTAACATTTTCCTGCAGGTAGAGCCACCATGGAATTTCACTTTAAAACATCTATGAAACTGAATGTAACTGGGTATTAGGAAAAATAATAGCTTTAATGTTGTGGTATACATATTTTTTTTCCTTATAAGTCACTATTAAGTGCCAGCTATAACCATAAGAGGTGAAAAAAATGAGAAAAATAGGAAGCTAATTACTGATATTCAAAATATATCAGTCATCAACATCCTTGTTGCTTGTTTCCTTCTTTGAAGATTGCATTTCAAATTATTATTGACACCTCTAATAATTTTTAATTTGAATAATTCAGAACTTTGTAACTCCTACTATTCATTGGTCATGCTACAGTGTTGTTTTGTAGGTTTGCATTTGATTTTCTTGTCAAATAATTAGGAATTGTACAAATCAATAAATAAAAACACAGTTACAAGAAAGTACAAAACACTTGTTCATTGTATTTAATTCTGAGATTGTAGTACATTTTTCCCTGAACAATTACTATGGCATTATCACTTGGTTTACATGAAAACATCACTATTCTTTCTGAATAACAGCCATGGAAAATGCTTCAAATACATGTCTTTCATCCAAATGACACAAAGAAATTTACCAAGGACACAGTTGGCATTAAGAATCTTTAAACTGACCCATATTACTTGAAATTTAGATGGAGTATTTCTCATCTTGATGAGGCCACTCAATTTAAGACATAAATGAATTTAAGTTATGTGCATAATATGTATAGTATAATTTGGCACTTTACTCTTCCAGATGATACAATTTGCATATATCCCTACTTTGCCTGGCTCTGCACCACAATTTATCACCAACCTGCAGGCATGGTTTGATGCTAGAAATGGCCATGAACAATTAGGTTTTCACTTGAAGCAGTAGTGAAAGATGCAGCTTTAGCAGACTTTCCTAAGCTTTTTGGTATAAGCATTGATAAGGCGGAAAGAAGTTTAAGAGTAAGAAATTTGAAGTGTAGATGCAGATCTCAAACTTGGTTGGTATTCTGTTATCAAAAAACATGATCCTGAGTGACATAAAACTGGATGGACTTTTTTTCTCAAATTTACACATACACCCTCTATACATCTTTTCTTCTTTTAGAAGCAGTATCAAACTTTGATGGAATTGCTTAACTTGTTACTTAAAACTGGGAAAAAAAATCCACTGTCATTTTACAAAGTTTTTAAAATATCCTGAGACATTAAACGCATAGCTTTGGAAGCTACTCATTGATATTCCATGTGTCCCTCTTCCTCCACAAATGTCATAGATCTATACCTAGCAGTCTGGATGTGTGTAATCACTTCATCATCTAATATGTTAGTGTAAGTGGTGATTTGCGGGTTTTGCATGGACTAGAAAATCTTTCAAATACTAATACTGCTTTGAAAAAAATACACCCATTCTATGCCAAGTATACTAGAAGACTTTTATTTAAGTACTGCAGATACAGAATGATGTAGCTGTAATTTAGATCAATTCTTGTTGCACAGAAGGGCCATCCAGATATTAAACCCCTGCAACCAGAGCCAGTGTGGTGAGCAAGGTGTAGTGGTTAAAAGCAGGTGGACTTTAATCTGGGGAACTAGGTTTGATTCCCCAGTCCTTCACATAAGCAGTATATTCTTATCTAGTGAAACAGGTTTGTTTTCCCCCTCCTACATTCTTGCTGGATGACCTTGGGCTAGTGCTAGTCAGTTTTTTCAGAACTCTTCATCCCCACCTTTCTCACAAGGTGTCTATTATAGGGGGAAGGAAAATAAAGGAGTTTGTATGCTGGCTTAAGTCTTTTTTGAGAGAGAAAGGCAGGATATAAATCCAAGCTCCTCCTCCTCCTTTTCTTCATTAAAAAGCAGATGGACAATATGAAAGTATCTGTAAAAGAATGATCACTTGGTCCACCTCAGCAAATGTGTCATTACAAACTGCAAGAGGGAAATCTTTTGCAAGTCACTATCCCAGTGTGCTACGTTTTCTTTAAATGTCCAATCAGCTGAGTGGACAAAATCCTAACAGTTATGAGAGTTTCTCTAATGTCAGCTGTAATGGTTTATCAATAGTCAGGTCTAGGGCTCTGCCTTTGACTTTAGTAATAACAATAAAAGGGTATACCAATTCTTTGTTTTGTAAACATCATAAGAACATAAGAAGAATCCTGCAGGATCAAACAAGTGGTCCATCTAGTCCATCATCCTGTCTCTCACAGTGGCCAAAACTAAAAGTTCCTCTTGTGCTGGGTTTTCCGGACTGTGTGGTCAGGGTCTGGTGGATCTTGTTCATAAAGTTTCGCCTGCATCTGTGGCTAGCATCTTCAGAGGTATATCACAGAGGGAAGTGAGAATGGGAATGTTTTAGTGTGTCCAGTGGGAATGGGAATGTTTTAGTGGGGTATGAAATTGTCATGTCCCCATGTGGGGAACCAATCAGTAAGTGTTTGGGTGGAACTTGCTATGCAAAGGTGTGGTATAGTATTGTAGGTGGGGGTTTTAAGTTTTTCGTCAGGGTGTCCAACAAAAGGGCATAGAGGCCAAGGCCTTTCTTTGATGTTAATTCCTGCACTGGCTCCTGGCCCTGGGATTCAGAGGTTTACAGCTTTGGAATGTGAAGATTCCCTTTAGTCATCATGATCTATCCTCCATGAATCTGTCTAATTTCCTTTTAAATCTTTCTATCTGGGTGGTTATCACTACATTCTATGGCAGAAAATTCCATAGTTTAATCACTGTATAAAGAAATATTTCCTTCTCCATACTACCCAACAGCTTCAGTGGATGCCCTCGAGTTCTAGTATTTTGGGAGAGGGGAAAAATTCTCCTTGTCAACTCTTTCCAATCAATGCATAATTTTATAAACATCTATCATTTCCACATCTTAGTTGTTTCTTTCCTAAACTGAAAAGCTCCAGACTATTCAGCCATTCTTTATAGGGAAGGTGCTCCAACCACTTTGGCAATCTTGGTTGCCCCCTTTTGTACTTTTTTCTAGCTCTGCAATGTCCTTTTTGAGATACAATGACCAGAACTGCACAGAATTCCAAATAAGGCCACATTACAGATCTATTTAGGGATATTATAATATCAACCATTTTATTTTCAATCCCTTTATTAATAATCCCCAACATAGAGTTTACCCTTTTCACCACATACTGGGTTGATACTTTTATTGAGTTTTCATGTACAATTCAGGATCTTTTCCCCTCTCAACAAGTTCAGAACCCATTAGTCTATATTTGAATCAGGGATTTTTCTTCTTCCAATGTGCATCACCTTACACTTAGCAATAATGAACTTCATCTGTCACATTGTTGCCCACTCATTTGTTTTTTGAGATCCTCCTGGAGCTTTGGACAATCACCCCTGGTCCTCACCATCAAACAGAATTCTGTCATCCCTTTAGGATTCATTGTATGTTACATTAGCAAAGAGTGAATTCACATAGGGAAGTAGGATGCAGTGGTATAGCATCAAACCTTGGCATTGGGCACAGCTCCCAGCTCATTTGAACTCCCCTTTGCCCTCCTGCCACACCAAACTCCCACCTCCAGCTTCAACAAACCTTCAGAGCTTGCAGGAGAGCAGTCCTGGGCAGTGGTGTAGCACCCATGAGGTGCAGGGATGTGATGCCCTGAGCGTGGCTGGGGTGAGGAACATGCCAGGGGCATGGGGGCAGAGTGGGGGTGTCCCAGGGCAGGTGGCATTGTGGCATGGGTGCAGGGTGCGTACATGCCCCTGGTCCTGGGAAATGGAAAGCCGTGGCAAGGCAGCAGAAGGGATGGTGACATGAAGTGGCAGAAGTGGGAGCAGGGTGGTTGAACTAGTGAGAAGTGGCAGCAAGATGACAGAAAGCAGCAGTAAGGCAGCAGAAAATGGCAGTGAGGCTTCAAAAGTGGTGTTAAGGCAGGAGGAAGTGTCAGGAAGCAACGATGAGGTGGCAGAAAGTGGCAGCAAAGCATCAGAAATGGTGGGAAGTAGAAGCGTGCTACACCACTGGTAGGATGAAGTAATTTATGTTGAGTGAACTTGGTATGACTAGGACACAGATCTTGCAGGCAGACAAGAAATTATTTATTTATATTCCACTTTTATCTGGTGATCAGAATGGACCCCAAATCTGTGTCAACACCACCCTCTCATCATCTATTTTATTCTAACAGCAATAATCCTGTGGTGTTAGGCAGGCAGAGAGAGTGACTAGCTAGAGGTCACCCGGCAAGATTCCATGGCAGTGTACAGGGACCATATACTTGCCAGTATTCTTGATTGTATGAGAAACACTATACACATACACTCTGTACATATAGACTCTTTTGAAGATGAGATGATAGATTGATAGATAGATAGATAGATAGATAGATAGAGAGAGAGAGAGAGAGAGAGAGAGAGAGAGAGAGAGAGAGAGAGATGATAGTGATGTGGGAGATTTCAGCAGCCATTAACCTGATCCTTATGGCCTGCAAGGCTATTTTAGAGCACTGCTAATGCTGAAATTCATTCCCTGCCTCTTCAGTGTAGAAATAGGTGTGAAACAGGAGAGGATAACAGATAAGTAAAGGCCTTGATTATAATCCCGCACAAATACCTAGCATGATGTGAGAAAACAGCAATTTTCTTTTTCTTTCCCCACCCCCACTTTTCCCTACAGTAACCGGATAAGGTGGGGAGGCCAAATGGTAAGCAGGCCGCCCTTGCTTAGCCTGGTAGCCTGTGGGAGTGAGGCAATGTTACCCACTGCCAGGGGTAACTAGAAAGTGATTTCAGAGTGATTTCAGCTTTGGCGGCTATGAGCGATAGTGATTTCAGAGTGATTTCAGCTTTGGCGGCAGTGAGCGGATGCAGAGGCAGGCTGCCTTCAGAGAGAGGTTCTTTATTGTGATTTCAAGCTCTTTCCAGGCTGGATTGCTGCCTACAGAGCGAAACACAGCCCTTTTATACAGTTTTTCACCCAATCAGAGGGCAAAGGGGGCAGTCTCCTGCCACATAATACAGACAATCTGAAACAAAGAGGAGGAAGACAGTCTTTTGTTTTTGCTGATGGGATTAAATCTTAGATGAAAAGGCTGCCAATGAATCTTGAGATCCTAGAAGTGGAAAATTCAATAGTCCAATGGGTCTTGAGATCCTCTTCAGCGGAAAGTTCAAATAGTCCAATGGGAAGTAGGGTGACGTCCTCCATCACTTGTGAGTCCAAAAGGTCTTTTGTTGAGGTTGACAAACTTATCTGATCGTAAGAGGGAGTTGTCTTACTTTGCATTTCACCTCTTTGTGACCATAAAATTAGCTAAAATAAAACTACTAAAATCCTAAGAAACTTATACAATAAAAGGTAAAAAGAAACATTTGTACTTGATTATTTTCCTGTTTTCTATCTTAATGTAACATTAAAGGCAGGGTAATATCAATGAAACCCAAGACTCTACAACCGTGGTGGCGAACCTTTGGCACTCCAGATGTTATGGACTACAATTCCCATCAGTCCCTGCCAGCATGGTCAATTAGTAGTCCATAACATCTGGAGTGCCAAAGGTTCGCCACCACTGCTCTACAACATATCTCAATGTACATATATCAAAAATAAACACAAGAAAGGAGTTATTTAAGTAATATCCTTATTTCTATGCCTACTTCTTTAAAGGTTTACACAATTGCATTCTTCCAGGCAAAGGCTTGGTGTGGCTTCATGGGGTGGGGGAGGACTTAAAGGCCTTAATAAATCCTTTATTAGTACTAACACACACATATATAAAGGGCCAGGATTCAACAGGATATGTTTGTAATAAATTCTGGGGGTTCACCAGTAACAGCAAGAAATCCTGCAGTCAATGCCACACTGGCTAGCCCAATGGCCCTTGCCGGGGGGAGTGAATATACCATCAAAGGCTGCGCAGTCAGGGCCACACCGGCCTGGCCCAGAGGTTCCCTGGCATCAGAGCCACAACTGGGAAAACAGAGCCCCTCCCTGAGGCTTCCCCCCTCACTCTTACCAGTAGCTGCAGCAGCAAGGCTCATCAGGCCTCCAAAACAATGCAGCAACTTAAAGCCGAGAGACCAAGTGCTCCACTTGCTCTTAGGCCTCGGAAAGAGGCCGAGCTGGCCAGATGCTGTCCTTTATAGGCATGCCTGTCTCCCACATGACATGATGGTTCCTTGTCATGTGACCTTGCAGCCAGTCGGCACCAGGAAGGACGGCGGCCGCTCACTCCTCCCCTGCCACAACGGCTCCCCAAGGTAAGTTTTGCGGCGCGTTTTTATAATGTTACTTCTTTTTATGATTGAGTTATTGTTTTGCATGTAATAATTTGTAGTTGAAGCAACATGCCTTTTAGTTTTATTTGATATAATATCTGGATTTCCAATTTAGGCTTGAGTAATTTCTGGATATTTCAGGACATTTCCTGTGGAGGGTAGTTTGGAAAAAGAGTTCAGCAGGGATTTGAAGCCATAGAGGCCACCCTCCAAAGCTGACACTTCCTTCAAAAGAAGTGATCTCTGTTGTCTGTAGACCAGTGGTCATTCCAGGAGAGTGCCAGATCCTACTTTAAGGTTGATAACCCAATACAAAATTAGTTCTTCTACCACATACTCAGAACAATGACATCTATGGAACTGTATTTGACATGAAGACTTACATTTATTTTAACACTTGCCCACAGAAATACTCACTTGACTCATGAAGATTTTCTGAACTTTGTAAAACTAAATGTTGTAGAAGTAAACATGCAGTTCCTGTTGCCATTGGTGTATGCTAGCCTAGCAATCCTGTAAGACAACAAACATATAATTAACATTGGCAATCATGTCCATGAGAGGTTAAAAATCTTTCTCTTTTGACCCTGAAATTGCTAGAAAACATGGTGGGAAAATAGAGTGTGATTTAATGTCGATAAACAAAGCCACGAGCAACCATAGAGTCTTCATTCTGGGAGTTGATCTTTTGCTTGCAGGTCACCACTTGCCCATGACTTATTATTTTTTGATGTAATTATATTCTTTTTGTTCTTGAGTTGGAAAAAAAAATTCTGCAAGGTTTAAATGGAGGAAACATTTAAAGCTATTATTTGAAAAACAAGATTACAGGAAATGGGATGCTTTTGAATGATACTAAAATTTAAAAGACATTTGTTTAAGACAAGTGTCAGTTTTAAAACATTTTTGTTCTTTCTGGCTTTTGGCTGTTTTGTTTACATTGCTATAAGAGTTTTTATTTTATTTATTTTACATTGATCCTTGTAAACCATGCTCTACTCAGATTAACTGTCTTTTAATATTTTATCTTACATTTTAATGATATTGCTTGTTAGCCTCTTTAGAAAGCAGCGGAGAGACCCATAAGATAACAAAGTTCTTTAAGAAAATGAAGACCTAGAATCTGGATGTTTAGTTAATGTGATAATATGCATATTATTTTAAGTTGCATAATCAGTTAGTGAATGCATTTGCATAGTAGTTGCCTGGCATTTTTATCCCTTTGATTGCTTCCTGCCTGGAGACATCCTTGGTGGGGTTCACTAACCATTGCCTTGATTCTAGTGTTTTTAAGAACTGGTAGCCAAACTTTGTTCATTTTCATGGTTTCTTCCTTTCTGTTGAAATTGCCCATGTGCTTGTGGAATTCAATGACTTCTCTGTGTAGTCTGACATGGTGGTTGTCAGAGTGGTCCAGAATTTCTGTGTTTTCAAATAACATTCTGGGTCTAGCTTGGTTTATCATGTGTCCTGCTGTTGCTGATTTTTCCAATTGAATTAGTCTGCAATACCTTTCATGTTGATTCATGTCTGGGCGCTGCATTTTGTGGTCCCTATGGAGACTTGTCCATAGCTACACAGTATGCAGTCGATGCCTGTAGAGGATAGAGGATCCCTCTTATCCTTTGCTTTAGCATTTGTTGAATTTTCTTAGTGGGTCTGTAAATTGTTTGGAGGTTATGTTTCTTCATCAGTTTCCCTATTCAATCAGTGATTTCCTTGATAAATGGTAAGAACAACTTCCCTCTGGGTGGCTGTTCATTTTCATTCCTGTGCACTGGCATAATGCCCATTGGGCAAGGTGGGCAGCTGCCCAGGGCATCACCTTGTGGGGGGCATCAAAATGCTGGGTTTCGTTTTGGGGTATTTTAGTGGTTTTCCATTTCTGGCCTGCAGGGGGTGCAGCTTTTGGGCTAGCGGCACCAAAATATCAGCGTATCATCAGGGGACTGTCCTTATGCTACCCCCCAAGTTTGGTGAAGTTTGGTTCAGGGAGTCCAAAGTTATGGACTCCCAAAGGGAGTCCATTGTTTCCAACAGGAGCTAATAGGAGATGGGGGCTACAGTTTTGAGGGTCCATAACTTTGGCCCCCCTGAACCAAACTGCACCAAACCTGGGGGTTATCATTAGGGCAGTCTCCTGATGAGACCCTGAAAGCTTTGAGACTGTGCCTTCAGAAATGTGCCCCCCCTGCCTGAAACCCCCATTGACAGCAATGCAGAAAACTCAATGCAGAAAAAAGATTCTTGGGCAAATTTTGGGATGTTCTTGCAGGGAGGGCATTCTTGGATGTATCAGCACCAAAATTTCAGGGCATCATCTGGAGACTGTCATGATGGCAACCCCAATGTTTGGTGCAGTTTGTTCAGGGGGCCCTGAAATTTTGGTGCTGATATGTCTAAAAGTGCACTCCCTGCAGGCACCAATGTCCTGGTGCAAAACAAAATTTGGTCGTGGTGGAGTGGCTGCCCATGGGGGGGGGGCATCCAACTCAGGTTTTGCCCAGGGCTACAGTTTGCCCAGGGCTGCATTGTTATGCCCCTGTTCCTGTGGTTTGTTCCTGGTCTTGCAGCTCATCTGATGTCTGTAGTGGAGTAAAAATTAACCTGTAGAGCCCAGTTTAGGTAATTCACTTTGTCTTAAAGGAGGTTGGGTTCACAAGAGTACAATAAAAACTGTGGTAGATCGTGCAAGAAGAATCTGTGAACCCCGCCTCCTTCAAGACAAACTGAATCACCTAAGCTGGGCTCTACAGGCTAATGGTTACTTGAAGGAGGTGCGGTTCACAGATTCTTTTTGCACTTCACGGAAAACTTGCTAAAATCATTTGGCAAACATAATTCGGAACACATCCCGCTGTTTGGTTCCTGTACTTAACTAGATGATCACTGGCCAGAGGTCAACATGTGAAATGATATCACAAGGTTTTCTGTCAGATATTATTCATTCTATGTATTAAATGACTTTTTTTAAAAAAAATCAGGCTTTAAAAAACCCCTATCACTTTGATCCTCAAATATGTACTTTGAGCTAACTTTAATTTACCTTTGAATAGGTGTGCTTAGAATCACAGCCTTTTCTAGTTGCCTGAATTTACTTGTTTATTTTTATATGCGCATATTCTCTAGGCCAGAATTAACAACACAAATCATATGATCGTTGCTATGCTGCAACTGTAAATCAGAAAGCATTGGTTTTGCTAAGTACCTTTCCACTTGATTTTCTAAAGGCAAAATGCCCAGGTTTTCATGGATGGTGAATGGAATGACTCTTAGGAAGTGATTTTTCATTTGTGCATAATGACTAATATTGATAATTTGTAATCTCCTTTAATGAAAAGGATTGTAATGAGCTGACAGTGACACTAAATTATCTGTCAAACTCACGGTCCATATCCCATAGGCCATCGACAAGGTCATTGGCACAGCAATATGGATGAGTTTCACTTTTTCAATAGGTCAGGCCTCCAGTGGTTGATCTGCAGATACAATTCTTCAAGTATCAAGCACTTGATGTTCCATGTTAATTGTGTCTTCTTAAGGCTCTTTAACTCCTTCTATTAAAGAACACCTATTACAGCTAAAATGCCAATAGACATTTACTGAAAAGTTAGAAGAGAATTCGTTTTTATGATCACATTTGCCCTGTTATAATGGATTGTCTGCTTGAAATAAATTTACAAGACAATACCACTGAGAGCTAATTTTAATCCTATTGTTTCACTTGGCAGCTCATCTAGAGGCATTTGGTTGTCACCAGAACTAATACAGTTTTAAATCAAAGAGATGCTTGCACTGACATTATATGGGATCTTGCTGATTCTTCAGATCTTTTTCGGTGTTTGTGAACTGCTATGAATTCATCACAATGTAATATTTTATTAATGGAGCTCATGACAAATAGATGAGTTACTTGAGCTTGTGGAAGTCTGCTCACATCTCTCCGATAGTGAAAGCAAAAGAACTCAAAAGATCATTTTCTGTCAGTCAAAAGATTGTAAAATACATGTAATATTCTTGAGTTTTTTCTTGTTTTTCTCATTACAATGTGTGTGCTGAGAGTGTACTCTGTCTTCCAATAGAATCAGTATAAGAAACTTGCATGTGCCCCGAGAAGTCGTAGATCCCAGGGAAAAAATGTTGTGAAATGATGTTATTTATTTATTTGTTCAATTTACTATCTCCACCCCACCCCCGAAGGGCTGCAGGCAATGTACAATAGTATACTAAAACATCAATATAGAATTCCATTAAAATAGCATACACCTATTAAATTTACACTTTACTGTATTTTAGTGGTATATTCTGTTAGCATCTATTGTGTGTGTGTGTGTGGGGGGTTTTTATTAAAAATCAGAATTGGGTCAGAAGGCCAATGTGTGGCCCACTGAGAAGGTTATATTCTAAAAAGAATACCTTCTAACATTTAATGGATCAAATCCCCACATATAAATAAATGTTAGAAAATTGCTGCTGGATTCCTCCAGTGGTGTGAACCTTCCTCCAGAGAAGCAAGACTCCTTTCATAGGAGCAAGAACGCTCATTTGGTAGAAGAACATTGTTGCATCTGTCCCCATGTTTTTCAATATTGGAATTGAATATAGGTTGGAACATAAAATATCAGTGCCAAAATGGCTTCCTTGTAGTTTGAAATCCTGTTCACGTGGCATTATTGTCAAATGTCAAGCATTCACTGAGTAACTAACACCCATTATGCTGGAGTCACATGTTCCTACAGATTATTGAGGTAGAATATGGGAGTGACAAACTGTTGCAGGATAGTACATTACTCAACCATATATTTAGTGCCTTCCCTATGGGAATCTCATTATATATGCTCCACTGTAATTCTGTATGATTTATCTGGTGTTGTTTTTTTTCCACTATAATAATGAAAACTGTTACTTTTAAAAAATTAGAGTTTGCATCCAGACACCAATCTCTTTCTTATACACAGCTTACTACATATTTTTCCAGTGGTCAAATCATGAGACTTGGAAATGTCTTCTGGGAAATCATTCTACACCCCTCCTTCCCCCAAATAAACTTTGGCTCCCTTCCCTGTCATTTCAGCTGTGTTTATTCTGCATACTACAAAAAAGTAGTATTCCTGGTCAGGATCAGATGTTACCTGTGATGTGGTGGGTGATAGGATAGCATAGGATGATTCCCTTGGTTTATTTTTTTCTGCACAGAAAGTCTAGCACTATTGCTCAGTCACATTAAACGTCCAATTCAGAATGGATGCCCAAATTCAGGGTACCAACTACCATATGTTTAAGAACACCAACACGTATTCAACAAGCCGCCACTATAATATTGATCTACTTTGACATTCCAAGGCCTCTTTGTTTTGTGCTAATGCATTAAAAGTTGCCCAAGCATGCTGATATCATCAGTGAACTATCACACCTTTGTTAATACAGTTAAATCTCTGTCTCTTTCTCTTGCAAGTAGCATTTTGTTTCCTTGGGAAATCTAAATGGATATGTTAGAGGGAAGGGAGGAGAAACTGAGTGGTTGAGTACCATGTATTCGGACTGCCCAGATTATTGTCCTGTAATAATAAACCACAGTGTGTTCACAGATGCTTATAGAAGTTGTAGCAATTTGCTTTTTTTCTTATATATGTATTGAGGTTTGAGGTTTTAATCAAATGTTAAATTGATTATAGGAAAACACCAAGTACTTCTCCCATTTCCTAGAACTTGGAAGCACTAGCCCAGGTAACACATACTGGAAGATTTAGCAGTAACTTATTCCATTGTTTTATCATGAATTAATTTATCATTTAAAAAAATTAAAAGGCAAATAAATGGAGGAGTGGAAGGGCAGCAAACAGTAAGAACAATAATCTAGGCTGGAAGGGGGGTGGCTCCTTTTCTGCCTTTGGCCCATTATACATGGAACACTTATCTCGAGCCCGTGGACTCGTAGGGGCTCTCCTCACACTCTGTTTACATGAGGAGACTACCCAGAGCCCAAAATGCATTTAATCTGCTGAACTCTGCTGGGACTTTGCTTCTCCCAGTTCTCTTAACTTGGCCCATCAACAGCCTTAAAAGCACAGAACTGATTTTCTCTCCCCCACTCCTTTCCCTTCTACAAAAACATGCACTTACCCACACTTTCAATATGGATCTCTGCCGCTGTTGCAAGAGAAGAGAGAGACTTGTTTTAAAACAGAGTCTTGCTTGAAGTAAAGTATTAAAAGCTGACTCACCCATTGGGGAGGGCAGAAGAAGAGAAGAAGAAGAAGAAGAGTTTGGATTTATATCCCCCCTTTCTCTCCTGTAGGAGACTCAAAGGGGCTTACAATCTCCTTGCCCTTCCCCCTCACAACAAACACCCTGTGAGGTAGATGGGGCTGAGAGAGCTCCGAAAAGCTGTGACTACCCCAAGGTCACCCAGCTGGCATGTGTGGGAGTGCACAGGTTAATCTGAATTCCTCAGATAAGCCTCCACAACTCAAGCGGCAGAGCTGGGAATCAAACCCGGTTCCTTCAGATCAGAGTGCAGCTGCTCTTAGCCACTGCTCTTAGCCACTACGCCACTGCTGCTCTGCAGAAGCAAAGTGAGGGAGATGGGGTGGAACCTAAAAGATGCCCGCTCATACTGTTCCTTGCAAAAGGCCTCTTTGTTGTTTTGTGCTAATGCTTTGTTGTTTTGTGCTAATTATAATTATATCAAAAGCTTGATCTCTCACTTTCTCAATATGTGCACTTTAAAGAAGCAGGAAAGAGCCAGTAGCATGGAAAGGGGAGTGAGGGGGAAGGTTCCAGGGCATCTGGCAACTGAAGCTGTGCTGTGCTGAGGCTGTGCTGGTGGAGGAGAGACTGAACACAGATGTTATACAAAGATGAAGGTGGTTCTCTCTCCACTATACTTGCCAGCAGTGGTGTAACTAGGCAAACTGGAGCCCTGGGCAAAACCTGAGTTTGATGCCCCCCAGGCGCGTGCCCAGTGCAACGCGCACCCCCCCGGTCCCCCTTGTAGCTACGCCTAGTGGCGTATCTAGGCAAACTGGAGTTTGGCACCCCCCCATGGGCAGCCACCCTCCCCCACTGTGACCAAGCAATGATTTTTTACACCAGGTCATTTCAAAGTCATCATCACATTATAGAACATGCCCCAACTCACAAATCTGAACACAGCAATAGGCCATGCCACACAGCAGAAATAATTTTTTGAAAACATTTTCAAAATGCTTTCAAAATGTTTTATTACTGATATGAAAACATTTTATGGTGTTGTATCCAGTCCCCCCAATTGGGGGAAACATCATCACTTCCAATGTTATTTAAACTGGGAACCCCAGATTCTCCCTTTAAGGTGGATTTAAAAGGAAAATTTGGTCTCCCTCATTTAAACAAGTGATGCTGGAATCCACCCCAAACAGCATCCTTTTCAATGGTGTTCCCAGATTCTCCTGTTAAATCCACCTTAAAGAGAGTATCTGGGGTTCCCAGTTTAAACAACATTGAAAGTGATGATATTTTAGGGTGGATTCTCCCCCATGCATCACTTTCAATGTTTAAACTGGGGACCTCAGATTCTCTCTTTAAATCCATGCCAAAGGGGGGATTTAAAAGGAAAATCTGGAGAAATGTGGGGGGTGCCTGGTGTCAGGGGTGCAAATGTTAAGCTAGCAGCACCAAACTTTCAGGGTATCTTTACCACCCAGGTTTGGTGAAGTTTGGTTCAGGGGGTCCAAAGTTATAGACCTGCAAAGGTGTAGCCCCATCTTCTGTTAGCTCCCATTGGAAACAATGGGTGATGGGGCACCCCCTTTGGGAGTCCATAGCTTTGGACCCCCTGGACCAAACTTCACATAACTTGCGTGATAGCATCAAGAGAGTCTCCCAGAACATCCCTGAAATTTTGTTGCTGCTAGCCTAAAAACTGCGCCCTCTGTAGGCCATAAATGGAAAAACACTGAAAATACAAAAAATCCCACAAACAATTCTGCAGTTTTTGCACCCCCCACAAGGGGGCGCCCTGGGCAACTGCCAACTTTGCCCAATGGGAGGAATGCCTCTGCTTGCCAATATACATAACAGAGATTGATCTATTAGTGTCTTGATCAGTGCACTTAGGGAAGCAGGAAGGAGCTGACAGTATGAAGGGATGGTGAGGGGGAAGTTGTGCAAAGTGCTGCAAGAGAGTGGGAATGCTGGCCATGTATTAAGAGAAGATGTCTGGGGCTGTGTCGACTGGCAAATCTGTCTTGCTCTGGTGATGAGCAAAATTTAAATGCTATAAGTGGTTTCACTTGCCGTGAAGAGAGTAGAAAGTGAAAGTGGGGGTCTAGAATGAACATCCATACAAGAAATCTTGCTGTGGTGAACACTGGCCTCCACTAAACAACAATGACTTTGTGCATAATTGGTCTTCCTCTCAATGCAGTGAGAGAGCTGCCAAAGCAAAACCTTCAAATCTGCTTCATCTGCTTTTTGCCTTGCCATCACCGCTATCTAAATTCACACCAACAGCAGAGAGGAAAGGGGGGAAAGTCTTGGTGAATGTTGTATGTCACCCCGACTGCCTCACAGAGCAAACAAAAAATGAGGGTGTGGATAAAGACTAGCCTTTGAGAGGGGTGGAGCAAAAAAACACTTTTGAAGAATATTGCTCACTGTCTCTGAAATGGATTTAAAAATCACAGTTAAAGTGCTTGGAGAAAGCACACCCACACATACACAAATGAAGAGAAAATGCTTTGAAAACCAGAGGAAAATATGCAGAATTTTTTTTAAAATGAAGTGAGGCATTTGAGAGGATAAAATGATGTAAACCACTTGTGCAGGAAAAGCCACTATACTTGTTCAGATGGTTAATCTGAACATGTATGGGGAACTGACTGAGATTATGCCTATTTATTCTGCCTCAAACTTTTATGCATCTGAGGTTCACATTTTCACATAACTTATATATATACACCAGATATGCATTGGCTTCTGTGGGAATAATCTAGTAGCATGAGAAAGTGAAGCTCTTGGATCATATGTAGGAATTAATGCACATTCATAGGCACAAATGTGGGTTTCATTTATGTAATGATAGGTGGGCCTTAGATGAATCCTCATGTACTCCCTTATGTTCAAATGAATACCTATTGTATACAATAGTTAAAGAGTTAAAGAAAAAAACCCCTCTGAAGCACCTCTGGTGCATCGGTAGTATGCTCTTCGTTTTTAATCAACAAATAGAACATATTTTGTTTTCCTGGAGAGGGCAATTATAGTTTCATAACTAATTGATGTAGGCTAATTGCAAATAATTAACATTTGAAGGAGGCTTTTAATTTCTTTCTAAAACGAATTCAGTATGCCTTTTCCCTCACTTCCTGGAAGTGTAGATAGAAATGCATAATGTAATAAAAGATTTAGTATGAAATAGGATTAAGTATACTTAGAAATATTTATCAGCCATTTTCCTGCTTTCTAATCCAAATTGAAATGATGCTAAATGTGCAGATTCATAAAGGTATATGATGGGATGTGGGACTAACAGTATGGTATTAAAACACTTCCCACATTTTGTGAGTTAATCCTCATACTGTTTATCCAGCTAAATGTCATACTCTGATTTGTCAGTCGATGTTTATGATAAAAAGCACTCTTTCCTTGAGATGCTTAATTAAACACAGCAGAATCACAGTATGAAGCATTATGGAATAGTCCTGCTGGAAAAGCATGGTGACATCATATTGGTGTTATAAAGACTTCTGTATTGATCCCTATGAAGTGGCTTTATCTTATTTTTTTCATCTAACTCAGTATTGCGTTTGTCACTATCATCTTAAGCAGTGATTGTGAATGAAAGTGTTCTCCAACTGCAGCCAACTTATTTTGCACAAGATTTTCCTCAGATCTCACCAAAAGTCCTCAAGGAACTGCAAAATGGAGATACTAATTTTGCCGCTTAAAATATCTACATATCCAGTGCAAATTCCTTTGACAACAATGCTATGAGAATAATATAAGAAAACTACCTTATAGCAGTAGTTGTAAGTCATATTCCAATGAGAATATAATCAGGCTAGATTTCTGTAAAGAATAAAAGTTTGCTTTTGCATATGCAGTACATGTTGGAGGGGTGGCTGAATGTATCACTTGTGAAAATCCTAATGACATACATTCAATTCACTTAAGAAATATTTTTGAGTTATCGTGGTTGCGAGGAAAATCTGGAAAATCTAATTGCAGTTTCCATAAGAGCAAGATTAACAAAATCCAGTTCCCCAGGACAGTGTTTTAAACCTAGAAACTCTAGAAAAATGCATGTTTATTTATAAAACTGTAGATGCTAATTTATGGAAGTTGAATAGACCAGGAGAACTGTGAAGTAATATATTTTACTCTTCTAGGAGTATTTGCATAGTTGGTGTAGCTGTTGTTCTAAAACTGGTATGCCCTTCATAAAGGATTACATACACACCCCGCCACACACCCCACCAAAATTTTGGTGGTATTTTTCTCCTAAACTCAGAGATCTCTATTTGTACTGTGCCCAGAAATCCTACCAGTTAATAAATTTGCTCTGAATGTAACTTCTTGGCAGAAACTTAAATGTTATAAAACAAGGCATTTCCCATTACACATGTTGGTGAAATGACAGTTTTAAAAGCATAGTGACATGTAACACTTCTTTTGGCAGAACCAATGTGCAACTGAAGCAGGGGAGATGCAGGATCATATAATTATCATAATTTCTGAAGGGGAGAAGGGGTTGAACCTGGTCAGGCCAATACTTGGTTGTTAATATTAAATTATTACTAAATGAAATTATTTGTATTTTCAAAAAAAAACCATATGGCATCAACAATCATGCAGTTTCAAATATAGAATAGTCTGAATCTTAGAAAGAGAATTCTGTAGGAGGTAAGGAAAGATATTATGAACTCTTTCACTGAGACAAGTTGAGTAAATATTTCATTTGTGAATGTAAGAAAATTCTTTCTCATTTTCTCACTTTTCCTCACACCTTAGGCCAATAATGCAGCGGCCGATTACAGTACACTGATGTACAAGAAAGTTGCCATGTGTGGGAGCAGAAGTGGTGCCTGGCAAACTTCCTTGCACCAATGTACAAGAAAGTTGCCATTCACGTTCAGCTTTTGCTATTCACTTTTGCTATTCACTTGAACTGTGCACCTCCTGCTGTAGCAGGGCAGAAAAGAGCAGAATCATGTCAGGGGGAAATGATCGCTGGGGCAACACCTGCTCCAAGCACCCCCCACCCCCTTCCCTGCGACCCCCGCTCTACTTACTTTGCAAGCCGTAGCCCAGGCCTGGAGCCTGCCATGGGCCAACTAGGCAGATGTGGCCTCTGATGGAGGTGGGGGAGGCCTCCCTGCAGCCCCCCTGGATTCCCTGCAGGTCAGCTCCTGCCCTCCCCAGTGAGGCCAGGGGGGACAGGGACCAGTGGCAGGTAACCCTAATGGGTGGCTTGGGTGGGAGCCACAGCAGCAGGCTGGTTCCTGCCCTCCAGGAGCCAGCCTGCCACCATGGCACCTGTCCTGGCTGCACACTACCAGGGCCTACCCTCCCTAGCCTCCCTGGGGAGGGCAGGAGCTGGCCTGCAGGGAAGCCGGGAGTGGGGCTCAGCGGCAGGAATCTCGGACAGGTTTCTCAGGCGGGTACGGGCCTGCCTGCCACAGCAGTGTCTGCCTGGGCCACCCACTGCCAGGCCCTGCCCTCCCCAGCCTCACTGGGAAGGGCAGGAGCTGGCCTTCAGGGAGGCCGGAGGTGAGGCTCAGTGGCAGGTGACTCAGGCAGGTGGCTCAGGTGGGCTCCTGCCCTCCCCAACCTCCCTGCGGGGGTGGGAGTTGTCCTGCAGCCACAGCAGCCAGCTCAGCTGGTGAGAGGCATCCTGGTATGGGGAGAACCGCCAGGCACCAGCTGCATTGCCATGTCACAGGAGAGACTAGGTGTGGGGACCTGGCTGGTGCCCAGTGTCCTCCCACATAACAAAATATCATGTGCCCGGGGACATGGGATACCCTATGTTCCATGTGCCCCTGCAGAAGAGGCAAACTCCTGCATCTGTAATTGGTCTTAGGTTGAGTGTGTGATTTTTCCAAGGTCACATAGTATGTTCGTGGCTAAGTGGGAATTTGTACCCAATCTTATACCAACACTCTAATGACGACCTCACTCATATACTGGGCACTCAGCAGTCTATTCTGCCCAGTCCAAAAAAGATATCTGTGGGAGGTCTTAAAAAGAGATTACTTCCTTTTTTCATTCCACATACCCAAAATAAGATATCCAGGGGACATCTAAAAAAGAGGTAGGTTTCTGGTGTGCTTTCTAGATAGCAAAGACATCAGAGGGGAAAAGAGAGCAAAATGGTTAAGTGGGAAACAGTTTCTTTCTCTCTCAGATGCCTTTGTTGTCTGGGAAACACACCAGAAGCTGCCACTTTTTAAGACGTCCCCCGGAGTCTTATTTTGGGTGTGCAGAGTGAAGAGGCAGTTGCCACTTTTTAAGAAATCCCACAAATATCTTTTTGTGCTGTGTGGAAACTGATCAAAGAGCAAAAAGGTCAGGTGGGAAAAATAAGATTCCTCCTGAGTCCCAAATTCCACACAGCCAGGCAGGAATATAGCTTAGGAGAAAAAGGTGCAATTTGAAGTGTTCTCCAAAAAACTGCCTTGAGCTACTGAGAACATCTTAAGAAGAAAACTGTGCAAAGTGCCTTCCCAGAATGCCTTTTTAGTGTCCCCAGGATGTCTTATTTAGGCTGTGCAACAACAGACCAGTATGAGTCCTCAAATGCATCTTACAAACTAGAGAAAATACTGACTTCTTAGATATCCTGACCAAAATATGAGAGCATTTGTTTTGTTGAAGTAGGAGCCAGAACAGTAGAATCACTTAACTCTCCATATTTGAGGAACCAAATATATTTCCACCCTTTGTTTACAGATGCACAAAAAGAAACAGGTAAAGAAAGAAATACTTCCATTTTCTCCATCTCTTTTTCTGTAAAGCTGAAAGTTCCAGAAACAAATATGTTGTCTGTTTCAGTGATCCACAGGTTGAAGTAGGGGCTTTAGGCAGAATTTCCAAAGATCCCAAGGGGAGGGGGGAGAGAGTGTGGCAAGTAAAGGTCCTGTGTGGCAAGTAAATGTTCCAGATATAGGCTGTTTTCCCACTTACCTTTTGTTGCGCGCTACTCTTGCCATGTAACGCGGGGTCCAGCGGCATCTTCCCCACGTACAGGGCTGTAAACAACGCGAGCAGCGCCCCGGGATACAGCGTCATTCGCTACTCAGCACGCATCATTTTGTTCCAAACAGAGCCTTTTGGAAAAACCCGTAGGAAGCATGGGGCGGTGGGGAAGGGGGGGTGACTGCGGGTTTGAGTTTCCCACCCCTGGCAGTGATGTGGAGCCTTTTTCCCAATAAAGAAGCAGTGGGCTGTGCGCAAGTGCGCACCCTTTTATTTATTTCGGGAAACAGAGATCGACGTGTATTTGACCCCACGTTGCAACATAGGGTCATTTATATAGCAATGCAAGGGCCTGAAAGCCTAGTATTTTTCTCTATCTGCCATTAGAGTTTCTTTGACTTAGTTAGGTAATGCAGCGTTCTGTCTGCTTGAGCTGCAATGTGAAAGCTTGCCAGTTCTAGTCCGACCAGGGATGAGTCTGTTTTTTTAAAAAAAGTGTATGAAGGAATTGGAGCGGATTTTTGAATAGGACAAGTTTCTTCTGTTTGGGCTGAAAGCAGCGTGAAAGCAACTGGTCCCACTGTCATTCGGGTTTACTCAAAACACACCACTATGAATCCCCACCGTTTCTGTCCCCAGCACAGTTTAAACACCTTCCACTCACTGTTCTTTAAAAAAAACATGGAGCTGAGATCCACAATTCGAAGCAATGTCTGGCTGGTGAATGAATGAATTTGTGAATGAAGAGGCAGCAGTGAATGAATTACTGAGCCAGCATAAAACACGACAGGACGTGGAAACGGAACTTCATTTCTCCATTTCACTGTGTTAGTCAGTAGTGTCTTGACATGCCTTTTTCCCTACCTTCATTCATAAGGGGAGCTGTGGCTCAGTTTGTTAAGTGTTTGTGCTGGTTTGCAAGAGCTTGCTGGTTTGCAAGAGCCTGCCCAGGGATGATTTTTGTGTGTGTGTGTTTCATAGAACTAAAGCAGCTCGTGGCATGGAGAAGAACGTCTAACAGAAGGACCAATTCTAGTACTATTTATTTTCACCCCAGCAGCAAGTGCTAGTAATGGGAGAGTGTTTCATGTGAATGCTTCAGGTGGGATAGATATGAAAACACGAAGGCATGAAGGTTGCCCTTAATCGCCTGTTTCCCTGTTTCCGGGTATGGTTGTGCACATGCTTGCACAGACGTGGATAAAAGTTTTTAAAAAGTTCTGCCCAGCAGCAGCAGCCAATCAGGATAGCCCCTGAGCTCAACGCGCGTTCCACAGCTTCAAAGTGGGGAATCCTGGTGGCTGCTGCCTGTGGATCGTTTGAGGGGCAGAAGCTGTGGTGGGGAGTATAACTTCGTGCTCAAAAACACTGATTCAAACGAAACTGGTTTGCCTCAGCTTTTTTTTTGGAAGTGGGGAAATGCCCATAGAAAATCAGAGTTGACAGCCTCTGTTCAAGAGGAGACAATGAGACTGTAGTTTTGACTGGCAGAACAACAATAGTTATAGGATTAAGTACAAAAGAAAGGGTGGTAGGTTGGGCACTCCCTCCATGTCTTTCAGTGGTTTACAATGAGCTTGCAAAAGTTTCTCTTCTTCACCTTCTTTCAATTCAATAAGATATTCTTCATTGTTATGAACACGGGAAAAAGATCCAGAGTGAAAAATAAATAAATTCACTTTACTGTTGCAGTCATTAGTAATAATGTATGCACATATTTTAGAAGTCTTATTTTCTTAACTGATTTTCCACAGTATTTTTCTTCCAAGTGTTTCCAAAGATCATGAGCAGATTTGCAGCACATAAATAATGGCAGTCTCCTCATCTCCAATTGTTGAAGACTAGAGATAGCATGCTTTGGAATCAACCATTTCTCATCAACTCATGGGAATTTTGAATATTTCTTGCTGAATCACATGGGAGAGTTTCTGAATAGCAAAAGCATGCTTCATACCAAATTGCCAGATCAAACAATTTTGCTCACCCAACTGAGGGAGAGCAAGCAGTGGCGTTTCTGCCTAGGGACAGGGGGTACCCTATGTCCCCGGGCGCCCCCCATTTGGTCACGTGGGGGGGCGCCACCATTTCAGGGTCGTTTGTGTGATTTTTAAATTTTTTAGTGTTTTTCACGTTTTGGCCTGCAGGGGGCGCATTTTTGTTGTTAGCAACACCAAATTTTCAGGGTATCATCCAGAGACTGTCCTGATGATACCACCCAGGTTTGGTGATGTTTGGTTCAGGGAAGCAAAGTTATGGACCCCCCAAAGAGGGTGCCCCCCATCCCCATTGTTTTCAATGGGAGCTAACAGTAGATGGGGGCTACCCATTTGAGGGACCATTACTTTGCTCCCCCTGAACCTAACTTCACCAAACTTGGCTGGCATCATGAGAATAGTTAACAGATGATACCCTGAAATTTTGGTGTGTCACTTAGCATTGCAAAATACACCTCTGCTACAGGCACCCCAAGAAAGTTGCCCAAGATTCTTTGTTTTGCAGTGACTTTGCTCCATTGTAGCCAATGGGGAATTTCTGAGTGGGTAGGCAGGCTAAACATTTTTTGGAAGGACAGAGGCACCTGTAGATCTCTTCAAGGTGGCTCAGGAGGCCCTCCTGGTAATAGCAGACCCAGGCATAGAGACCTTTGCTTCTGAGGGTTCAATTTTATGGGCCCCCAACAGGCTTCTATTTTGCTTCCATGCTCCAGATGGCTCTGTGGTAGGAGGTTTCAATGGGAGGCACCTGTGGTAGGGGTCCTTGCTCTGGGTGGGGGCATTTCCCTGCAGGGCTGCTGGTGTGAGTTTCCTGAAAGGAACCAACCAAATTTGCTAAAATCGCTGTGGGCACCAAGTTGAAGGTGAACCTGATGCCCAAAGCATTCAGCCATCCCAGGCAAACTCTTTAGTGCCCCCACTCAGAGCAAGACCACTACCACATTGCCACCTGTTGAAACCTCCTACCACAGCGCCAGCTGGGCATAACAGAAAGCCTCTATTGATAGGTCTATGGTGGGAAAAATAATGTTTCCCCACCATAGAATCTCTGCTGAAGAGCTCAGAGAGATTCTGGGAATTTCTGAGTGTGTAAGCACTGACCACACATATATTTTAAGATATGCCAGACTTTCACAAGGTGGCTCCAAGAGGCTCTGCTACAAGCATCCAAGCTTGGCAGGAGCTTTGCTTCTGGAGTGGGGGGGGGGGTGTGAGCTGAGAGAGTTCTGAGAGAACTCAGCTCTCACAGGCTTCACATGGGCAGGAGCATGGAACCAAAATAAGCCTTTGGGGCCCATAAAATTGAACCCTCAGAAGCAAAGGTCTCTATGCCTGATGCTTTTACCAGGAGGGCTTCCCTGGAGCCACCTTGGAAAGTCTGGTGGTGCCCTCTATCTCTCAGAAAATGTGCAGCCTCACTTCTAGAAATTCCCCCCCCCATTGGCTACAATGGGAGTAAAGTCACTGCAAAAAAACAAAGAATCTTGGGCAACTTTCTTGGGGTGCCTGTAAGGTAAGTATTTTAAAAGCTAGTGACAATTCAAAATTTCAGGGGTATCATCTGTTAACTGATTCTTATGATGCCACCTTAGGGGAGCAAAGTTATGGTCCCTCAAATGGGTAGCCCCCATCTACTGTTAGCTCCCATTGAAAACAATGGGGATGGGGGCATTCCATTTGGGCCCATAACTTTAGAGCTTCCCCTGAACCAAACATCACCAAACTTGGTGGTATCATCAGGGCAGTTCCTTGGATGATACCCCTGAAATCATGGTGCTGTTAGTTTTAAAAATGCCCTCTCCTGCAGGCCAAAAAAAAAAACACCAAAATGAGCCCCACCCAAAGCCCAAATACCTTGCATATCACATTTGTTCATATTTGGGCAGGACATAATTGGACACTTTTTGTCCAAATGTGCCTAAATTCTGCCCAGATTCTGGCTGAATCTGGTATTTGTTTCCCATCTTAAATCTCCAACCCTCAAAAGTGATGTTGTTTCAGGGACTATCTCCTTAAACAGCATCACTTCTCTCAATTTTGTTTTAACGGGAGACCCCAGATTCTCCCCTTTGCTGGTGGATTTAAAAAGAAGAATCTGAGCTCCCTAGTTTTAAGCAATTCATTGAAAGTAATGCTGTTTCTGGGGTGGATTCCACTGGAGGTGTTTTGTGAGAGATGATGCTGACATTTGTTTGGTAAACGTTTTGCTGGGGGTGGTTTGTGAGAGGTTTACATGCTTAATACCCACTTGCACTGGCTTGGAGTTGTTTCTCAGGCTAACAACCTACCTCATAGGGTTGTTGTGATTAGGAAATTAGGAAAAGAGTTGGTGGGGAGAGAGCCATGTATGTTTTGCTGGGAGTGGGAGGTGTTTTGTGAGCTGGTGCAAAAAATAATTGTTTGTTCATGGTGGGGGAGGGTGGCCACCCATTCGCCCGGCGAGGGGGGCACCAAACTCAGGTTTTGTCCCCGGGCTCCAGTTTGCCTAGGTTCGCCCCTGAGAGCAAGTAAAGAGGGATGGCTTGCAAGGGCATATTTGTTGGGGTTTGTACTGCATTCACATTTGCTGAAATATTCATTGCTGAGTTAGAGGTTTTTTCATCTGACATCTTTCTTTTTTAGGAACTTCCTTAATATAAGCAACCAGCTTTGCATCAAAGCGAAAAGCATATGCAAAATGAAAACTTCTGTGCCCTTAGTCTTTTGTTGTATTGTAATGAATTAGCTGAGTAAATAATAGAGCAGAAGTACAAGGGAGTTGTTTTGTAAAACTGTACTAGTTAACAAAATTAAGTTATACTAAAAACAGGAACAGAAAACTGTATGCCAGTGCTCGGTCTGGATGTCTGCTCAGTCTTCATCTATGACTATGCCTCTCCTCTTTTGCTGGAAGAAGAAAGGAGAAATCTTTCCAGAAGCTCATTTGATTTTAGGCACGTGACTTCAGCAGTTAACTCTTGCTTGGCTGAATGGAGCAGGCACTTGTAAAAGCCTAAAAATAATAACTGCAACAACATTTTTTTAAATTATCAGTGATGGGAGTCTGATGCCAGATCTTGTAAACTACTGTTTTAGTAGAACAAAGAATCTTGGACTGGGCTTGGAAGTGACTTCAAAGTGGCTTTCTGATTTATGATGACATATTTCTTTCAAGTTCACTAAATATTCCTATTTCTTTTTCATGGTGTTAAACCTATTTTGTTATATTCCTGCTCTCCTGCAATGTAATGGAACTGCTAACAAGCAAGTAGCAAAATTGTATTACTGAAAGTTTCTAGCTAATGTCTCCAGTGATAGACTATATGGGGATTAATCTGTAAATTAAGGTTAGATAACTCCTCCTGAAGCTTAAAAGGATCTATCTCTGAGATGATAACGCTCTGTACTATCACCAGAATCCACTCAGAACATGCCTTCTTTTCTCTTAATTTTTTAATGTTACAGGCTGGCAGCAGCAATGGTAGAAACAGCTCCACACTCTATAGCACTAGGGTTTTCCATTGTTTCATCCAGCACAGCCTTTGTTCTATGGTTTTATTTATGCTGTCTCTACAATAATGCATCAGACATGAGTCATGCAACATTTGGATGGCCGTATCTCACTTCCACTGTTCTTCTCAATGGTATATATGAGAACATTCTCATGTACCCCAGGAGCACTAAATCTATTACAGACATGGAAGAAATTAAATACTCCAAAAAGAAATATACTCACTAAGTTACTGTCTCTCTCAGTCAGAGCAGACTCATATATCTTATACTCTGCAGCTTCCCAGCTCTGATGTATGAAAGCAATAGAAGTGTACACCTTGGACTGATGGCATTATTATTTATGCCACATGCAGGAGACCAAGAAATCCTTGAATATTACACTGCCACCACCAGTTCAGCCTTTGTGCAGTGGCCTGGGGCATTTCACTGATGTTAAGATTAACTAGAGATTTTGTATAAAGAAAAAAAACAGGATGCTATTATGCTACAAGTATGTTCTTGTATTTCATTAGTATAATTCGAAGATTCTTAATATAAACAATGTATAACTTTAAATTATCTGTAGGTCACTTTGTAAAGATTTTTTAAAACTATGGAATAGTTTCCCCTGGTAGATTCACTATGCTCTTACCCTTTATAGGTTTAGGCACATGGCAAAGACTTTCTCTTTACCCAGGCATTTGACTAGATTCCCTGGAATCCACCTCTATACCTGCTGATCTGGGGGTGGGGGAGAGATCTGAGGGTGTGATGGTTGGGGTTAATTTTATGCAGTTTTTATTATTTTGTTTTAATTTTCTTTCTTTATGATGTGTTATTGTGATCTTTTATTTTAACCTCTGTAAGCTGCCTAGAGACTTTGGTATAAGGCAGGATATACATATTTTAAAATAAATACATAATAAAATTTTCTTGGTTGAAGGACTACAGGAGCTAAGCAATGGACCTGACAGTTTCTCTTTAACATCCTTTGCTGTTCTGACTAGACTCCTTAATTTTTCCCCTTTTTGCATAGAAATCAAAAATTTCTGCTTTGATGAAAATCACTTTGGATAGTATTTCAGTGAAACGGCAAAACCTCAAGGTCTCTCAATTATATTCCCAATCCAAGTATTCCTTAACACTTCATTATTATGCTGGCATAGGTCACTACTAATAACAGCATTCAGAAGCTGACCTGGAGTTTTATTAAAATTTTCAGTGTAAAATGGAATTCACATGGAAATACAGAAAGCACACTGAATAATGGAAATTTGCATATTATAGGGAGGCGTGTGCTAGAAAGGTTTCTCTCCTGCCCCTGAAGGGAAAGCCAGCTATAAATATGAGTCCACAGGAGTGCTGCTCCAGGATTCAATCACCTTCAAGTAGGGAGAAGAGATGTTGGAGGGAGCACAGGAGAAGCTGTCATTGAGTTCTGCCTCAGGAGCCCCTTCGACACATGCAGAATAATGCACTTTCAATCCACTACCACAATTGTTTGAAAGTGGATTTTGCTATTCTGCACAGTAAAATTCAGCTGCAAAGTGCATTGAAAGTGGATTGAAAGTGCATTATTCTGCATGTGCAGAAAGGGCCAGGGAGAGAGCAGTGACACTGACAGCTGAAGTCTGGCTCAGTGGGAAAAAAAACAGACTGAGGGAAGGGTAGCTTTGCTTGGTAGTGTGCCAGTTTGATTTAATGCCATTTCTGGGAGAAAAGAGGGTACTTGACTGTTAGGTATGTCTCTGGTGCTGATAAAACTTTGTATAATTTACTTTGACTCTGGGGAAAGGGCAGTTTGGTGTGGGTGGAATCCTACGTGCAAGAGAAGACCTGACCTAGTGGCTAGTCAATAAAAGTTTGTCTATGCCTGAAAGCATTGTAGAAAATCTAAGTACTCTCTGAAGTCATAACCAATTTAAATTTTGTGCCTCAACCGGGTTTCTACTTTTTCTATGTGGAGAGCTGTACTGCTGGTTTGTTCAGTTAAAAACAACCTATAAATAAAAAAAACTTCTTAGTTGTTAATATATTAATCCAGTTTCAGTGATCTCACAAAACATGCCACACACAGTGAACCCAAAGCCTATACACCAACTTCCCATAGAACACCTGGAAACTGAGGGGGATGTTTATAGTTCAGAATGAACCTAGATCCCAAAAACCACTGGAGACTTTGACCCTCTCTGAATGGGCCAATTAAACCGGGATAACACCAATAATAAATTTGGGGGGGGGGGAACTTCTTATGGATATAAACTGATCCTGATCCTAACACAGTCCTGCTCCATATTTTCCCTCAATCTGGGTTTTTCGAGTGAACAGCCATAGCTGTGAGCTGCGTTAAAACAAGAGAATCACATATAATGTGATTCTTGAAAACCCCTTCCCCAGCTTCCATATGCAGAGCCAAGCAGGGGAAATGGGCCATATAATGGAAATGGGGGAGGGGTCAGTCTAGTCTGCCTGCAGGGGAAAAAACGAGCAGGGAATAACAAAAAGAATGCGCCTTCATGCAAAGGCGTGCATGCCAGGCAATGCACTGACTGTCCGCAGGTCCACAGGACAGCCGGCTGTGCGAAGGGGCCGGGGTGAGGGTGGGTTCATGTAAGCCCATGTTTATTGTGTTTATTGGCCCATGCGGAAAGGGTCTGTGTGTATCCCCTTAGTATGAAAAAAAGGTGGATTTCATAAAGTAGTTGCTTATAATAAGATTACTGTACAGGGAAAACATTTTTGTATGCTTATTCAACTGTTTTGAAAACTTAACAATGCTGTGCCAGAAGTGCTTATATGCTAAAATTTAATTTTTGGCTAATAAATGTATTGTGTGAAGTCACATAGCTTGAATGAAAACATGATATCAGTGCCCTAAAGAGGTAATCAAGATTCAAGTGGACCTTTAATACTTACTGTGATCCAGCACCATAATGTAATTACTATTTATTCTCAGTTAAGAACTAAAGTTCACGTCTTTGATAGTGTGATCACACCTTGTACTATTTAACATCCATAGAAATAACAGCAAACAAACTTCTAATTTGTTCTTTCTTCTTTTTCATTGGAATATTTAGAACAACAAATATGTTAAACAATAATTAACACAAAACAGTTCAGTCCTGTTGTGCTCAAGCAGATGATCAGGGTCTTAGTCTCTTCTAGCTTCTGTCTTGCCAGTCCCTTAAAGATGAATGGACTTGCAGCTCTGCTATGCCTTGCTGAGTTATCTCTTTTCAGGAGTTCCAATGTAGCCCTGGAATATTAATATGTAGTTTTATATCAAGGTTGGTGTACTTTTGAGGTAAACTATGTGCAGCTTCAGGATGTCCTCTGCAGTCCCAGTGCTTTTTAATGGGAATCCTCCGTGCGGCTAAGATTCTCTTATGCTGGTCTGTGTGTGTTCGAAGATAGGTCCTCATCTTTTTAACAGGAAACCAATATATTACTGCAATTGACAGGACCATCTAAGTACAACTAGTTACTTTTAGGGCTGAAATGATGCCCAGGATTTGAATCTGTAGAGCAAACATCCTGGGCTTACCTTTAGCAAATGGAGGCAGGGAGAATCCCTTCACCAGCACACAAAATGACAGGTGCAAGCAGTGGCGTGGGGGCAGGGGAATGGCACCGACATCTAATTTCCTCTTACATATTATTATATCCAGTTTAATTTTTCCGGAAGAAAACATTTGTTGGGAGTATATTGTTCAAAGAGCCAAATATAATGGTTATGGCCCTCCTCAAGGCTTGGTGATCCAGCTCAGGGGGAATGACATTCCAGCTGTGAAAGGAGTGGTTCTGGTGCATCAAATGACCAAGGACCTACAGGTGCTGCAATGGCGGTTGCCAAAGACCAGATTATTTTGGTTTTGCCTACTGGAGAGGAGGGCATGGCGGAATGCTATGAACCTTGGGAAGGTGGACAAGGTGGACAGAGAGAAAATGTTGACAGAGAGAAATTTTTCTCTCTTTCTCACAATACTAGAACCAGGGGGCATACATTGAAAATGCTGGGGGGGAGAATTAGAACTAATAAAAGGAAACACTTCTTCACGCAACGTATGATTGGTGTTTGGAATATGCTGCCACAGGAGGTGGTGATGGCCACTAACCTGGATAGCTTTAAAAGGGGCTTGGACAGATTTATGGAGGAGAAGTCGATTTATGGCTACCAATCTTGATCCTCCTTGATCTGAAATTGCAAATGCCTCAATAGACCAGGTGATCGGGAGCAACAGCCGCAGAAGGCCATTGCATTCACATCCCACATGTGAGCTCCCCAAGGCACCTGGTGGGCCACTGCGAGTAGCAGAGAGCTGGACTAGATGGACTTTGGTCTGATCCAGCTGGCTTGTTCTTATGTTCTTATGTTCTTAGGTCAAGGAAGAAGGCTTGTAGGGCCGCAGCCCGGGTTGTGCAGAATATGGTTGGGACAGTTATTCCACAGCATGACATATCCCATGCCTAGGAGGCCCACTTTCGCCCTGATGGGGTCCATTTGTCCGAGTGGGGGATGAATCTCTGGCTTCATCCCATTCATTTTGCCTTATCGCAGTGGCTAAGCAGCTCGCAATAGGCAGTTGGGGTTCGGGCTCAGAAAGCTGGGGCGGGAGCTGCTGGAAGCAGCTCAGTGGCAGTTTTCAGGGCATAGGGGCACATCAGTATAGGGGAGGCAGGTTTGCATGCCAGACCTTCCTGGGGCGGGGGTTCAATAAGAGGTCTGGGGGTAGTGGAGGGCTTGATGGCACAGGCATGTTCTTCCTGCTTTCGAGCTCACTACCTCTGGCAGTAAGCGCCCAAGTAACCTCTTGTCCTAGGAACCTCTTGTTCCGATCCCCATGGGGGATGGTGCCAGGTTCAGAGGAATTGCTGCCCAAAGTGTCTGACCAGGGCCAGGTTCAGCGGTACGCTGCCTGGTGGCCAGGATGTGTCCCATTATGCCTGCCCAGCTTCCTACAGTTACAGTTATTGTTATTTGTTAATAAACTGGGCTGTGGCCATTTCCATTCCAATGAGCAAGTGTGCCTGTGTAGTTTATTGAGTAAGCAAAGTCCACACATCTGCACGCAAGAAAGAATTTCAAGCTCTGTCAAGTTCCCTTCTATAGTGTAAATAAATTTCACCAGTTTTCTTAATGTTGGAAGAAAGTTTGCTAGCTTTACCACTGTTCTTTTTTTGGGTTCTGTATCATTAGTATCTAATGTACAATTAGTACACAACTTCCCATGACTGGAGGATGGCTGTGTAAACAAGACAGAAGAGGAAATAAAGCTTTTCAGAGGTGGGAGAATTGCATGGAAGTTGTTTGGAAAGTCTTTGGATAGCTGAGACACTCAGTAGAGTTTCCATGGATATCAGACACCATGGGAAGGAATCACAGAAAACTCCTTGGAAAATAAAATAAAGGAACAAGTTTTGGATAGCCTTCAGTTATTTCAGCTTTTGTGCACGAACTCAATTCTGTAAATACAGACATTTGACCAAATACAGACATTTGACCAAAATATGTCACTGTGCTGATGAATTTGCCAAAACTTAATTCTTCACATCTCCCCCTGCCCCCACATTTACAGTCCAGGATTTCTAATGAAATGCTAATTCAGAGCCCAATTCAGAGTTTGAAAATGACTGCATCATATAATGGGTACAATACAATGGAAGCTTTACCAGTGAGTTACTTATTGCAGTTGATAGTGTGAAACACCATCCTTAAGCTTAGAGAAATTTTAATTCACTTGACTCCAGATCATTAAAATTGTCCTGTTGCCATTTGACAAGTTACTAGTCATGTTACATCTGAACTATCCTGAAGCAATGTCATTTCGGTGGACAGCAAATTAATAATGAGATTTTTACAACCGGAGTGATCAACTTTTAATGGAATAGTTGATAGTTTTCTAATTCAAAAGGCTGCATATTTCTAGTGCAGGCATGTTGTTTGAAGAATTACACCAATTTTATAATATGAAGAGCCTATCTGGGTAAATACATAAGAAATTTACTGCCCGCCCCAATAACCCTTACTTTTATAATCCCTATTTATCTCTAATGTTATCTATTTATAATTAAATCCTGTTCTTTGAGAAAATAAATAATATAAAATTAAAGAAACAAATTAATTAAAAGGAGCAGCAGTGGTGTAGTGGTTAAGAGCTGGTGCATTCTAATCTGGAGGAACAGGGTTTGATTCCCCTCTCTGCTGCTTGAGCTGTGGAGGCTTATCTGGGGAATTCAGATTAGCCTGTGCACTCCCACACACACCAGCTGGGTGACCTTGGGCTAGTCACAGCTTTTCGGAGCTCTCTCAGCCCCACCCACCTCACAGGGTGGTTGTTGTGGGGGAAAGGGCAAGGAGATTGTCAGCCCCTTTGAGTCTTCTACAGGAGAGAAAGGGGGATATAAATCCAAACTCTTCTTCTCTTCTGAAATTCTTTTTAAAATAACATAAAATGAATAAAATTCAAACTCCCCAAGAGTTTTGTAGTTCTCAAGAGTGTTTTGCTATACTGAATCAGCTGGGCACGGCAGTATCCTTCATATGGATGAATGCAGAAAGGGGTTTGATTTTTCAGAAGAACACTGAAGTTGATGTTACTTGGAGCACTTCTTTCCACTGTTTGCTATAGAGGAAAAATAGGAGTGGCCTGGCCTTAGAGCACTGTTTGCTGACATTTATTTAAAAAAAATTAAAAAGAAAAGAAATGAAAAATGTTAACATTCCCACCTGTGTTAAGTTTTTAATGTATTCTTAAAATGATTAACATTTTTTTTAAAAAAATGATTAACCACCTTTCCCTTGGAAACTCTGCATTTGCCATTGTGATTATCACTCCCTTATTTCTTTGTAAATAAATATGATGAGTACAAAATAATGTTTATTTATTCCTTTCTTTCCATATCTATATATTGCTGCATATAAAATGGTGGGATCTTTATCTTTGTGTAGAAATTTAACTCATTAGGTTAACTAGAATAACTGGAACATCCCAAAGTCATTAGGGGTTCTGACTCCAAACATTGCTATTTCCCAGACCATTTACTCCTACTGGGGTACGAGTGGATACGATTACCCAGCAAAAGTTAAGACAGATTGAAGATGGTGATTTTGGGTGATGGCCATGGCAGATACAGCAGGTGGCAATGGCTAGTAATATTGCTCTAGTAATCAAAAACCTGGTGCCTGTAGTCTGTAAAAAAGTTGGGGGGGGGGGTGTTCTTCAAAATTGTCATAGAACTGCACAAAGAGCAGATAGTTCCATGGATAATTATTGAGTCCAAGAAGAAAGTATTTCGTTGCAGATATTATTGCACAAGTCAAAGGTAGGATATACTTTCATGTTTGTCCCATTAATTTAAGTATTGACTTTCCATAAGAAAGGATTCATTGGCCCTTGACTGATTGGCAGAATTTGATGGATGAATGGTCAGATTTTGTATAGCATTGTTTATGGCTATACAAAATGTAGGAAGGGAAGTCGTTTATGATCAAAACTGAACTGCTTTCAGTAGGTTACTTATACTTCATCATGAAGAGTTCTCTTGAGGCTGATTACTTGTCCTTGTTTGGTATAATGCTAAAGTTCTGTTCAGGAGGAAAAGTCTATATTCCATATTATAAGCTGCCCCTTGAATCTGCACTATCCATTTCACTCCCAGAAACGATTTTGTTGATTTAAGGAGCCTAACAGTGTGCAGGTTTGCTACTCTTAACTTTAGTCAATTGCACTTCTTCTTGACCTTAGCTTGATACAATCAAAACTTCTTTTAGAGAATACTCCGAAAACATAACCCCAGATGAGGCACCACGATTTCAATAAAACAGCACATTCTGTTGGCAGGAAATAATATTGGAATTTTCAAAGTCTCATTGAAACTTTTTGTTTTGTTTTGAACAGAACAGACTTTGTTTTCTTCCCAAAATTTCCTTGATTGCTGTATACATTTACTTAACTAAGAACCACTATGTATCAAGACCCTGAGAAATATGAGGGAGAGTACAACACTGAAATGACATTATTTTCTTTATCATTGTAACTAAAGTCACATATAATAATCTCATAAAGATAGCATTTCAGTTTGAATTAATAACTAATTCTGTTTGTCCCTCAAAATGACAGTCTAACAAGGCTAATAATTGGCAAGCCAATTATAGTAATATATTTACCATATCAAGACATAAAAGTATACTTTTAAAAAAATGATAAAATCATTTTTAAAATTAATATAATATTTGAGCAAAAGTCACAAGGAATTTAAATTCAACAAATCTCGAGCTCTGAGCAGAAAAAAGGGGAAAAAAACAGTCATAAGCCATTCAAAATGCTTGAAACAAGAGGAATTCCTATTTAGGAAGATAAAAATTCCTATTAAGGAAAATAAACATTGTTAGCATCCTGATACATCCACATTAAATATGATATAGAAGCATGTGAAATATACCCATCTAACCATTGTTTATCATATTTCTATACCAAATGTCCTCTTACAGACTCAGGCCCTTTCCGCACGGGCGTAATACAGCGACCCAGGGACAGCTGCTGTTTATTTTATTTATGTATTTATTTATTAGGCTTTTATACCGCCCCATCCCCGAAGTTTGCACAGGAGGCACTTCTGCATCTTAGCTGCCTGGGAGTGGTGTGAAGTCGCCTCTGTTAACCTCGCTAAACAAGCGAGGTTTTCCCAAAGCACCGTCTTCCTGTCGGAGTGGTGCGAACAGCACTGGCGGGAAGACCCCTCCACTGTGAAACTGATAAGAGTTCCGTGCAGCAGGCAGGGAAAAAAAATATCAGTTTTGGCTGACAATGTTTGTGTTCTCCCAGGCTGTGGGAACATAAAATTCAGAAACGGATCTTTCTAAAGACATTATATTTATGCTGTGTGGAATCCACCAACGATAGACTTTCTAGTCAGTGTGAAGGACAGATGAAAACAGGAAAAGTGGCTATACAGGCTTTCTGGGAAGAGACAAAGAAAAATTGTGGGGAAAGGAAAATAAAATACCCCTTGTAAATCTTTGTTGGCCTCCCACTGATGTGTTCCTATTTTCCAAACTTCCAAGTGTTATAAAAGTAATGTTTGTTATTTAAATATTTAATTACTTTAGCCTACTTATAATGTTGAAAGCATTTCATATGCCGTATTTCTACTGATTTTGATCCATGAAAAAAATGGTTACAGGTGTTACAGGTAAAACGCCAAGAACTCTAAAAGGCATTGTGATACAGGAGAAGCCTGTCAAAGGAATAACCTAGTTGTTTTATTAAACATGTTTTGTTATGTTATGTAGAAAATAGATTTTAATAACAGATCAATCTTCACCTCAAATAGGTCAGTGCTTGGTTCCAACTTACTCTTTGCAAAGTTAACTCAAAGAATTATTTTTACCTGAATTAATTCATCTTGGATTACCCCTATCTATTGGAAATGCATCAGGGAGTTAGTGGACAATTCATATCAAAGTCATGGCATACAGAAATGCAGACCTCTCTGACAATGCTTTACATTTTAGAAGATTTATAAAACCTTTAATACCTTTTAACATTTCTGAGCACCATGGTAACATCTTAGATTATTTCAAGGTAGTGTAGGTTAAAGAGAGCAGAATTCTTTACAAGTGAGTGACAGCCAATTTGCTAGATTTTTAAAAAGAAAAAAATAAGAACATCCTTAAAGGTTTTTTTTGGCAAGTCTCCAGAATGCTGTTTCTGTTGAAATCTAGGAAAGGAAGTGTTGAATGGAGATGAATAAGACTACTGATCTGAAGACCCTCCACTGTGTTAGGGCAAAGATTGACATCTTCCTAAACTATACAGTTGAATTTCCTGGACTGCCAGGTCTCTACATTTACTGACCTTGTAAAAAGTTAAAGCATGGCCCATATTTCTATAGTTCTCTTGTGAATAGGTAGAGAGTAAGCAAACTTGTTGACCTAATAGCCTGGCCCAGTCAAAGATCCAACACTCTTGCAAATGGAGAACTGCCAAACACTTCAATATTTTTTCCCTTTCTCAGCCTGCACAAGTGTTATTCAAGTTACTAAATGCATCAGAACTAGGCTTGGATCTATAATTGGGCATGTTAAGGCAGTGACCTCAGGCAGAACATGTGGACATATCTCTAAAGAGTCTCAAATTGTTGGTCTAACTTTTTTGGTAAAGGAATCATAATTGGGCCATAACTGATTGCAGAATATATCAAACCCCAGAAAGATCAAGTAGAAGCAATAAAATAATTGTGAAAGAACAATTATCAGGGTAACCCTGAAAACCACAGAGCTTCTAGACTGGGGATAGTTAGAAGAATAGGAGGAGAGTAGGCATTGGTCATTTCCTGATGATCTTGAATATCATCATTGCAGGACTGATAATAATTCAATGTTATTTGGAAATAAAGGTATTAACATTAAAGAAACAAACAAAACAGCTCTCCCACAGCTTTAACTAAAGAGCAGTGGGATTCTAATCTGGAGATCCGAGTTTGATTTCCCACTCCTCCACATAATGTCTGTATCTCATACTATTTCTCCTTTCCTCTTCCCAGCAATGTTTTTCTGTTTCCTTCTTTCTTTCCTACCCATCTATCAACTGCCTGTTATATAGTTCTCATATTAACCTATATTTATATATTTTTTCATTTATATCCCACTTTTC
Source organism: Sphaerodactylus townsendi (assembly GCF_021028975.2). Taxonomy (NCBI): domain Eukaryota; kingdom Metazoa; phylum Chordata; class Lepidosauria; order Squamata; family Sphaerodactylidae; genus Sphaerodactylus; species Sphaerodactylus townsendi. The sequence goes on along the minus strand of NC_059434.1, from coordinate 54,333,874 downwards.
TCCACAATAGGGACCCAAACCAGCTTACATTGTCCTCCTCTCTCTCTCTCTCTCTCTCTCTCTCTCTCTCTCTCTCTCTCTCTCTCTCTCTCACACACACACACACACACACACACACACACAGGGGGATTAGACTGTGAGTGTGTAACATGCCCAAAGTCAGAGGACTTCCACAGCAGAAGTGTGTTAAAACCTGGGTCTCCAAAATCTTACTCTGGAATTCTAACTATGGAAACAGGAAAATAGACTTGAATATTACATTTGACATTAAAGAATAAAGTATCTATATAAACTGAAAATCAAGAAGTCTCTTTTTCAGTTGTAAAAGTAACTCATCAGCAAAGTTACAAAGCAGGGAAGATCTTATCATATCACTAAGGAATTTATAACATCCCAGTACAGGACTGAAAAGACGTGAGATAGAGCATGTGTTAGATCGAAAGGTATCCTCAGCTAGATAAGAGGGACTAAGTTAATAAACACAGAAATGAGGATGTCAAAGGTTAGAGGAGAGATAAATCTGATGAGATAATTAAAATGTGTTTTTCTAAATTTTAATGAATTCTGAAATGATAGTGAATATGAAAGATATGCATAGGATGTATTCTAGGAAACCCACTTTGTTACAATCACTTTCACCTTTTTAGTAAATAAGATGTATGTGAAATCATGTTATCCTGGAGAAGTTTCTCTTTGGACATAGTCCCCTTCAGGAATGTTGGAAACTGGTTGTCTGGATTGAAACCAGGAAGGCTGGAATTAGTTTTATTGCCTTATTTATGGAAGGACAACAAGCAAAAGAGCAGAAGAAAATTCCAGTTTTGTGTCAAACTAGAAAATTTGATTTTAAGATGAAAGGTATGTATGTAAGGAAATAATGACATGTGCATTTTTGAAGGTATAAGAAGAGAGGTCTTTTGTCTAGTTGGGTGTGACTCTTTCTCAGAGAGAGGGGGAGAGGGAGCACCCTGTGCTAGATATTGGATCTACACAGTAAAAATAATTTTTTTCTCTTAAAACTTGAGTCTTGGGTATTCTTTTCTTCACCCATCTTTTAAACCATAACTGAGCTGGGCTAGATAGAATTCTCCCCCCACACTACCACTAAACTAGTTTTTGGTATGGCTGCACTGAGCAGTAACAAGCAGCTCAGTCAGAGGCCCTTTCTGCACAGCACAAATAAAATGTCCTGAGGACGTTAAAAAGAACATCCACACAGCTTTTTCCCAAAGATGCCTTCAGGGTATGTTATTTCAGCTGAACCCATCATTTTTTTTGAAAATGCTAAACTAGTGATCTTTTTCCCCCGTCCAAGATGGCTTAAAGATACTTCTCCCATGCTGTGTGGAGAGTAGCTCTGTTTTATTTTTCACTTTATGTTTAAAGCTTTCACTTTCATTTTTTCTGCAGCTCCTGCCTGCTATTTGCTGCCACTTCAAGATTCTCCCTGCTGCCCAGCATTTGCTGAACGTTTCCTACTGAAATGTCCTCTGCTTATATCACACTTGCTCATTTTCCTACATGTAAAGTATGTGAATAAAGTTAGCTTTTTTCCAGGTAATCTTGAGATCATGCTATTTTTTCCTTTTTTGTTTTCAGTGTGACACTCTTGAAGCTATATAGACAGGATATGAAAATCACTAATATGTGCACAGTTTGAGTTTGCATAGCTTCGAAGGTATCTCATTGAAAACAAGAACAAAAAAGGGATAAATGACACATCCCTGAGATTGGCAGGAAAAAAAACTAACTTTATTCATGTACCTAACACATAGTAAAAGTGAGCGGGTGTGATACAAGCATAAGAAATCTCTGTGGGAAAACTTCAGCAAATGACAGGCAGCACAGAGGATTCAAGTGGAAGAAAAGGGGGTAGGAAGTGGAGAAAAAAACCACTGTTTCCTCTAGAGCTTTATTTGTCCTGTCTATTGGTAAACAATGTACTGTGTTTAGCTATTATCCTCCTATACTATCCTCCTATACTGACAGTATTCATGACATTAATATTCACAACAATACCTTCTCCATTCAACTCACATTCACTCTGAAATCACATGTATACTCTGCAGAACAAAATCTTCCAGCTATTCATCTAAGGTTCTGCAGGAAATGGACATCATTAGAGAATAGCATTGTAGGTGTGATAGTGCCACAGGCAAACTACCAAGTGCACACAAAGGTCAGCTAAGAGATGAAAGGAGAATGCTACAATTAAATGAAAATAAGAAAATGTCAATGTAAGGCTGATACTTTCATTAAGGCAATCATTGAACACCTTTAACAAGGCTGACATTTATTTATTTATTTATTTATTTATTAGATTTTTATACCGCCCTATCCCCAAGGGGCTCCGGGCGGTGTACAACAATAAACATAATAAAATGGCAAAATCTTTAAAAGCTGCGATAAAACAGTAAAAGCTAAATCTTATAAATACAATAAAATACAATACAATAAAAATACAATAATAAATATAATTACTTAAACAATAATCGGAATCACAGTTCTGTGTGTACCAATTGCTTTCTTGTTTAGTCAGCACACTGAAGAAATGACTCTATATTGCCACACCCATTAGTAAATAGGAACAAAGATCTAGATGCAAAAGATATCAAATTGTCTCAAGACAATCAGGGTGATGTTAACATTTTTAAAATGAATCTGATGCTTTGAACCTGAATTACCATCTTTGACATATTCCAAAACAACTTAGATGCTGATGATTTTACTTTGTTTTCATGCCACCCTTTTCTACTAAAAGTGGTCTTAAAGCAGCTAACAACATAGAATTACAAGTAAAATCATAATTATAAATAACTAAAATATTAGGTCATTATTGCAAACATCTCTTTGTATTTCATTGGCAAACATGCCAAGCAAGGTACCCCCATAACACATCCATCTGCTTGAACTCAGAACCATGAGACATGCACTCATTTCTTTTGCAGATCTGCTTTGGAGCACAGATGTTATCACCACAAAAAACATGGTGGCCAAGTATTATATCAACAAACAGTGTAGCATTAGCTCTCTATCCCTCTGTAAAGAAGAGTGCAAGATCTAGGTGATAAATCCCTATTCCTGTCCCATTGACAAGAGTTTTTTTTTTCTTATCTGCTGTCCCTTAAGTGTTCTGGCCCAGCTGACTCTTCCATGAAGGAGTATTTGACAGTGATATCTGCTGTCCACTGCAGGATGGGCACCTGCTCACTGTTTTCTCTCCTTTTCTTGAAGATGTTTCTTAAAGAGCTTAATAATGTGTTCCCACCTATTAAAGCTCCTGTACCTCAGTGAAGCCTTATGTTGGTGTTAACACATCTCACCTGGGTTCACCTATTGCCTCATTCTATTTGCAGTTCATATGATATAAAATTGCATTCCTGTTGGCCATTACCTCTGAACAGAGTCAGTGATTAATGGGACCTGTGCTGTGACCCTCCATTCATACAGGTTTTTTCATGTCAAGGTTTTCTTGAGGCCAAACCTTGAATATTTGTCTAAAGTGGTGTTCCAGTTTCATCTCTCACAGGATGTGGTCCTTCCAGTATTTTTTAAGGACCCTCAGTCTCATGAAGTCAAAGCTATGGACTCTCTTGACTTGCACAGGGTTCTTTCTATCTACCCAGACAGAACCTTTAGGAAGGACTCAGCATTGTTTGTCTGTTTCAGAGGACTCAAGAAGGGATCCATTGTCTCTACCCCACTTTATCTTGATGGGTGACATCTGCTATTGAATTGGCTTACTGCAAGGCTAAGGTTCCTTGTCCAATTGCTATCACGGCACACTCTACAAGGGCCCTAGCTGCTTCAAATTTCATGTGGACACTGTAACGACCCAAAGGACCCCCAGAATATTATTTATATATATTTCTGCTTCAAAAATCATATTGGCAGAAGCCAGTTGTCATACACTTCTCTATGCAGGTAGCAGCATGTCCAAAGGTCACAGGTCTGCTTTACAAAATCTAATCAAGAGGATGAGTTACTCCTGCATAACCTGGAGGTCTCATTTTGTTTGTGGGCATGAGCTTGATTTTCATCTCTCACCTTGCAAAGATGCACTGTTAAAGACAAAAGAATATGGAAAGCCAACTTGCTATCAGATACTGTCATTTCCCTATCTCTTCCCTGGGAACTCCAGAGGTCAGGCAACAAATAGTTGTTTCTTTGCATTTCCTTCCCTTTGTAATAATGAAAACCACTTCTAACCTTTTATCCTGATCTGTAAAATGTTTCAAAGCTTAAAATCTGAATATCCTGAATAAAGTGACTCTCAAAGAGTTAATCTGCATGGAAGCCTCCTTCAGTGTTTCCTAGTTTAGGCTTAACAAAGCAATTTTGGCCCCATTGTCCTGGGTTTAGCTTTAGTAGATGAGCTGACTAATTACCTCCAGCACCCCCAAACCCAGCACAGATGTGAAACTTAGTATGATTGGTTCCTCTTTCCCACCAAGGAATCGACCCACCTTATAAAAGTTTAGTTCACCTGCAACGAGTTTGCTCACTGCCACACATGTTCTTGTTGGTGCTGTGAGACATGAATTCATCCCTTCATTGGGTTTCTGTGCTGGCATGGAATCCCTGCCTTCTACTTCTACTCTTCTAAGAATCGTTAGGTAACGTATTACCCCACAACATCCCTCATTCCCTTCTCTATCATCCAATCTATCTTTCAAACCTGCTTATATCCTAGGAAACTTGAATGTATGTAGCCTTATGTCTTACTGTGTGTGTGTATTTTTGAACCAAATTTATATAAATATTTTAAACTCAATTTGGACTCTTGCATTACTCTGTGGAATATTCATTGCCAGAATTCCTTCCCCATATTATACAGTCTAAAAGATCTCCTCTTGGCCCCTCTCGCTGCCAATGTGTTCATTCCCCTTTGCTACTTTTAAAATCCTATGTGTGCTGTTACACTTTTAGCAGCTGGTGGAGAATCCCTTTAATAAAACCCTTACCCCTGTTAGGCCAGTAACAACCTTAATGACATCTGCACAGCAGTGATATGGTCCACTCCATTGACTTTTATCAAGTACTACACTGTGGACATCAATGCTAGGGTTGAGATGAATGTGGGTCAGACTCTACTGCAATCTATGGTATGCTGATAATACCATACCCACCTACACAGCATGTAACCTTACAATTCTCCCACCTGGGACTGCATAGCAGCAACACCAATGAAAAAAATGTTGCTTACTGTAACTGTTTTTCCATCTAGTGTCTCTCTGTGTAGGCATACATTCCTCCTTTTTTATCTGCTGTGGGCCATCTTGTAGTTCAGGTGGTGGCTGCCCACAGCAGTGGAGGGAGATCTGGAGAGAGAAAGCCTCTCATTCTAGTCATGTGATCCTGCATGGGAAGAGCAGTTAGCCCAGGTGTGTGATTGGGGGGAGGTGAGCACTCAACTAATGATTAAAAGCTCTTTTAAAAAGCTAATTAAAATGTTCTACAAATGGCCTGTGCATGTGTGTTCAGTTCCATGTATCTACACAGAGTGCCATTAGATGAACAAACAGTTACTGTAAGCAACACTGTTTTTACAAACTGTTAGGGAGCCTTCCAATAGCAGGCTAGATGCCAGGTGCAAAACAAGTAGGCTGGACTGTGATTAAGGTACTAGCTTTTCAACTTCTACACTAAGATACTGGTAGACCAGACTTTTCTTATATCTTATACTTTACAGATCATCTTTTGTAAGTTACAGGACATTAGCAGTAAACTAACTTACTTACAACCTAAGAATAGTTCAGTTGACTCAGCTAAAACCTTGCAGGATAGAAGAATCCTAAAAAAAATAAAGAAAAATTGTTAGTTAAGCAGCCAAATCAGATTACCTTGAAAGTTTATCCTTTTAATAGTTTTATTCTAGGTTGGCATACTTTAGGCCTAGCCAAATCTAACTTGAGCCAGTTGTTAGCGAGATCCATATATACTATTGATTTGAAATCTGTGATTCTGCTACCTAGACCTGAAGGAATTAAAAGATTTTTACTCTCTTTTCCACAGAAATACCTAGTGCCATTTGGACAAGAAAAAATGTTATTTGATCATGAGTATACATGATTCATGTTTTTAAGCAGGAAAGAATTTAATCCCTGCTAATACCTCATAAAGACCCCTTGAATTGTCAGTGGACTACTTTAGTTAAATCAAAGTGTAAGAAACGACTACAGCCCAGTAAGTTGAGAAAGAAATTGGAACGAAACTCTTCAGAATTAAGGTTGTATAAGTCATAGAAACAGTTACGTCCTGCAGAATAGCAAAATATAATTATGAGATTGGACAGAATGAAAAAGGTACTCAGCAGAAGCAGAAAGGCCGGATACTCCCCTCCTGCTAATAGATCCCAAAGTACAATATGGGTTGTTTCCCCACTTACCTCAACTACCCTTCGCTGCGCGCTACTCTCGGCGCGCGTCATTTCTGGCGCGTTCCTGGGCTTCCCCATCAAAAGGTGCCATTTTGAGGAGCGCCAGGAATGACACGCGCTGAGGGGTTGCGAGGGCAGTAGCGTCGGGGCGGCTGCGTTGTCGCCACCCCTGTAGTGGGGAGTGCCACGGGACCCCGTGCTACTTGGGGAGAGTAGCACGCAGCAGATGGTAAGTGGGGAAATAACCATGAAGAAACTAAATTCTCAGTTTTTAATTTTTCTGCTATGCAGCCTGCTAGCAGACAAGGGAAAATGATTACTCAGGTAAGGCGACTTTTTAGGGAAAAGGTCTTTGGACCTCTTTTAAAAGTCTTTTAAAGAAGAAGCCAGCTTCTTTGAACATTAGTACACCTTCTCTTCCTGAGCAAAGGACATCTTTTGGTCTGGAAAAAAATTGCACTTCCTCAGTTGCTCCTACTCTTGAAACTGCCAAATATAGTGAGAAGATGGAACTGGGTAAAAAACATGTTCTGGAAAAAGATTTATTCTCAACCTATCAGCATTTCTGAATTAACAGTTGATTTGGCCACACCCCCGTAAGTGTTCCTTCTAAAGCAGGGGTAGGGAACCTGCAGCTCGAGAGCCGCATGCGGCTCTTCTGCCCTTGCACTGCGGCTCCACGAGCCGAGCCACCAGGCCCATCCTTGCCCGCCCTGCAGGCAGCAGGGCGGGCACACCAATTGCTCGGTTTCCCCTCTCGCCCGCCCCATTGGAGCGGTGAAGCTGAGCCGCTGGCCCCATCCTTGTCCGCCCTGCAGGCAGCAGGGCGGACGCATCCATGCGCTTCTCAGAATGAGCGGAGTAAAAGGTAAAAAAACCCAATATATACAGTGTTATCTTTATTTTAAATGTCAAAAATTATTTGCGGCTCCAAGTGTTTTCTTTTCCCGTGGAAAACGGGTCCAAATGGCTCTTTGAGTGTTAAAGGTTCCCTACCCCTGTTCTAAAGGCTCTTATAGCTTAGTTGATTTGTCACACTCTTTACTAGTTGACTATTACAAATGTCCCTTCCAAAGTGTTCTCTGAGGTTAGTTGACCTACCATCACCACAAAATAATTGACTATTTAAGAATAAGAATGGGAATCTGAGGGCACTTTCTTGGAATCTTGCAGATTGGAAAGATTGGTCTTTGGATCCAGAGATTGTAGACATGTTAAGAGAATTGCAGATGATCCTCTGCAGAAAACTTGGGACCAGGGTACTTTTTCTTCTCCTGGATATAAGACAATTACATGTCCATCTATTGTAGGGACTGGGGGGGGAGGGTGTCCCTAGGCTGATCTGGCATGTTTGATGGCTGCTTTTCTTGATGCCAAGGTTTTAGAAACTGATGTCAGTCAGTCTTAGCATTATCAGTTCTTATGATTATTAATGATCTGCCTTTTATATTTATTTCTATTTATATCCCTCCTGCTAAATCATAACTTTTCTAATTGGACAAAATTGTACTATCTACTTGAATGACTGTTTACAAAATTCCTTAAAACTAAGTTTTGTTGTAGTTGTTGAAGTTGTTTTTGTTTTTCTGGAAGGAGATTTTAATGCCAGGTTAGGGCCCTCAGAGGAGACTCTCCTTGATAGAATTCCAGATTTATCTGCTGACCGTCTTTTACCAGATTGCTTTGAAAGAAGGACTAGAGATCAAAAGATTAACCAAGCTGGGATTCTATTATTCAAACTTATCAGTTTTGCCTAATAATGCTAAATGGAAGGATGGGCCTTGATTTCTTAAGAGTTTACCTTATTTTCTACAAGGGGATGTAGTAGAGCAGCAGTGGCGTAGTGATTAAGAGCAGGTGCATTCTAATCTGGAGGAACCAGGTTTGATTGCCCGCTCTTCCGCCTGAGATGTGGAGGCTTATCTGGGGAATTCAGATTAGCCTGTGCACTCCCACACACACCAGCTGGGTGACCTTGGGCTAGTCACAGCTTTTCGGAGCTCTCTCAGCCCCACCCATCTCACAGGGTGTTTGTTATGAGGGGGGGAGGGCAAGGAGATTGTAAGCCCCTTTGAGTCTCCTACAGGAGAGAAAGGGGGGATATAAATCCAAACTCTTCTTGTTCTTCTATTATAGATTATTGTTTAATTAACTGCCACCCTTTCTTTAATCATTGATTTTGTGGTTGGAGATTTGGGAGGTGACCATTTACCTCTGATAGCCACTCTCTATTTATCTAGTCCACTTTATTTAGCAAAAGGTCCACTTCAACACTGAGAAATTCAAGTGATCACTTGAGGGCTCCCCAGGTTCATTTAGTCATTGGTCCTTTGTTTTCAGTTTGGTCTTAGCTCAATATAAATTTGTACCTGGGCTTGTGTCTTTACATTCTGGTTCCATCTATTCTTTGAGGCCCCAGAGGGAAACTTGGTAAGCTTTATCCACAGGGCTTCTTGCAATGCTCCCTGGCTCCAGCTTTTTGAACACAAGTTATCACTTGTAAGGATCTTTTTCTCTTTTTCTATAGATCAATGTAAAAAAGAATATAGCCAAATTAATCTGTGCTAAATATTACAGTTAATTTGATGCTTGGAGGACATGTTCTCTGCTTGCCTTGAGTCTTCTATCTAAGGGTTCTTCTTTTTAAATACATTTTAATAGCCTTTTATTCCAGAGTTGGTTCAGATGGCTTTTTAAACTAAATGAAATGATTTCAACAAAACTCTTATTCGAGTTGGAACTGATCATTGATGCTAGCAAGGAATGCTTTCCAAACACAGTTAATTTTTGTACTAAAAATGGAAACCTTGGTATTCAACTATATTTGTACTTAGCAGATATGTTTCCTTAAACAGATAAAAGAAACAGACTTCTGCCTGAAACAGAGTTATTTGCAGACACCGAATGCTGTACACTCTCTGATTCCTCTCAGCTCTCTGTGAGACATATCCCTGTGGTACATATCTAACAGCTCAGTTTCATTACCATTCTGTGTGGTCCTTGTGTTGCTGAAAGTAAAATATTGGATTGACAGGCACTTGGTGTGAAGGAGAGCTTATTGATGATGGAAAGACTAATTCAATCTCTAATTCTGAAGAACGACCTGTCACCTGGAGTGATAGTATACAGATGGGTGCAATCTAAACTCTTTCTCCTCCTCAAGTTGCATTTGGCTGTAGATTAACAATGTGATTCCATATAATGAAGATGTTTGTTTGGAGCAGTGGCAATTTTCCATCACTGACATACGCAATGTCAAAAGTTCCAACATAGCTATAAGGACAGTGTTTAAATGTGCTAAATCTGGCTGGGGTCTGTGCCAGGTTATTAACTACCCCATTAAAATTACCTGCAGTGGACTATTCTGGAAGACAATAATAAACAACTCTGTTTTCCCTATGGCTGGTCAGTTCAATATAAAAATGTAATGATATTAAGTGATTATAATATTGTTGTCACTGTTTGTCCTTATTTTTGTCATTGGGGATGATCTCTTCTGTATAGAACTTAACCCTATCACTATTTTTTGCTTCCATATGTGCAGATGCTTTCTGGTGAATTACCACAGGACGTGTTCTTGGGATAAATTGGGTCGCAGCCCTTTTATTATTATTTACATCATTAAGGCGGAAGCTGGGTATGCAAGAGGAGCACATCCGTTCACTGGCCAGTCAGCACCCCTGGCTGACCCTGGGACTACCCCAATCCATATTAGGGAGGAAAGAAAGGTCAGGGCCACCGGAACGCCCACCATTTGTGGCCACCTAACTGCTGGGGTTTCAGACTCAAATTCACAGAGGTCTCTGTGGATTGCCCTTGAGCTTGCCCCACCTCAAGCCTCTTAAGGAGGCCCCCAAATGTGAGGAGGTCCACACGCGAGCCCGGCCTCTCCACAAGGATGTGCTCCTCTGCCCAAACTGCCAGGGCTGTGATGAACAGAGCAACCCACCCCTAAAATAGGGAGAGAAGGTGGGTCAACTTTGCTCCAGGTGTTGAAGAGGCCGGAGCAACGTGTGCTGCCTTATACATAGAAAGTGTGCTCCACCCTTCCAGCTCATGCATATCATGCGATCAGGATCAGGTGTGGCTCAGCTACCCAGCCTGCCCAGGACACGCATGCTCATCCAACGGAGCTCACCATTTGCCCTGCCCCCTGTTGCAATTATGGCCTAGATGATTCTAGGGCTGTTATTTACTGTAATAGAATGAGTGAAGTACAGAATGCTTAGGTACAAAGAAAGAAACATGTTCATTATTAGCAATTATATGCCTCTATTATTAAAAGCCAGGTCCTTACAAATAAGCTGATGCAATAGTGCATTGCTGCAGATGGTGAGACCTTTCTTCGCTCAAATAAAGACACAACAACGACAGGCTGGAAAAGGAATGGGCCGCAGCCCAGTTTATTAATATATAATAATCAATAACATGATCAAACTTCAACTATGTACAAAATGAAGCTGGGCGGCAAACGGGTCGCACATCAACATCCCAATCTCCATTGGGAAATGTCGGGAAGGGAAGCCCCAGAGATATCACTCCGGCTTCCACCCTTCCCACCTCTGCTGAGGAGACGGGCACCGGCTAAGCCCATGGCCGCCTACCGGTCCGCCCTCCTCTCCTTGCTTGCTGGGGTGTCGGGCACTGGCTAAGCACACGGCCGCCTATCAACCCGACCCAACCCCACTCCCTGGGGTGTCGGGCAGCGGCCTGGCCTGCCGGCCTGCCAGCCTGCCCGCCCCACCCCCGGCCCTTCCACAGGGCACAAGCCTGGGAGAACCTGCCGGAAGGCTCGTTTTCTCCCCAGATGTGCGACTCCCGTTGTCAAACCCGCCACGAGCTGCCCCTCTCGCAGCTCCCCGCCCAAGCTTCTCAAGCCTGAGCCTGTCTGGTCCTCACCAATCGGAGGAGGGTGTAGCGCACTGATTGCAGCCAAAGGTCCAAGCCCCACCGGGACAGGTGGACACCATCTGGCTCGAACAGATCTTTGTTATCCTGCGAAATCTCTGCATGGTCCGCCACCGCTCCCCCGAGGGAGAGCACCACCTTGGCGGCCGCCTTGTTGACCTTCCGGCGGGCCCTGTCCACGGCCGCGGGGTCCATCGCCCCCCTCCAGTGCACCCGCTGGAGGAGATCTGACCACACCAAAGTCATGCCGGGCCGGTGCTTCGCCAGGCTCCGTAGCGTGGTGGCCACCGCCCATCTCAGTTCAAGGCCCGACCTGGCCGGGAGGTCCTCCTCCCCCAGGTGGACGACTAAAATGTCCGGTGTGGCCAATTGGAAAATGTATTCGATAAGCTTGCATTCAAGCTCATCCCATAGCATGTTCCCTTGCCCCAACCAGGTGATTCTCACGTGAGCCGCGAGTCCGAGATGCCGGCCCCAATCGGATGAGCAGGCGTAGTCCCCGGCTTGATTGATGATGCTGTGCCCCACGACCCACACCTGTCGGAAAACAGTCTGCGGCGTCCCTGGAGGCACTGAAAGGGAATCAACATGTTAAGTGAGGGCGGATGTAAGCCTGAAATGCGTCCGAGCGCCACCTGCCCAAGGTGCGGATTTCGTCATGGGCCCTGCCCTGCTGCGCCGCGGTTGTGGCGGCCCCAATCCTGAAGGAGTGCAGACCGAACTCGGCGGCTGGCAATCCTGCCCGGGCCAGGCAAGCCCTCAACACCGCCAGCATCTGGAACCTGGTGAGGGGGGACCCATCCTCGTGCACCAGGAGCATCCCGCCTTGCCGTGGCCTGTGGCGGAGCCAAGTGGTTAGTGAGGCAAGGGGGCAGGTCACATCACCCGGCAACACCGGCATCGTGACCCAGGCACCGTGGCCCTCCTGATCGGTTTTGGAATGGGCAAGCCATGCATAGACCATGTCTCCGGACAAGACCAGGTGCTGCCGCTGCAGCACTGTACCTGGAAGCCGGTCCCTGGTGGGGGCCACCAGCTCCCCCGGCCTGAAAGCCCCGTGATGCGCCAGGTGGAAAGCAGCTGTAAAGAGCAGGCGCTCATAGCGTGAAGCGCACACCTGCCGCAACTCCCCCGTGACTGCTCGGAGCACCTCCCTGGTGATGGGGCGCCTTAAGTCCCTATGGCTGGGGCCCGAGCGCCGCCAGCCAGCCACCAGCCGGCGGACGACAAATGTTTTAGTTACATCCGGGAAGCCAGAGATCCTGCAATAAAATGCAATCCCGGCCAGCTGCACCCCCATGGATCGTGGGTGCATGCCCCGCCCATGGAGGTAAACTAGGTACTCAAGTAGGAGGCCTGTATCCACCCCACTGCGGACCGACCGCCCTGTCGTCGCGGCGTAGCTCTGGAAGTCGCGCACGGCTCTGTCGTACTGTCTACACGTGGCCGGTGCCAACGAATTCAAAACACCTGTGATGACGGTTCGCTGCCAAGGTTCCACAGGGACGCCGGCACTGTCGCCGGGAACAGCTCTGCCCCGGGGGCCAGGCGCCTGAAGCGATCCACCTGCTGGCGAGATAAGGCATCAGCAATCTCATTCTGCAAACCTGGAACGAAAGCAGCTTTAAAGGAGATGTTATACTTCAAGCAGGTAAGAACAAGATCGCGCACCAGTCGCATAACCCGTGCAGATTTGCTAGATTGCCTGTTCACCACACGCACGACGGCCTGGTTGTCGCACCAGAAGAGCACCCTCTTATCGAGCCAACAGTCGTGCCAGATGTGCACCGCCACCAGAATGGGAAACAGTTCAAAAAAAGTGAGGTCCTTGGTGATTCCCAGAGTGTGCCAAGATGCAGGCCAGAGGCCCTGAGCCCAATGCCCTTGAAAGTATACACCGAAACCAAAGGCCCCTGAGGCATCAGAATGCACCTGTAGCTCCAGGCCAGGTTCTACAGACGTCTGCCACAAGGAAATGCCATTAAAGCCCTGGAGAAATGGGGGGGGGGGGGGGGGGGGGTGGGGGGGAGGGGGGGGGGAGGGGGGGGGGGGTGGGGGCGCGGGCGGTGGGGGGGGGGGGGGGTGCGGGGGGGGGCGGGGGGTGGGGGGGGGGGGGGGGGGGGGGGGGGGGGGGGGGGGGGGGGGGGGGGTGGGGGGGGGGGGGGGTGGGGGGGGGGGGGGGTGGGGGGGGGGGGGGGTGGGGGGGGGGGGGGGTGGGGGGGGGGGGGGGTGGGGGGGGGGGGGGGTGGGGGGGGGGGGGGGTGGGGGGGGGGGGGGGTGGGGGGGGGGGGGGGTGGGGGGGGGGGGGGGTGGGGGGGGGGGGGGGTGGGGGGGGGGGGGGGTGGGGGGGGGGGGGGGTGGGGGGGGGGGGGGGTGGGGGGGGGGGGGGGTGGGGGGGGGGGGGGGTGGGGGGGGGGGGGGGTGGGGGGGGGGGGGGGTGGGGGGGGGGGGGGGTGGGGGGGGGGGGGGGTGGGGGGGGGGGGGGGTGGGGGGGGGGGGGGGTGGGGGGGGGGGGGGGTGGGGGGGGGGGGGGGTGGGGGGGGGGGGGGGTGGGGGGGGGGGGGGGTGGGGGGGGGGGGGGGTGGGGGGGGGGGGGGGTGGGGGGGGGGGGGGGTGGGGGGGGGGGGGGGTGGGGGGGGGGGGGGGTGGGGGGGGGGGGGGGTGGGGGGGGGGGGGGGTGGGGGGGGGGGGGGGTGGGGGGGGGGGGGGGTGGGGGGGGGGGGGGGTGGGGGGGGGGGGGGGTGGGGGGGGGGGGGGGTGGGGGGGGGGGGGGGTGGGGGGGGGGGGGGGTGGGGGGGGGGGGGGGTGGGGGGGGGGGGGGGTGGGGGGGGGGGGGGGTGGGGGGGGGGGGGGGTGGGGGGGGGGGGGGGTGGGGGGGGGGGGGGGTGGGGGGGGGGGGGGGTGGGGGGGGGGGGGGGTGGGGGGGGGGGGGGGTGGGGGGGGGGGGGGGTGGGGGGGGGGGGGGGTGGGGGGGGGGGGGGGTGGGGGGGGGGGGGGGTGGGGGGGGGGGGGGGTGGGGGGGGGGGGGGGTGGGGGGGGGGGGGGGTGGGGGGGGGGGGGGGTGGGGGGGGGGGGGGGTGGGGGGGGGGGGGGGTGGGGGGGGGGGGGGGTGGGGGGGGGGGGGGGTGGGGGGGGGGGGGGGTGGGGGGGGGGGGGGGTGGGGGGGGGGGGGGGTGGGGGGGGGGGGGGGTGGGGGGGGGGGGGGGTGGGGGGGGGGGGGGGTGGGGGGGGGGGGGGGTGGGGGGGGGGGGGGGTGGGGGGGGGGGGGGGTGGGGGGGGGGGGGGGTGGGGGGGGGGGGGGGTGGGGGGGGGGGGGGGTGGGGGGGGGGGGGGGTGGGGGGGGGGGGGGGTGGGGGGGGGGGGGGGTGGGGGGGGGGGGGGGTGGGGGGGGGGGGGGGTGGGGGGGGGGGGGGGTGGGGGGGGGGGGGGGTGGGGGGGGGGGGGGGTGGGGGGGGGGGGGGGTGGGGGGGGGGGGGGGTGGGGGGGGGGGGGGGTGGGGGGGGGGGGGGGTGGGGGGGGGGGGGGGTGGGGGGGGGGGGGGGTGGGGGGGGGGGGGGGTGGGGGGGGGGGGGGGTGGGGGGGGGGGGGGGTGGGGGGGGGGGGGGGTGGGGGGGGGGGGGGGTGGGGGGGGGGGGGGGTGGGGGGGGGGGGGGGTGGGGGGGGGGGGGGGTGGGGGGGGGGGGGGGTGGGGGGGGGGGGGGGTGGGGGGGGGGGGGGGTGGGGGGGGGGGGGGGTGGGGGGGGGGGGGGGTGGGGGGGGGGGGGGGTGGGGGGGGGGGGGGGTGGGGGGGGGGGGGGGTGGGGGGGGGGGGGGGTGGGGGGGGGGGGGGGTGGGGGGGGGGGGGGGTGGGGGGGGGGGGGGGTGGGGGGGGGGGGGGGTGGGGGGGGGGGGGGGTGGGGGGGGGGGGGGGTGGGGGGGGGGGGGGGTGGGGGGGGGGGGGGGTGGGGGGGGGGGGGGGTGGGGGGGGGGGGGGGTGGGGGGGGGGGGGGGTGGGGGGGGGGGGGGGTGGGGGGGGGGGGGGGTGGGGGGGGGGGGGGGTGGGGGGGGGGGGGGGTGGGGGGGGGGGGGGGTGGGGGGGGGGGGGGGTGGGGGGGGGGGGGGGTGGGGGGGGGGGGGGGTGGGGGGGGGGGGGGGTGGGGGGGGGGGGGGGTGGGGGGGGGGGGGGGTGGGGGGGGGGGGGGGTGGGGGGGGGGGGGGGTGGGGGGGGGGGGGGGTGGGGGGGGGGGGGGGTGGGGGGGGGGGGGGGTGGGGGGGGGGGGGGGTGGGGGGGGGGGGGGGTGGGGGGGGGGGGGGGTGGGGGGGGGGGGGGGTGGGGGGGGGGGGGGGTGGGGGGGGGGGGGGGTGGGGGGGGGGGGGGGTGGGGGGGGGGGGGGGTGGGGGGGGGGGGGGGTGGGGGGGGGGGGGGGTGGGGGGGGGGGGGGGTGGGGGGGGGGGGGGGTGGGGGGGGGGGGGGGTGGGGGGGGGGGGGGGTGGGGGGGGGGGGGGGTGGGGGGGGGGGGGGGTGGGGGGGGGGGGGGGTGGGGGGGGGGGGGGGTGGGGGGGGGGGGGGGTGGGGGGGGGGGGGGGTGGGGGGGGGGGGGGGTGGGGGGGGGGGGGGGTGGGGGGGGGGGGGGGTGGGGGGGGGGGGGGGTGGGGGGGGGGGGGGGTGGGGGGGGGGGGGGGTGGGGGGGGGGGGGGGTGGGGGGGGGGGGGGGTGGGGGGGGGGGGGGGTGGGGGGGGGGGGGGGTGGGGGGGGGGGGGGGTGGGGGGGGGGGGGGGTGGGGGGGGGGGGGGGTGGGGGGGGGGGGGGGTGGGGGGGGGGGGGGGTGGGGGGGGGGGGGGGTGGGGGGGGGGGGGGGTGGGGGGGGGGGGGGGTGGGGGGGGGGGGGGGTGGGGGGGGGGGGGGGTGGGGGGGGGGGGGGGTGGGGGGGGGGGGGGGTGGGGGGGGGGGGGGGTGGGGGGGGGGGGGGGTGGGGGGGGGGGGGGGTGGGGGGGGGGGGGGGTGGGGGGGGGGGGGGGTGGGGGGGGGGGGGGGTGGGGGGGGGGGGGGGTGGGGGGGGGGGGGGGTGGGGGGGGGGGGGGGTGGGGGGGGGGGGGGGTGGGGGGGGGGGGGGGTGGGGGGGGGGGGGGGTGGGGGGGGGGGGGGGTGGGGGGGGGGGGGGGTGGGGGGGGGGGGGGGTGGGGGGGGGGGGGGGTGGGGGGGGGGGGGGGTGGGGGGGGGGGGGGGTGGGGGGGGGGGGGGGTGGGGGGGGGGGGGGGTGGGGGGGGGGGGGGGTGGGGGGGGGGGGGGGTGGGGGGGGGGGGGGGTGGGGGGGGGGGGGGGTGGGGGGGGGGGGGGGTGGGGGGGGGGGGGGGTGGGGGGGGGGGGGGGTGGGGGGGGGGGGGGGTGGGGGGGGGGGGGGGTGGGGGGGGGGGGGGGTGGGGGGGGGGGGGGGTGGGGGGGGGGGGGGGTGGGGGGGGGGGGGGGTGGGGGGGGGGGGGGGTGGGGGGGGGGGGGGGTGGGGGGGGGGGGGGGTGGGGGGGGGGGGGGGTGGGGGGGGGGGGGGGTGGGGGGGGGGGGGGGTGGGGGGGGGGGGGGGTGGGGGGGGGGGGGGGTGGGGGGGGGGGGGGGTGGGGGGGGGGGGGGGTGGGGGGGGGGGGGGGTGGGGGGGGGGGGGGGTGGGGGGGGGGGGGGGTGGGGGGGGGGGGGGGTGGGGGGGGGGGGGGGTGGGGGGGGGGGGGGGTGGGGGGGGGGGGGGGTGGGGGGGGGGGGGGGTGGGGGGGGGGGGGGGTGGGGGGGGGGGGGGGTGGGGGGGGGGGGGGGTGGGGGGGGGGGGGGGTGGGGGGGGGGGGGGGTGGGGGGGGGGGGGGGTGGGGGGGGGGGGGGGTGGGGGGGGGGGGGGGTGGGGGGGGGGGGGGGTGGGGGGGGGGGGGGGTGGGGGGGGGGGGGGGTGGGGGGGGGGGGGGGTGGGGGGGGGGGGGGGTGGGGGGGGGGGGGGGTGGGGGGGGGGGGGGGTGGGGGGGGGGGGGGGTGGGGGGGGGGGGGGGTGGGGGGGGGGGGGGGTGGGGGGGGGGGGGGGTGGGGGGGGGGGGGGGTGGGGGGGGGGGGGGGTGGGGGGGGGGGGGGGTGGGGGGGGGGGGGGGTGGGGGGGGGGGGGGGTGGGGGGGGGGGGGGGTGGGGGGGGGGGGGGGTGGGGGGGGGGGGGGGTGGGGGGGGGGGGGGGTGGGGGGGGGGGGGGGTGGGGGGGGGGGGGGGTGGGGGGGGGGGGGGGTGGGGGGGGGGGGGGGTGGGGGGGGGGGGGGGTGGGGGGGGGGGGGGGTGGGGGGGGGGGGGGGTGGGGGGGGGGGGGGGTGGGGGGGGGGGGGGGTGGGGGGGGGGGGGGGTGGGGGGGGGGGGGGGTGGGGGGGGGGGGGGGTGGGGGGGGGGGGGGGTGGGGGGGGGGGGGGGTGGGGGGGGGGGGGGGTGGGGGGGGGGGGGGGTGGGGGGGGGGGGGGGTGGGGGGGGGGGGGGGTGGGGGGGGGGGGGGGTGGGGGGGGGGGGGGGTGGGGGGGGGGGGGGGTGGGGGGGGGGGGGGGTGGGGGGGGGGGGGGGTGGGGGGGGGGGGGGGTGGGGGGGGGGGGGGGTGGGGGGGGGGGGGGGTGGGGGGGGGGGGGGGTGGGGGGGGGGGGGGGTGGGGGGGGGGGGGGGTGGGGGGGGGGGGGGGTGGGGGGGGGGGGGGGTGGGGGGGGGGGGGGGTGGGGGGGGGGGGGGGTGGGGGGGGGGGGGGGTGGGGGGGGGGGGGGGTGGGGGGGGGGGGGGGTGGGGGGGGGGGGGGGTGGGGGGGGGGGGGGGTGGGGGGGGGGGGGGGTGGGGGGGGGGGGGGGTGGGGGGGGGGGGGGGTGGGGGGGGGGGGGGGTGGGGGGGGGGGGGGGTGGGGGGGGGGGGGGGTGGGGGGGGGGGGGGGTGGGGGGGGGGGGGGGTGGGGGGGGGGGGGGGTGGGGGGGGGGGGGGGTGGGGGGGGGGGGGGGTGGGGGGGGGGGGGGGTGGGGGGGGGGGGGGGTGGGGGGGGGGGGGGGTGGGGGGGGGGGGGGGTGGGGGGGGGGGGGGGTGGGGGGGGGGGGGGGTGGGGGGGGGGGGGGGTGGGGGGGGGGGGGGGTGGGGGGGGGGGGGGGTGGGGGGGGGGGGGGGTGGGGGGGGGGGGGGGTGGGGGGGGGGGGGGGTGGGGGGGGGGGGGGGTGGGGGGGGGGGGGGGTGGGGGGGGGGGGGGGTGGGGGGGGGGGGGGGTGGGGGGGGGGGGGGGTGGGGGGGGGGGGGGGTGGGGGGGGGGGGGGGTGGGGGGGGGGGGGGGTGGGGGGGGGGGGGGGTGGGGGGGGGGGGGGGTGGGGGGGGGGGGGGGTGGGGGGGGGGGGGGGTGGGGGGGGGGGGGGGTGGGGGGGGGGGGGGGTGGGGGGGGGGGGGGGTGGGGGGGGGGGGGGGTGGGGGGGGGGGGGGGTGGGGGGGGGGGGGGGTGGGGGGGGGGGGGGGTGGGGGGGGGGGGGGGTGGGGGGGGGGGGGGGTGGGGGGGGGGGGGGGTGGGGGGGGGGGGGGGTGGGGGGGGGGGGGGGTGGGGGGGGGGGGGGGTGGGGGGGGGGGGGGGTGGGGGGGGGGGGGGGTGGGGGGGGGGGGGGGTGGGGGGGGGGGGGGGTGGGGGGGGGGGGGGGTGGGGGGGGGGGGGGGTGGGGGGGGGGGGGGGTGGGGGGGGGGGGGGGTGGGGGGGGGGGGGGGTGGGGGGGGGGGGGGGTGGGGGGGGGGGGGGGTGGGGGGGGGGGGGGGTGGGGGGGGGGGGGGGTGGGGGGGGGGGGGGGTGGGGGGGGGGGGGGGTGGGGGGGGGGGGGGGTGGGGGGGGGGGGGGGTGGGGGGGGGGGGGGGTGGGGGGGGGGGGGGGTGGGGGGGGGGGGGGGTGGGGGGGGGGGGGGGTGGGGGGGGGGGGGGGTGGGGGGGGGGGGGGGTGGGGGGGGGGGGGGGTGGGGGGGGGGGGGGGTGGGGGGGGGGGGGGGTGGGGGGGGGGGGGGGTGGGGGGGGGGGGGGGTGGGGGGGGGGGGGGGTGGGGGGGGGGGGGGGTGGGGGGGGGGGGGGGTGGGGGGGGGGGGGGGTGGGGGGGGGGGGGGGTGGGGGGGGGGGGGGGTGGGGGGGGGGGGGGGTGGGGGGGGGGGGGGGTGGGGGGGGGGGGGGGTGGGGGGGGGGGGGGGTGGGGGGGGGGGGGGGTGGGGGGGGGGGGGGGTGGGGGGGGGGGGGGGTGGGGGGGGGGGGGGGTGGGGGGGGGGGGGGGTGGGGGGGGGGGGGGGTGGGGGGGGGGGGGGGTGGGGGGGGGGGGGGGTGGGGGGGGGGGGGGGTGGGGGGGGGGGGGGGTGGGGGGGGGGGGGGGTGGGGGGGGGGGGGGGTGGGGGGGGGGGGGGGTGGGGGGGGGGGGGGGTGGGGGGGGGGGGGGGTGGGGGGGGGGGGGGGTGGGGGGGGGGGGGGGTGGGGGGGGGGGGGGGTGGGGGGGGGGGGGGGTGGGGGGGGGGGGGGGTGGGGGGGGGGGGGGGTGGGGGGGGGGGGGGGTGGGGGGGGGGGGGGGTGGGGGGGGGGGGGGGTGGGGGGGGGGGGGGGTGGGGGGGGGGGGGGGTGGGGGGGGGGGGGGGTGGGGGGGGGGGGGGGTGGGGGGGGGGGGGGGTGGGGGGGGGGGGGGGTGGGGGGGGGGGGGGGTGGGGGGGGGGGGGGGTGGGGGGGGGGGGGGGTGGGGGGGGGGGGGGGTGGGGGGGGGGGGGGGTGGGGGGGGGGGGGGGTGGGGGGGGGGGGGGGTGGGGGGGGGGGGGGGTGGGGGGGGGGGGGGGTGGGGGGGGGGGGGGGTGGGGGGGGGGGGGGGTGGGGGGGGGGGGGGGTGGGGGGGGGGGGGGGTGGGGGGGGGGGGGGGTGGGGGGGGGGGGGGGTGGGGGGGGGGGGGGGTGGGGGGGGGGGGGGGTGGGGGGGGGGGGGGGTGGGGGGGGGGGGGGGTGGGGGGGGGGGGGGGTGGGGGGGGGGGGGGGTGGGGGGGGGGGGGGGTGGGGGGGGGGGGGGGTGGGGGGGGGGGGGGGTGGGGGGGGGGGGGGGTGGGGGGGGGGGGGGGTGGGGGGGGGGGGGGGTGGGGGGGGGGGGGGGTGGGGGGGGGGGGGGGTGGGGGGGGGGGGGGGTGGGGGGGGGGGGGGGTGGGGGGGGGGGGGGGTGGGGGGGGGGGGGGGTGGGGGGGGGGGGGGGTGGGGGGGGGGGGGGGTGGGGGGGGGGGGGGGTGGGGGGGGGGGGGGGTGGGGGGGGGGGGGGGTGGGGGGGGGGGGGGGTGGGGGGGGGGGGGGGTGGGGGGGGGGGGGGGTGGGGGGGGGGGGGGGTGGGGGGGGGGGGGGGTGGGGGGGGGGGGGGGTGGGGGGGGGGGGGGGTGGGGGGGGGGGGGGGTGGGGGGGGGGGGGGGTGGGGGGGGGGGGGGGTGGGGGGGGGGGGGGGTGGGGGGGGGGGGGGGTGGGGGGGGGGGGGGGTGGGGGGGGGGGGGGGTGGGGGGGGGGGGGGGTGGGGGGGGGGGGGGGTGGGGGGGGGGGGGGGTGGGGGGGGGGGGGGGTGGGGGGGGGGGGGGGTGGGGGGGGGGGGGGGTGGGGGGGGGGGGGGGTGGGGGGGGGGGGGGGTGGGGGGGGGGGGGGGTGGGGGGGGGGGGGGGTGGGGGGGGGGGGGGGTGGGGGGGGGGGGGGGTGGGGGGGGGGGGGGGTGGGGGGGGGGGGGGGTGGGGGGGGGGGGGGGTGGGGGGGGGGGGGGGTGGGGGGGGGGGGGGGTGGGGGGGGGGGGGGGTGGGGGGGGGGGGGGGTGGGGGGGGGGGGGGGTGGGGGGGGGGGGGGGTGGGGGGGGGGGGGGGTGGGGGGGGGGGGGGGTGGGGGGGGGGGGGGGTGGGGGGGGGGGGGGGTGGGGGGGGGGGGGGGTGGGGGGGGGGGGGGGTGGGGGGGGGGGGGGGTGGGGGGGGGGGGGGGTGGGGGGGGGGGGGGGTGGGGGGGGGGGGGGGTGGGGGGGGGGGGGGGTGGGGGGGGGGGGGGGTGGGGGGGGGGGGGGGTGGGGGGGGGGGGGGGTGGGGGGGGGGGGGGGTGGGGGGGGGGGGGGGTGGGGGGGGGGGGGGGTGGGGGGGGGGGGGGGTGGGGGGGGGGGGGGGTGGGGGGGGGGGGGGGTGGGGGGGGGGGGGGGTGGGGGGGGGGGGGGGTGGGGGGGGGGGGGGGTGGGGGGGGGGGGGGGTGGGGGGGGGGGGGGGTGGGGGGGGGGGGGGGTGGGGGGGGGGGGGGGTGGGGGGGGGGGGGGGTGGGGGGGGGGGGGGGTGGGGGGGGGGGGGGGTGGGGGGGGGGGGGGGTGGGGGGGGGGGGGGGTGGGGGGGGGGGGGGGTGGGGGGGGGGGGGGGTGGGGGGGGGGGGGGGTGGGGGGGGGGGGGGGTGGGGGGGGGGGGGGGTGGGGGGGGGGGGGGGTGGGGGGGGGGGGGGGTGGGGGGGGGGGGGGGTGGGGGGGGGGGGGGGTGGGGGGGGGGGGGGGTGGGGGGGGGGGGGGGTGGGGGGGGGGGGGGGTGGGGGGGGGGGGGGGTGGGGGGGGGGGGGGGTGGGGGGGGGGGGGGGTGGGGGGGGGGGGGGGTGGGGGGGGGGGGGGGTGGGGGGGGGGGGGGGTGGGGGGGGGGGGGGGTGGGGGGGGGGGGGGGTGGGGGGGGGGGGGGGTGGGGGGGGGGGGGGGTGGGGGGGGGGGGGGGTGGGGGGGGGGGGGGGTGGGGGGGGGGGGGGGTGGGGGGGGGGGGGGGTGGGGGGGGGGGGGGGTGGGGGGGGGGGGGGGTGGGGGGGGGGGGGGGTGGGGGGGGGGGGGGGTGGGGGGGGGGGGGGGTGGGGGGGGGGGGGGGTGGGGGGGGGGGGGGGTGGGGGGGGGGGGGGGTGGGGGGGGGGGGGGGTGGGGGGGGGGGGGGGTGGGGGGGGGGGGGGGTGGGGGGGGGGGGGGGTGGGGGGGGGGGGGGGTGGGGGGGGGGGGGGGTGGGGGGGGGGGGGGGTGGGGGGGGGGGGGGGTGGGGGGGGGGGGGGGTGGGGGGGGGGGGGGGTGGGGGGGGGGGGGGGTGGGGGGGGGGGGGGGTGGGGGGGGGGGGGGGTGGGGGGGGGGGGGGGTGGGGGGGGGGGGGGGTGGGGGGGGGGGGGGGTGGGGGGGGGGGGGGGTGGGGGGGGGGGGGGGTGGGGGGGGGGGGGGGTGGGGGGGGGGGGGGGTGGGGGGGGGGGGGGGTGGGGGGGGGGGGGGGTGGGGGGGGGGGGGGGTGGGGGGGGGGGGGGGTGGGGGGGGGGGGGGGTGGGGGGGGGGGGGGGTGGGGGGGGGGGGGGGTGGGGGGGGGGGGGGGTGGGGGGGGGGGGGGGTGGGGGGGGGGGGGGGTGGGGGGGGGGGGGGGTGGGGGGGGGGGGGGGTGGGGGGGGGGGGGGGTGGGGGGGGGGGGGGGTGGGGGGGGGGGGGGGTGGGGGGGGGGGGGGGTGGGGGGGGGGGGGGGTGGGGGGGGGGGGGGGTGGGGGGGGGGGGGGGTGGGGGGGGGGGGGGGTGGGGGGGGGGGGGGGTGGGGGGGGGGGGGGGTGGGGGGGGGGGGGGGTGGGGGGGGGGGGGGGTGGGGGGGGGGGGGGGTGGGGGGGGGGGGGGGTGGGGGGGGGGGGGGGTGGGGGGGGGGGGGGGTGGGGGGGGGGGGGGGTGGGGGGGGGGGGGGGTGGGGGGGGGGGGGGGTGGGGGGGGGGGGGGGTGGGGGGGGGGGGGGGTGGGGGGGGGGGGGGGTGGGGGGGGGGGGGGGTGGGGGGGGGGGGGGGTGGGGGGGGGGGGGGGTGGGGGGGGGGGGGGGTGGGGGGGGGGGGGGGTGGGGGGGGGGGGGGGTGGGGGGGGGGGGGGGTGGGGGGGGGGGGGGGTGGGGGGGGGGGGGGGTGGGGGGGGGGGGGGGTGTGGGGTGGGGAGACGGGGTGGGGGGGGGGGGGGGAGGGGGGG